>NC_058406.1:66622768-66995621 GCF_002201575.2 Neomonachus schauinslandi
AAAGAAAGAAAGAAAGAAAGAAAGAAAGAAAGAAAGAAAGAAAGAAAGGAAGGAAGGAAGAAAGAAAGAAAGAGAAAGGAAGAAAGAAAGAAGAAAGAAAGAAAGAAAAAAAAGGATTATGGAGAGTACAGAAAGTGTTACAAATCTAGGTATAAGGCAAATATTCTAACAGTGCTCAAAAAGAGGAGAAAGAGATGAATTGTACTTACCATGGAAAAATGGCCTTTCTCCTCTTCAAAGTGAAAACCTCCACCTGTGTTCCCTCTTGTTGTGCCAAAATCCTTCCTTCTTCTCTAACTAGACAAATTTAGTGAAAGAATAGTTTGCCCAGTTACCTTCCTTAGATGAAAGATGAAAATCTTCTATGACCTCTTAATTCCTTACAGTGGATTCCATTTCATTCCACTGGAATCTCACCAATCTCCCACTTAAAGAATTGCTAACTGTCCGGTTTGTAGTGCATCATTAAATATCTTTAATTACACTTTCTTTCAGGTAACATTGTGTTACTTCAATGTACGAGACCATATGCTTGCCGGTAGTCACCCTATACCTTTCTCAAGTTCCTCATCTGGCCTCTCCTATTCTGACTATAAGTATTCTCTTAGACTCTATCCTCATTCAAATGTTTGACCTCAGAAACTATGTTCATGACAACCGTGAATTAAACTATGTTTTTGTATCACCAACACTCAAGTCTACCTGCTTAGTCCAGACCGCCTAAATGTTGACCTTGTGTTTCAGCTGCCCACCAGAAATATCCACAGTTGTCCCACACATACTTCAGTTCAACTTGTCCAAAATCAAATATATCATCTGTGTTCAGAGACCTGCTTTTCCTTTTGTTCTCTAGATTGGTTGACCATTTCTGGTGACCTACTCTTGAACCAATACTCTATACCCCGCATGCACTTGCTAAAGTTGACTTGTGACATATCATAGAATAAGCACAATCAACCTGTGAGATGGATTATGATAACTATTTTACAGATGAGGAAATGGAGACACTAACTGGGTAAGGAACTTGCCCGAGAAAACACTAGGCTATTAGGTTGTAGTGTCAGAATTCCTACTGACAATTACTATCTCGAGAGACAATAACATTGTTGTGTGACCCCGAAGGAAACGAGTATGAGGAGACGTGGGTTTATTCTGTTTCTACAGAGGGCAGAACTGGAACAATGAATAGAAATTATGTGACTACAGACTTCAACCAATTTATCAAAGAACTTCTTTAAAAGTGGCATTATAAAAAAAAATAAATAAATGAAAGTGGCATTATAACACAAAGAAAAAAGTTTCTGGCAAAGTCCAGACTTAGGACTATTGCAAAAAAAAAAAAAAAAAGTCTTTTGGATAGAGAAGAAATTTAGATCACACAAACTCCTAAAGTTCACAATAAAATAATGTTCCCTGCCTCATTTGGATAATAGATTCAATAGTCTGTTTACTAGTCACATGAAAAACTAAACAGATGCACACGAACATTTAATGAATAGAGTGCATATTGGATAATCAATGTACTATGTACTCAACAATCTTAATAATTTTAAGTAGGAAAAAAATGTTTTTTTTTCCTTTCTTATTTCAGTGGTTCAGCTGCTTTAGGTCATGTCATGCTTTCTGTCTTTGAAAAGCAGCTCCCACAACTGCTGCAAATATTTCTAAACGCTCCATCCCTATAATGTAGTTCTGGCTGGAGCATCGCACTGTGTGGTTTCAACAGGAAGAGGGGTGAGCAGGGTGAGTGGAACAACCCTGAAACTGTGTTGCAAGATTGAAAAGAACATTCCTTGTGTGTTTGGGTATGATTCCCCCCGCCCCCCGTAGATGCAGTACATCTGCATTTTATGTAGTTTGGGTTTTCATTTGTTTGTTTTTGTTTCTTCAAGACTTTAATCTAGTTTGCATTGTTTTAATCTCTGCTTTCAGCAAGGGTCTATGCTTAACACTTTGCATCATGTGGATCATTACCACTCAGGAGAACCGGTAAATAGGGGCAAGGGATGAGAGGAGTCATTGTCTCCAACTAAAACCATAGCGGGGAAAATATGAAAGGTGAGGTGCCGGATGAGAAATGCCGAATTCACACGTGGTTCCTGTGGCCCCGCAGGCCGGGCGAGATGCCCAGGGTTCTCGCTGATTCTGCGGAGACCACTGGCAGGTGCCTACAATAAGACTGTTCATCCCCTTTAATTAGCACCTCATCACTTTCAGCTTGGTGTCACCCAGCTGGCTAGAGCACGGAGACACCTCCAGCTTGAACTGGGCTCCATTCCATTTTCTTGGGGCTTATGGAGACATGTGGTGCTTTCTTCAAGTGCAGCTGGTGCTGGCACTTTCATTGTAAATTTAAATCTCTGTTTGGAAAAAGGTGATAAGAACAGTTTGTTTCAAGGCCCTGGTGTTTAAGCCTTAAGCAATTCCCAGCAAATACATTCAAGGCTCCTTCTGGTTTGGTCGGCTACAATTTGTAGTCTTATTAATAGTAGCAGTGTTCAGGTCCTCCTTAAGGATATGCACCCCAAAGGAAGTCTCTACACTGCCATCACTGCTTCTCTGTGGTTCAAAGTTTGTGCTGATTGCTTTTAGCATTTTTGGTGGTGCTCGTTGATCAGTGCAAGTTATGAGAAAAATGCTGGCATCTACATGCATTTATTTGAGAATTTTTTTCTTGTTTCAATGGGACAAAAATGGGAGACTCACTAGGCGTGCTCCATTTTATTGCAGTGCTTTCTTCAATAACACAGGTGCTGATATCTAAGAAGGAACATGTAAGAACTTTAGGTCTTCTATTTTTCTAAACAGTATTGCACCATCAGCCTTTAACTCCTTTCTTATAAATTATCTTGATGTGTATTGTGCTCGAAAGTTATTACATGAAGAGCATTTTTTATCTATTTTATAATCAACCTGTATATCTCTTGGCTTTCGTCCCCAAGATTGGAGTTGTTGATTAAAACATCTGTCTTTTCTTTGATTTCTTTGTAAACCTCTTTATATGCTTTTTAGGCATCAGGTAACTGAACTTTGGAGACAAGGAATGAAATTGCCAAAATAAAGTTACTTCAGTTTTTTATATAATATTCTAAGCCCCCTACCAGATGTCTTTATTTATTCTCTCAACTTCACAATCACTCTTTTAAAATGATCATTGCATGTCATAATGATACCTTAAATCGTATGCATAGTGTTTTCTGGACGCTATTTTATTTGGTTCTCATGACAGTTCTGAATGTTACAGGTAAGGAAACAGAAATTCCGACAAGCTAAATTGTGGGCTGGGGTCACCCAGCTGGTGACAGTGTTGGCAGATCCCAAGCCCGGGGCCTGTTGTCTAACACCAGGCTGAAACCCACTAAGGAGTTCTGAACGGACCTACTTACCTTCATCCAGGATCTCTTACCTAGTAAACCACCAAGGACAACTAACTAGAAGCCCTTACGCACCAGGAAGGGCCTCAGACATTATCAGCCATATTACTTTGGCCTAGTAATTGGACTTTTCAGCTCTAGTTGAGTATTTGTAAAATAGAGAAATGCTGTACTCGCGTGACTGTTATAAAGTCTAAATAAAGTAAAAGGGCAAATATTTAGCTTGGTAACTGTTAGTTAACTTCATTTCTCTTTTATATCAAAAATCTAGATGCCCAACCTAATATTACTAGGTGAAACTGAAATTGTCTCAGTTGTGCAGCCAAGAACTGAATGATGTTCAACTCGACAATTCGTCCTGAAGCAGCGTGAAATAGAAGTTTTATTTCAAATAGAAGATTTATTTTAGAACATATAGTGTAAGACTACCCTGCCTCTGTATAAAACAGATGAGAAATATGTTTCTAAAGAGTCGAAGGTATAGATAAACATACTGGGGAAAGGAAGTACACGGTTTTGAAAACTTTACATAATTAATAATAATGATAGACTAGTAGCAATAGCCAACATTTATTATGTAATCACGAAGTGTTTTTTATAAACTTATTTTATCCTCACAACAAAATTATCTGATGTATAGTTTTTATTAAACCCATTTTGCAGATAAGGAAACTGAGGCACAGAGGTTAGGCCTTCCAGTGCAGGAATTTACACCAGTCTGATGATCATGCCCACATCCAACCATTGTGATATATAACCTTAAAATAAACTAACTATGACTTTTTAAGAGTAATAACTCTTTGTCAACATATAGATTACAGTAATGAAGAGATGCTCTGAACTCTTAAATTCCCAGATTAGAACTTTTGTGTATTTCAGCATTTATGTCACTTCTTTACTTGTTAACATCAGTCATTGTCAGTAGAACTACTCATTAAAGTTGAAAATAGATACAAATTGGGCGCCTGGGTGGCTCAGTTGGTTAAGCGACTGCCTTCGGCTCAGGTCATGATCCTGGAGTCCTGGGATCGAGTCCCACATCGGGCTCCCTGCTCGGCGGGGAGCCTGCTTCTCCCTCTGACCCTCCCCCATCTCGTGCTCTCTCTCTCTGTCTCATTTTCTCTCTCAAATAAATAAATAAAATCTTTTTTTAAAAAAAGAAAATAGATACAAATTGAAGACATTTAATTTGAACTTTAGATAACACTAAAAATATTTGTTCATTAAGTATTTTCCAGTTATTTCTATCAGTATCTGGTGGCAGTTATTTTAAACATACTAAAAATAACTGCAGATATTAGAAAATAATTTGTGAAAATAATAAAGGAGCTAATTGAGATTTCTAAACTGAGAAACCCAATAAACTGTCAATAGGGAAATAATTTCACAAAATTCAAGCTTTAGGAAACACAACTGTCCTATTCAAATTTTCTGAGATGTAAAATCCCATGAGACATATGGTCCCCATGGAGGTTATGCATTAAGTACATAAAGAGAGAAAGAAATTGGAAGAATGCAATATTCAACATCACTTTCAATGCTCTAGTCATCCTTTGCGGTTGTTTCCACTGTTATTGGTGAGGTTGCAGGGAGCAGTGTGGCCCTTAGCTCAGAAGCCCCTGGGCAAATGGGCAATTGCCCAGGGCTCAACCAGCTCTGTCAGCCAGGAGGCTTCCTCCCCCTGATTTGGAGGAGAACCAAGAGTTGTGTTTTGTTAATCTAGGTAACCTCATTTTCTTCTCATTTAACTAGTGGGAGTTAATTGAACTACCTGCTGAGATCTCTGGCACATAGCTAAATAAGGTGAAATGAGGTTACAATGTTCCCTAACCCACTTTTGGCCCCATTTAAAGTATGGACTGGTTTTCAAAGAGGGTCAGAAAACACTTTGAAAAAGGCAGATCCCATCCAACAACTTCGTAGCTATGCCTATATAGACTCCTTGTTTTCCTCTTTAACTCCACCCTCCACCCTAAATATTTAGTCCTTCCCTGTTTCTTCCCTCCCTCTCACCCCTATCCATTTCCCATCTTTCCAAGCCAATTACCAGCGAATCCTTAGGACCTTCCCACATCTCTGTGTCCCACTGATGTTTCCAGACACACTGGGTCCACGACTTCTGTTTTCTGCAGCTCTCTGTCTCCTAACGGTCCTTACTAATCCTTCCTTCAGCCTGCAAAGACTGTATCTATACAAGGTTGAATGTTGCCTTGGGAAAAAAATCTAACCCACGTACTGCTTATATTATTTTAAAATATCAAACTGTTAGATATTTTAGCAGTGTTATGAGTGCATTAATCAATTATCAATTACTTGGGGTTCAGTAGAAACAGATACTGGTTATTTCTGACATCAAGAACAGAATATAGTTTGTGGCCAAAAAAAAAAAGTTTGAATAAAGCATTGCATGTTTCTGCCTTGTTTTCCCTTGGGAAAACGCTAATGGGGGATTCATTTCAGTATCTCCTTAAAAATGTCTATTTTCCTTTTACTACCCAAGTAATGCACGTTTATCAGAAAAAAAAATTTTAATTAAAAAATATATAATCACTATCTTTTTTTCTTGTCTTGAACTTGCACATAAAACGGTTATAATGAAGTGAGACAAATAGCCATTTATACCTAGTTTGATCTGTGTGATTCTGAAGATGAAGCCAAAATGCCTGAAATTTCCAGAAATTTCCACTTCATACTGTAAGAATTCACTGAGTATTCTTCCTTTACTTAAAAAAAAAAATATTATTGAAATATAGTTGACATACAGTGTTATATTCATTTCAGTTCCTTTACTTTTTTTTTTAAGATTTTATTTATTTATTTGAGACAGAATGAGAGAGAGAGAGCACATGAGAGGGGGGAGGGTCAGAGGCAGAAGCAGGCTCCCTGCCGAGCAGGGAGCCCGATGCGGGACTCGATCCAGGGACTCCAGGATCATGACCTGAGCCGAAGGCAGTCGCTTAACCAACTGAGCCACCCAGGCGCCCTCAGTTCCTTTACTTTTAACCTGTGTTTCCAAGCACATCACTTGTGCTTTTTGCTAATGGAATAGTAGCAATTATAAAACTGTTAAAATATTTCACATCATGAATATATCTTTACTTCATATTTATGAATCAGCCGATATTAGCTAGTGTTGTCTTTCTAGATGTGACATAAATAATTCCTTCTTATGAATGATCATTTTAAGCCTTACACCTACATTATACACATCCTTGCCTTTTATATTAAGCACATAGAGACTTATTGTATACCATTCTATTTTTATTTAAATTGGTCACCATCTCCTCCTTGACTTCTCCTGCTCCCTCCAAAATATATGTATGTTTGAATTTACCCAAATTTGTGGGTTATTTGTTAAGTTACCCAAGCTTATTTGGCTTGTCTCCAAACTTACCGTAGAAAGTTGACTACCACATGACACCACAAAGGGAAACGAACTGTCATCCTCAGGACCTGGACTCACCAATAAAACAACTCTCCATCAAGTGTTTTATGAAACCTGAACCCAAACTAATGGGAATGTCATAGAATTGTTCCTAAAACTATGTCTGTTTTATGCAGCCTCCCATGGAACAATCTTTAGACCTTTAAGTTCAAGTTAGGAGTGATCAGTGCCTTGCATATTGAATGTTATTTAACCCATTCAAAAAACACTCGTGGTTGTTACATCATAACAAGATAGGACAGATGAAGCCGTCAGGAAGAGTAAAGAGCAGCCAAGATGAATGCTCAAGCACCTTTGTGCATTTAGAAACATAGAAATATATTGACAAATAACAATATTCCTGGGGTAAATTTAAAAGGCGAAGGGTGGAGGGAGGGAGAAGAAGTGGGAACAGAACAGTGTATATGGAGCCAATCATAATCTGATAAATAGCTATTTCTATTTCAGGGTAATTCATTCTTTCACTGATAACCCTAAGTAAAACCCAAGCCTGCATAGGAATATATATTCTTTTCCAGAAGAAAAAGATAAGTCTTAGCAATGTGTAAACAGAATCAAGAAGCCAGACATAGTGGTCTTACTCACATTTCCACACATACTGTCAGGCACAGAATGATTAGAGTATAAAAATAAGAGAGATGTTGACCAGGTTATTTTTCACATTGGATGTGACTTGAAGTCTGAGCTTAAACAAGGTATTTTCAAGCATGTTTCCTTTCATAAAACTTTTTAAAGACATATGGAAAGACACATGTTTAACAATTACAAGATAAGTTCACTTGAAACTCTTTAGAATAAGACTGAACTTCTCTAAATCATGGTGTCTCTGATTTTCAAAAGACTAAATCAAATCCCTAAAAGAAAGCAATTGTGATGGAGTTAATTAAGACAACTTTGTGGCTATATTTGATCATTTTTAAAGAGTGTAAGTTTCTAAAGGGTATAGGTTTTCATGTTTTAAATTGTGTGGGTCTTCAGTATAAAAGGGCCAGTTCCCTCACCAGATGTTTGTGTACCCCTGCCGGGGGCTACTTACACACGCGTAATGGCGGGGGGGGGGGGCTAAATCCCCTGATGATCTGGCTTTAATAAATTTAAATTTAAAAATAAATTTGAAGATTAATTGATCAAAATCACACAACGAAATAAAAAAAAGCATCTACATTTCCTTGTTAAATCTGATTCTTTAAAGAGCTTTTTTTTTTTTTTAAAGAACACATTCTTAAATCTTAATCTCTTTTCTAGTTCAAAAGACTGACTGGACTACAGAGGAATGAAACAGCTTGCCCATGTCATCAGATCATTTTATTTGGGCTCCAGGTTTCTGAATGAACTTCCACACATGCCCTTGTAGACATTTGAACTCCATAAATCCACAGGTGTTTAAGGAGCCCTAAAGCCTGGGTCAGATAGCAGACATGCTCCACTATGACTCAGTAAGGATTTCATACTGTGTAAACAACACTTGCAAGGATTTCTCTTTACTGTTGGATAAAATCAGTAGCAGGAAGAGCCACGTTTAGTTTTTTTTCCTTAACTATGATGTGGTTTGGTTGTATTTCCGTTATGAACTCTGTAGAGTAGGTTATCTTGTCCACAGTGCAGACGGCATTTTCGTTCTTTACTTCACAAAGAGGACAGCCTGGCACAAAACCTCTTAAAAGGAAAAAAAATAGCCATCTTAGAAGAGAAAATGTATTCTGTTGCCATGATTTTCCATCTTTCCATGTACTATACTAAGAAAACAATTTTGAAATGCCCAAATAGCATTTATTTGTTCTTCTTTAAAACTGGGAAGTTTGCATATCTCAGATACCCTTTCCATAATGGAAATTGGAGTAAAGTTAGTATAAGCAAATGACAGATTATACCCATAAAATGTCTGAAAAATCTAGTTCTGTTTTGTTTTAGTAATTATGCCCGAAACCAAATTTAGAGGACAAATTCAGGAGAAAAACAGAAAGCTTCATAGAAGAATAAATATACAATATGCCCTGAATGATATGACAAACTATAATATCCAAATGTTCCTCAATAAAACAGTGTTAGTTCAGCTTAGGCTAAGAAATTGAGTCTAAAGAAGAAAAGCAAGGAATTGAAATGGGGAAAAATATGCTTGAAGAATGAAAATAAGGTTACCTACCTTAGTGGCATTCAGTAATTAGAAACTAGGGAAAAAAGAAAAATCATTAGGGAATTCTCAAGACCAGAAGAATTTAGAGGGGGAAATATAAAGGTCTATAAGAAGAGGTTACTTGAAAAGGCATAATTACCTCAAATAAAAAGCCTGGAGTGTCCATATTGCTCCTGTTTTAAAATTTTAAGTAATTTCAGAAATCTGTTTATGATAAAAGTTTTCTGTCACATATTAAAATGGTATACTTTGAAGTGTATTTGAAATTGAAGCAGAATAAAAACATGAACATCAAAATGTTCCTTTATATGGTCTAAATGGTATTTCCGTGCCTTGCTTTAAATGCAATGTTTTTATTTTTAAAAAGATGTTTCTAGGATGCCTCGAGAGCAATGAACGCAAGTCTCCTAGGGAAATGATAATTTCTTAGACAGCATTCCTGTAGAGTACACACAGGTATCAACAAGTACCAAAGAGTCTTGTGACCTTTCAGCAGTAGAAGGTTGCTGAGAAACACTGCCCTTGCCTCCATGATGAATACACAAACATTTAGGAAATAGAGAATCAGATCCACTCAAGTAAACATTGATTAGCAGTCCAGCCTGATTCACCTATCAATGAATCATGTATAAATGATGAATCAAGTGAGCGACTGAAGATCAAAGACCATCAGCACATAAAAGTAAAGACTCAGAGTTAACCTCCACGTGAGATTAGACATCTACTGAGCCAGCACCTCTGCCGTCCGTACAACACCCTCCTCATGCTACGTGTGCATGTGCAGCCTCAATAGTTTTCTAATGCCTTCTATATTTAAACCACTGTGCTAACTTTCTTAGGAAAACATGCCAAAATCTTTCCTTTGAACATCCTCAATGGGAGGAGACTGTAATTTCTGAGAGGACTTTGGTTTCGAAAACAGATAAGAGTTACTTATACCCTTGTTCAGTGAATCAGATGAAAAAACAAACCAAATGATTCATGTGTAACCAAAACCCATATGTGCACATCCTTGTCTTGAACTTCACTGTACTTTATTGGCGTCATCTGTTTATAACGCTGATCTTCACTCTAGACCATGAGCTTCTCAAGGTCAGGAATCAAGCTATTGCAATCACTCTGTATCAATTTCTAGCACATGGCTCATTGGTTGAAAAGAACTGATCTGGGGCATCTGCTTGGCTCAGTGGGTTAAGCGCCTGCCGTCAGCTCAGGTCATGATCCTAGAGTCCTAGGATCTGGAACCACATCAGGCTCCCTGCTCAGTGGAGTCTACTTCTCCTTCTGCCCTTCACCCTGCTTGTGCTCGCACTCTCTCTCAAATAAATAAAATCTTAAAAAAAAAAAAAAAGAACTGATCTTTTTGTATGGTTCAAAAATTGCCTCTGAAGGCAATCCAAAAGAGAATAATAAAACATGAACATCTTTGTAATAAGTATTAACTATTTGGATGAAAAAAAAAACTATACATGTTTTGAAATTTTAAAAGTGAAATCCAGTTATTTATAGTATTTATAGATCAATGCAGAATATCTACTTCAAATTGATAAAACTTCAATAAAGTGTATAGTGCTGATGCAAATTATTTAAAATGCTATCAAGTTATATATCATTATTTCTTTTTTTTCCCCAAGTGCCATGTATAACTCTGAATTCATTTCTCACTTCCAGAGTTGTAGAAATCTTCCTTCATTGCCTTTTGTTCCTTTAGACAGCACAGAGATATGTTTCTCATGCTTTGCCTGAGTTAGAAAACCTACCTCATGTTTGGCAGATTTACAAATGATAAATTTCTAATTTCATTTCTAATTCTCATTTAATTTTTAATTCTAGTTTGTGATTATTGATTCAACAGGGGGAAAGTAACTTCGTCAAAATGTACACCTGTTTGAAAGTATCTTAAGACTTTTGGGGCACCTGAGTGGCTCAGTTGGTTAAGCATCCAACTCTTGATTTTGGTTGAGCTCATGATCTCAGGGTGGTGAGATGGAACCCCACATGGAGCTCTGTGCCCAGCCTGGAGTCTGCATGGGTCTTTCTCTCTCCCCCTCTCCCTTTACCCCTTTCCTGCTCTCTCTCAAATAAATAAATAAATCTTAAAAAAAAAAATAGTGTCTTAAGACTTTAGAAAGGAGGGGTGCCTGGGTGACATAGTCAGTTAAACGTCGGACTCTTGCTTTTAGCTCAGGTCCTGATCTCAGGGTTATGAGATCAATCCCCTGGAGGGGTTCCACGCTGAGCCCGAAGTCTGCTCAAGTTTCTACATTTCCCTCTGCCCCTTGCCCCCACCCACTCGTGTGCACTCTCTCTCTCTAAAATAAATAAAGAAATCTTAAAAAAAAAAAAAAGACTTTAGAAAGGAAGCAGGATGTGATAAGTTTACCAGATAGAAGTAACGGGGAGGGCTAACAGTTATATCAATTTAAACCTGAATAAATAAATAAATGCAAAATAAAAGGGGCTTAATCACATCTGAAGTTCTAGCAATATAAGTCCATTTAAAGATATATTAGAAAATAGGGAATATTGCTGAGGTAAAAAGGAGCTGAAGTTGTATATTCCATAACACTGTCAATTCCTATGATCATTTAGGGTTATACTCCAGAGTTGAGGCAGAGGTTTTCTGAATAAACATTTACTTGAAAAATGGACAGGCTGTAAGAGATACAGAAAAATGTACACAAGTGTCAGTCTAAAGTATATTTCCCTCACAAATACTTAGAAATTCTGGGGTTTTTTTAGCTACACATGGTAATATCTTTTATTCAATTCAGTGAAATATTTCGGTAAAGAGTCCATGCGTTCTGTTTGTTTCCAGGATATAAAACCTCCAATCTCCAGTGGTATTCCTTCCATCTTTTCCAATAATATTTTATTATCTTTACCTAATAGGTTGAAAACTCTCATGACTTTGCATAGGTGGTTTGAACTAATTAAAAAAAAAGGGAAGAAAAAGATAAATGTGGAACATACATAAAAGGCACTTTTACATAAATGTCATTGTAAAATGACCAAAGTGAAGAACAGTTTAAATTCTACTCACTTTTTCTTATCAATTTTCAAGTAGATTTGTGTATCTTTCATAAGTTCAAAACTCAGTTAAATGTAAAGAACTTTATTCTGATAATGACAGTCTATTGACCGAGAGCACATGGGAATGAGAAATGTAATACAACCTAGAAATACTTAGATTGTTGCTAGAGAAAAATGGGCTGTAAATGAGGGCTTCTTGGGCCCAGACGTGCTATAGTATGAATGTGTTTCTAATCATTGAAAATCATCACTGTGCGATATTCAGACTAAGAATGCTTCGTTTCTAAACTTGGAAAAACTGATTTCATGTGAATAAAATCGTCCTCAAAATTGGATATAATGTTCAATAATCTGAGTTCAGAAAGACATTTTAAACAGCAAGGCATTTAATATTGCCATCCAGATACTGTTCTGATGTGCTGAGTGCAGTGGATAGAGTGCGCTGCTGACGTAGTTCCGAAATTTGCTGATGTAGGAACTGATGAATAGACTTCCTTTCTGAATTTCTTCCTCATCCAGAAACAGAACAGGAAGGTCATTTGGGGGGGGGGGGAGGCACAAGAGAAGAGTATGTGAATAGTATAAAATGACTTATTTGGATTATGATCTCTTCTGACATTGAATATGTAATGCATATTTTTTAATCTAGAAAGAAATATAAAATATATGTAAGTGATAAAACCTGCAAAAAAGAAATAAAAATTCATTTTAAACAATAGATCTATATATATAAGCCTAGTGCTAGTGAGAAATACCAACATCTAAATGTTATATGCTCTAATCATTACAAGAGGCAAAATCATCAACATCAAGGAGATCTATAAACTATATTTCAGGAGCAAGCAAACAAACAAAATCCTAAAAAAGTAAATGCAATAGATTGAGAGCTAAGCAGATGCAATATCAGGTTGCCCAGCATGTCACAATTACAAGACAGTATATCACAGTAACCAAAAGCTAAACTACTAGCGAAAGAATATTTGCTGTCCATCAAGCATAGGCTGAGAAATAAATATTTCTCTCCATATATCACTGGCTACCTGCCTATCTTTAATTTCAGGCCTTTGAAATTTTATCTCATGAAATATTAAGATATGCTTGTGCTCTCCTATTTTTAGTCCTGTTTCTCCAAAGCGTTCTATTTGTATAATACATCAAAAAACAGAAGACAGTGGCTGTATGTTTCTTCCCTTTGTTGGGATATGTGGAAGGAAGGGAGTGGAGGTTATTTTGGGTGTGAGTTTGTCTCTGGTCAGCTGAAACACATCAGTGAAGTAATTTCTATTTAAGTCTTGGCTTTGCCACTCAGTTTATAACACGCCAGAACTATCCCACAGAAATCAGGACACAAATCAGTAATGGTTGCCAGAGAAAACATACAGAATCAGAAGAATTACATTTATAAGGTGGAGGAAGTGGTCAGTGGTCATTCACAGCACAAGCCAGCAGGCTCATCAGAAGTGAGGGTCAGTAGATGCTACATACTTGTTAAAAAATCTCATAACTGTGTAAAAGACAGGGGAAGCTGGGTTGTTCTCCATCTCATTCTTGATGGGGAGAAAATAAGAGGAATTATTGGGTGAGAAGGACAAGACTGAGGTGCTTTCTGAAACAATTTTACATTAATAGCTCTCTTCACTTTTAAATGAGCTGAATACCAAGAGAGTGTCAACATTCCCAAACTCACGTCTCCTTCATGTTTTGACAATGTTCACTGACCTAATAGCATCAAGTTTTGCAAACTCTCTTGCCTAAATGGCAATTCTGCATATTAAGTTAGCTCTGTTTTGCTAGGGGTGTCAGAATCTTGCTGATTTTCACTCACTGAAGTGGAAGACTTGCTTCTATCAATCAGCAACATCCTTAGCAATTTATCCATTCCATGTAAACTGAAGCAAGATACGGTGTCCCATTTTTAAAATTTCATCCATACTCATCAGAGAGGGGCTCCTCTTCTGAAGGTGGATGATTTATTTGGAAATGGCTTTTCCCTGGGCAAGATCACATGCCCATGGGAAAACCAAATCCATAAAGTAACTTTCCCATCATCTGCAGTGTGTTTCATGGGAATAAATAATATGGTCACACAATTTTACTGGTGGAGGAAACCTTAAATATCACCTATGACATTCATTTCATGTCACTGCAGAGGAAACAGAGGCCCAGAGAAATTAAGTAACTTTCCTAAGAGAGAGTAAATCACACTTTGGTGGCGGGGTATGAGCGGGCACAGAAGTCTTCATTCTTAATCTGGAATTCTAGTCTGAATTCCTATAAATGTTACCCTAAAAAGTGTACATCATGACTTCTTTTTTTTACAAATTTGCTCTCTTCTTGCTCTCTCTCACTTTCTCTCCAGTTCTTCAGTTTTACTTTTTCTTCACCTCAAGAAATTTAGAATCAACAATTCTTTTCCTGGAATACTTTGTTTTAATACAAAGTATTAAAGTTACTTTTTTTTTTCAATGCCTGAGCTCAAGGCCATTAATAACAAAAGTGTTCAGAACTACACATCCCATATAATGAAGGTGCTAACCTGCATTACCATTTTTTACTTAACAAAATTAATCTGCCCATGTAAACCCTGGGTAGGCAAGTTTGCACTCAGAACACATCAGAGAAACACATTTGTGACATAGATAACTATTAACTCCTTTTAAGCTTTCAAATGCCTCCGAATGTCGGAGCAAAGGATCTAAAAACTGCAGATCGTATTCAAATGAATCAGGATAGAGCAGATGGTTGAAGAAGGCACACAAGCAAGAAGGAAATCTCCTGTTCTCCCTTTCTGATTGCTTTGCCCACAGAGGAATAAGGATTCAAAGAAAATCAGGAATCATGGCGGATGTTATTAGCATATTCCCAATAAGGGAGCTTACATAAAAATTCCCAGAGAAAAGGAATGACTGCTTGAAGATCAATGTGCAGAGAGCACATTTCCAGCTGCCTGCCTTCTTCCAAAATGTGAACTATTTAAGACTTTTAAAAATTAAAGTTTGTAAAAGGTATGGGCAAATACTGAAGGTTGTTTAAATTAATAATGATGATGATTATAAGCAAAATAAAGCAAGTATATTTGCAAGTTGGTCAATGCAATGATTAGAATGCTTTAGTACCTTATCCTTCACATTTCTTGATTAAATTCCATTTGGGCTGCAGCAAAGTCCAAAGACTTATTAAAATATTGAATATCCCTTTTCTTCTCACCCCTGTGTAATGGAGGATTAAACGAACTACAGTGAAGCACCTTCATTGCTTTATCGTGAATCCATGTGGTAAAATGTGTTTTTCCCCCTCTTGATTGATGAGCAGAAATCATTAAAACAACACATCTATTCTAAATAAAAACTTGCATGAAACAATTTTAAAAGGGGAAAAATTCTAATTCAGGTAACTATGGATCTAATGTGTCAATATTCAGAAAAAAAAACCTTTTGGGAGATGTGCTTTTAATGAAATGCTAAGGAAGAAAACAATAGGTGCTTATTTAGAGTTCTATGCTACACACCTGATCAGAGTTTGTCATTGGTATACATCCCTTGTTGCGTTCTTGTACCGTCCATAGATTTTTAGTTACTGAAGGGATACAAACAGCCATTTTTTGTCAAGCTGAATATTTAACCCTCAAACATGAGACTAAAGTTTTTCCCCTTTATAGGAGGAACAGTGGTCACACAATATATAAACACCTTAATCAATAATAAATCTCCTCGTAAATTAACCATGAGACACCATATTGGCAGGTCTTCTTGTTAACTAGAGTAATGTTATCATTGATTGGACCAGTAGGAGGCAGATGGTTAAATAACACAATAGGAAATGTCACAATAGTTTTAATTTTATTATTGAAACTCAAACTTTCAATGGCGGTAGACAGATTGCCTTCATTTTTCATCCATAAAACAGCCATCTTGAACATTTCATCAAAAAGAACTTTTCTTACACTGGCATTGCAACCAATAAAACCTTTTATGCATGGCAAGTTGGCAGAAACTATTAATAAAATGTCTGTCAACTGCACATCTCTCTTTTTTCTCTTGAGCAAAAAAGGGGGGAAATCATTAATTACAGTTTCTGTCACACACAAAAGACGCAATGATTGTTCTGGTTTCTTAACAGCCTGAATTCACCTAGTGACCACCTCTTCTGTTGCATTTGAAGGGGGTTAGGTCCTTATCCATCTAAACAAAAAGCTACAGAGCCATCGTAACACATTGCCTGTGTCTGCCTGGGCAACAAATGTGGTATTTTAGGTTGACTCTGAAAGAAGATTATGAATATGGATAGAATGCAAATACTTCATCTATCTTAATCAGAATACAGGAATTCAAGCTGTTGAGGGAAAAAAAAGACCTTAGAATTCCCATACAAGGAAAGAAATTTTATAGTGCTTATTGAATTTAGAAGACAGAGATTAGAAATGAACTTAATGAATCCGTTCATCAGAAGGCAAGCAACAGACTTAGCAACAAGTGTAGCTCAATTACCCTGATGACAAATAAATATAATGAACTTTCAGAGAGGGAAACAACTGTTTAGCACAATTAAAAAAGAAAACGATTTTTTTCCCGCTTTGGCGAATTTGCTCTGTCCTGCCTTTCTACCTGACACAAAGTTTTTTTTCTTCTATTCACTATTTTTAAAACCCTCTCCATCCTCCTAAAATGATCTTTTCTCACACAAGTTTTGCAGCATGTCGGTAGAAAAGAGAAAGCACAACTATGCAATTTCTGTAACAAATATAGAGAACAAAAGGGCCAGGAATGACTTGCATAGGTTCTTCCTGAATTTGCAACAAGGTTTTAGTAATAACACGGTGTAGAAAGCTGCCAGTTTTCTTTATTATTTCAATTTATCTGCTCCAAGTAAGTCAACAAAAAGGTCTAGGTAACCAGGTTCAACCTGTCTGGGTTCCCCATTTCCTTCACATTTAGTGGATACATTTGCTCCAGGCACTGGAGTATTGAAATGCAAGAGCTTTTTCTTTTTCTTTCTTTCTTTTTTTTTTTTTATTTAAAGAAACTTTTCGGTTTAGTGCTCTTCTTAATATGAACAATAATAATTATCGGTCCACAATGCTATAGGTTTTTAAAATATACACTATAATTATTTTATGAATTATGAATCAGTCTAAAGTTTGATGACAACTTTATGTTGTAACAGATCTGTATTCAATTTCCAGCTCGATTTGTTATTAGCTGTGCAACTTTAAGCAAGTTGTTTAACCTTTCTGGGCCTCAGTCTCCTCATCTGAAAAGGAGGAAAATACCAGTCCATTTTCATTTGATCCAAAGCCAACAATGAAAAGATGTGAACTAAGTTTAACAATAACAAGATTAGTGCATACACTGAATCTTTTCTCATTTTTGACTACTGACGGAATAGGTATGGTAAAAATTCAATAAGAATTTTACAGAATAAAAGTAGGGACTACGTAACTTGAAGGGGATATTGTGAGCAGCTATTACACTGGGAGACTGAAGACCACAGAGGATGATGATATTGGTAATGTTCAAGGATGTGTTGTTTCATTTCTATTAGAAAAAAAAAACAGCTGCAAAAACCTGTCCAGTATCAGAAATGATATTATCTTGTTTATAAAATTTGAATCCAAGGTAGGAGGTGACCATGCTGTTTCTTACTCTATGTAACATATGCGTAGGTACATATGATATATATTTATACACACACACACACACACACACACACGCAGTGTATGTCATCCCTATAATCTTTTTTCAAAAACCTCTGTTGAATAGAACTTTTTTACCACTGGTTAAAAATGTCATATCACAAGAATCTGGCAAACATTCAGAACCATTTAATCTTTCATCAAGGTTTAATCAGAAGAGGTTTATATCTCTTTTGTGCATTGTCAAGTGCCCACCACAATTTGTCTCCCCCATACTGGACTGACAGACTGAGCGAATAAGCAAAGAGCCGGAACATTCGAATATAATTGCAGTGTCAGCACTGTTAACTGTATTTATGAGAAGAGAGTTAACACTATGACATTAATAATTTCATCAGATTACACATGTTTGCTTGACAAACAAGCAAGCTATTCTCTTTAAATTATCTGTGACTAGTGCCATTTTCAGCTGGAGAACAGCCATGAATTCCAGCTTAAAAAGAAAAATAAACTCACCAAAACACCATTCAGCTTATTTTGTTATGTTTTGGGAGAGGGAAAAAAATTAAGTCTTTAAATATTTGCATTGAGCCAGACTTCATAAATCCTGGTTTCCTGTCAATAAGAATGAAAAAAATGGCTAGGAGCGTACAATAAAAAGGAAGGGCCAGGAAGTATAATAATTGTGTCTAGCTCTACTGTAGTTCAAAAATAGCTTCAGGCAGAGACACGAAGTCTTTTAGTTTGCCTTGACTTTTTAAACCACTAGATGCTCACCTGCAGTGGTTTCTGTGATTTGTGGCAGCTTACCAAAGGCACAGGATAATAAAGACAGTTTGTTACCCTCTAGTTTTGGAGGGGTATAACCCATGAAGCTTGTACAGCAATCTCTTACCTACATATTTCACTCCATAAGGGGAAACAATAAGAGAGAACATGACATGTATTAGAGAAGTAAATTACAATGTTATACTCTTTGGTCCAATAAACCATTGTGGGCTGTCATGCTCCTGACTACTGAAGTGTTGTTTTATGCTACAGCTTAATCAGCTGGGTCTAGGCTGTGCTTTCATATGCCAGCGACTTAGGCAGCATAAATGCTATGATTCACACACATGATCACAGGAGCCTATGTGGTGAGGTCCGCATGACCTGCCATGAAATTATTGGCCTGGTGATGAATTTCCTTGCACTTCGTTTAGAAGAGGGAATGGACTTGAACCCAATTGTTAAAATTATCACAAAACGTCAAGCTACCTGTTTGTCTTATTTAATAGGAGCATCTTGCTGGTGTTGGTTCTAACAAAGGTAATGTTTCATCATTGGAGCCTAGAATCTATGCCCTTGTGAGAACCTCGCAGGCAGAAAGCATCCGTATTTATGAAGGTTGTGTGAGGCAGCGTAATGTTGACCCGAATGCAAAAAGTTAAAAAGAGGGATATTGATTGCATCACTAGTGAGCCCCCAAACAAAACCCACCGTTTCTACAAATACACACAAAATCAAGCGTCGAAAGAAAGTGTTTGGACTACCTTTTTTATAATTACGATAGTAGTTTTATATTCACTTTCATTATTCTTATGCCAGTAAGTATTGATAACATACCAAAAACAAGTAACATGATAGTAATCAATTACACACACATACACATAATCCCTGGTACAACACATAGAGTATTACTATGCTGTCTTGAACAAAACTAATAGATCTGGTGAGAAAGATGGAATAATATATTTTTGGACTGAAAAATAATCTCAATTCAGTATCGGCAACTTAGAAATCATATCTAGAGTTTTATACAAAATGAAGAAAAATATTTATGAAACATAAAGGCGAAGCAAGGTTTCCCACTAAAATGGCCATTATCAAACAACAACAACTGAAAACAAGTGGTGGCGAAGATGTGGAGAAATTGAATCCCTATACATTGTTGAAGGGAATGCACAATGGCGTAGCCACTGCAGAAATAGTATGGTGGTCCTCAAAAAACTAAACACAGAACTACTATATGATCTAGCAATTCCACGTCTCAGTATATATGCAAGAGAATTGAGAGCAGGAACTTGGAGAGGTATTTGTACACCAATGTTCATTGTAGCATTATTCACCATAACCCAAAGATGGAAACAAATGTCCATCTACAGAGAAATGGACAAACAAAATGTGGCATATACATAAAATGAAGTATTATTCAGCCTTCCAAAAGAATAAAATTCTGACACAAGCTACAACATGGACAAACCTTGAAGACTTTCTGCAAAGTGAAGTAAGCCAGACACAAAAGGACAAATATTGTATGATCCCACGTATATGAGATAACTAGAATAATCAATTCATAAAGACAGAAAGTAGAATAGTGGTTATCAGGGGCTGGGAAGGTGGGAAGGGGGATGAATGAGGAATTATAGTTTAATGAGTACAGAGTTTCAGTTTGGGTTGATGAAAAAAATTCTGGAGACAGGTTGGTGGCGATAGCCGGCAAAACAATGAATGTACTTAATTTCACTGTACACTTAAAAATGGCTAGAGTGGGGCGCCTGGGTGGCTCAGTTGGTTAAGCGACTGCCTTCGGCTCAGGTCATGATCCTGGAGTCCCAGGATCGAGTCCCGCATCGGGCTCCCTGCTCGGCAGGGAGTCTGCTTCTCCCTCTGACCCTCCCCCCTCTCATGTGCTCTCTGTCTCTCTCATTCTCTCTGTCTCAAATAAATAAATAAAAATCTTTAAAAAAAAAATTGAAAAAAAAAATGGCTAGAGTGGTAAATTTCATGTTACACATATATATTTCACCAAAATAAAAAAGTAAGTTTCTTAAAAAAAATAGAGCCCCTACCCCCCAAAACTAGTTCATATTCAGAACTAATAATTTAACTCTATCAGAAGGGAACTAATATAAACGTACTAACTTCAATTATAGTAAAATCTCAAAGTGGTGGATCTTCAACTGATGGTAATATGTTCAAGCTAGATCAAAAATTCCTAGGTATTGGAGTCATACCCTTTGTCCTAGAAACTAGAGATGCTCATTAGTACCCGCAGGATTAGTCTCTGAGGCAAAGTTCACTGCTGCTTCAATGTTAATTGTTCAAGGGTAGATTTGATGCCCATATTAGAGAAATGCCAATATGAAAGTATATGTATTTATAAAATTTATTCAGTTCACTTCTTTACACAAATGCAGCATTTTAGCCCTCAAATTATGAGTAAATTTCTATGGGTTTTACCAAAGACATCTGATGATTTGTCTACAAGTCCCTCCTAATAACTTATTTGTATACTTTTCTGCAATATTTCTGCTATATTATTTTTATTAACTGTCTGGTTCAGCTCCTGTGTGTGTTGAGAGTGCAATGTAAGTTATTTCTGCTGCTATAACTTGACATCTGGCTTCAGTAATAGTTACGCTCTGTTCTGAGAGTGTATTGTATGCCTTATCGTGTTTGTATTTGGGTTCACTCATCTAGGTACAGAGCGTGTCTCTGTTTCAACATGAACATCAATTACAACAATGGGATCCTGAAGCCTGGGATTGAGAAACCCTGACTTCTCATTTTATTTTATTTCTACTTTCTTACATCTATCTCAGTTTCTGTTCATTAATATGGGATCAATATCATTATGCCATTTTCATTAAAATCATTTAGAAAGCACAATATTATGCACAAGATGGGCCTTAATATTGTGCTAAAGATCATTACAGGTAGAATGGGTCCTTTCCTTCTGCCTGGGGGAATTTCTGTTCCTATTCTGAGAGATGCAGACTGATGAGCATGCAGAATTATAGGAAATGCAGAAAACAGTAGGTCCCAGTAACCAAGACTGTGGCATTTGTATCAAATACAGTTTAAGAGTAAACTTCTTTTAGTGTGAAATGCAAGAATATAATGAGTCTGGAAAGAGCAAGACCCCAGTGGCAGCATCTTTCTAATCAGCCCAAGAAAGGCTGCTTCATAAAATATTAAGAACTTGAAGGGAAGAGGTAGATTTACTCTGGTAAAATGTTCATTTAAAATTCTGTGAGGTCAATAAATTACCACTTAAGATGACATTTCCCAAAATGTGTTCAAAAGAATACTTGTTCTAAGTGGGGAAAAAAAGAGTCCTAGGGTCCAATTGACTTGTACTTTCTATCTCTGTTAGAGATTGACAATGAACATTGAGCTATCAAAGGCCTATTAAGTCCTGCAATAAAGAAGATGGTTGTGTTTTGTTTAATCTAGTGTTTCCCAAACTTCTTTGACCTTCAACCATTCCTTCTCTTCTCCCGTCCCCTATTCATCAAAGATAAAATAATTTAGAAAGCTGAAAAGTTTACCTTATGGACTTGGGGATACATCCCATTTCCCATTTCCCTGTTAGAAATATTTCCTAGTTCATAGAGGGCCTACGCCAGTCAGGCAGTGTTCTAGGCTCTGGGGATACAGCAGTGAACAAAAAACAAAGACTTTGCTTTGGCCAATTATATTATTAGGAGAAGACAGACACTGAACAAAACAAGTACTATATATAATGTGTCAGAAAGAGTTAAGTGCAATTGAAAAAAAAATTCAGATAGCAAGGGGAAAGGGTTGCTTTTTTAGAGAAAGTGGTCAAGGTTGAGATGACAGGAGGCACAGGTGAGAGGTGCTGATTTGATCAGTTGCTGGGGGACCAATGGCAGAAGCCGAGGAATATGAGAACTAAATACTCCCCTCAAGAGGGAGCCCCTCCATACTTTCTCTTCAACAGAAAGAGGCTTAATATTGATAGGAAAGTTCTACACGGACACACTAGCATTAAGCAATTCTATTAAGGGACCGATTTTACCAACGTGGTTGGGTAAATGGCTTATCTTCTAGTGGGTAAATTAACTATTTGGGGCTTCTAGGGCATTGTTCAGTGGCTAATTAATTTACAAATTGTTTGTTCCTTGGCTTCTAATTAGTAACATTCTCCTCAGTGACTGCGTGTTCTGGAAGTGTGCTTCTTTCAAGTCCTCCCTTTCACATTGTACAATGGCCATTCATCTTGCTCCTCACCAAGGAGGTAGCACATCGGAGCAACTGGTCATACATTATTTGTCATAACCAGAAAGGCAGCTATCAAGTTGCTGAGCTGTGTTGAGTAGAACAATGACAGGGTACTGACATGTTTGCTGCCTGAGTTGATTCTTGAGACCAAAAGAAGGGGTTCCATTTACTGTTGTTGTGATCAAGATTGAATGACTCCTTCAAAGATAAAAATAATTTAGAAAGCTGGAAAGTTTACCTTATGGTACTTGGGGACACATCCCATTTTCCATTTCCCTGGTAGAAATATTTCCTAGTTTCAGAGACAGCTACATAGTTTGTGGAGTTCTGTGCAAAATTAAAATGTGGGCATATTGTTCAAAAAGCAGGGGAAAGTGGTATTAAAGGTCCTAAAATACATAGATTTCTTTTCCTTTCCTCCATAGCCTCATTCTTGTGACTTACGTTCGTGTTTATTTGCTATTTCACGCCATTCTAAGTAAATTTTAAATTAGCATGAATTTTACCATTCAATTTTATATTGCACAATGCCCATTTTAAATGCAAATATAAGAGCATTTAAGTCACATGGAAACACTGAAATCACAATTCCTATTTTGTAACTTAGATATGTATATGCATTTTATTCTTACCAGAACAGTGGAAGCTAACTCAATTGTTTTCATTTCACTCCTGGATACATGCACACTCTATAGTCACTCTGTATCTTACTGAAGAGTAGGAAGAGTTGAATAGGAAAAGAACTATGTGTTGCCCTATATTTTAGTTCTGTTCTCTGTCGTCATCATCACCACCACCTCATGTGACCCCTTACCTTGTGCTCACTTTGAAACTCACTGAACTCCCACACATTATGGGTGCACTGGAATTCAGTGCCCACTGGGGCACCACAAATGCTCTACATGCATGGGAGATCAGGAACACCATACACATGTACTGCATACATCTCCTCTGGTTTTGTCCATGCTCCGTCATTGTGGTGGAGTTCACTTCACACAACACAAGTTCAAAGATAAAATTATTAAGACTTTCATACATCAAACTAAAAAGTTTCTGCACAGCTAAAGAAACAATTCACAGAATGAAGAGGCAGTGGGAGAAAATGTTTGTAAACCATATGTCAGTAAGGGTTTAATATCCAAAATATATAAGGAACTCATGCAACTCAATAACCATTCTCATCATCATCATCTGAGTGAAAGATATGCAACTTGACTAGACATTTTTCCAAAGAAGACACAAATGCCAAGAGCACATGAAAAGATGTTCAACATCACCAATGATCAGGGAAATGTAAATCAAAACTGAGATTTTGATTGAGATATCACCTCACACCTGTTAGAATTCTAGGCAGTTATCAAAAACAAGACATAACAAGTGTTCACGAAGTTGTAAGAAAAGGGAACCCCGGTGCACTGTCCGTAGGAATCTGAATTTGTATGTATATTATGTAACACAGTATGGAGTTTCCTCAAAAAAGTAAAAATAGAGCTGCCATATGAGCCAGCAATTCTACTTCTGGGCATATATCTGAAGAAAATGAAATCACTATCACAAAAAAAAAAATCTGCACCCCTATGTCCATGGCAACATTATTCATAAGAGCCAAGACATGGAAACAACCTAAATGACCATGGAAAAAGAAAATGCGGTATCTGTATATATGACAGATAGATATCATATCTATATACGTATATAGATATATATGGA
Organism: Neomonachus schauinslandi; assembly: GCF_002201575.2. Lineage (NCBI taxonomy): Eukaryota > Metazoa > Chordata > Mammalia > Carnivora > Phocidae > Neomonachus > Neomonachus schauinslandi. Next base: position 66,647,104 of record NC_058406.1, read on the forward strand.
ATACGTATTGGAATCTTACTCACCGGCCATAAAAAAGAAGACAATCCTGACATTGGCAACAACATGGATGGACCTTGAAGGCATGATGCTAAGGGAAATAAGTCAGGCAGAGAAGGACAAATACTGTATGTTATCACATATATAGGGAATCCAAAAAAAAAAAATAGCCAAGCTCATAGAAACAGAAAATAAAATGGGCTGAATGGTCTGGGGGTGTGGAGAAAATGGGTGGATTTTGGACAAGGGTACAAACTCCCCCTGAGAAGATGAATGAGCTCCAGGGATCTAATACTCAGTGTGGTGACTATAGTTAAGAATCCTCTATTATGTACTTGAAAGTTTAAGAGGGTAGGTCTTAAATGTTCTTACCACACACTAATAAAACACAATTATGCGAGGTGATGGATGTATTAACTAACCTTATTGTGATAAACATTCCACAATAACATATCAGATTATCACATTGTACATCTTAAACTTACACAATGTTCTATGTCAATTATATCTCAGGAAAAATGGAGTGGGGAATGAAGTTTACAGAAAGAGACTAAAAAGAAAGCCTAATTAATGGGAAATATGTCCTGATAAATCAAATTGATTCCAATCTTAATAATCAATTTAAATAATGGAATTGGTTAATAGCATCAAATTTGGGTTAAAGAAAGGGAGAAGAAACAAGTTGTTTCAGTACAAGACATTCACTGGCTGATGCCATATTGTATCATCTGATTATACCATTCATAATAAAGCATAGTCCACAATTATAAGAAAAAATTAGGAATTTCAAGACTGCGACAGCAGAGCATTAAATGCTGAGGACATGTGTCCAGGTCCTATACCCTGGAAGCAGGCCCTGCCAAGTTTATCCAGCGCAAAGTGGGGACCACAGATGAGGGTACAGACATCTCACAAAAATGTTACAAACTCTGTTCCTTCATTTATTTTCCAGATCTACCTCTGACATAACCTTTAGAAGGTGAAACATTCACCAAGAATATATATTAAATATTAGTTTGAAAATAGCTTCAGGACTTAGTTTGAACAACTAAGCTCAAAATGCTCCCAGCCCATGTGCCCTTTTTCTGGAGGCTCAGTTCAAGAAGTTTTTGATCCACTAATGGAACGATTCTTCCACCTTTTAATGTATGCAGTATCATAGCTCCTCTTTCCCTCTTCTCCAGCTAAAATCACATTGTGATTAAAGTCGCCCTTTGCTTCCTCCTTTCTTTCAACCACTGCCACATTCCTTGGGTATCAAATCCCTGTCTTTCAGAATGATTAAAATCTAGAGTAATGGAGGCCCGCAAGTGCCAAAATGAATCGGAGATCGATGCGCAAAAACACACAAAGCCAACAAGCCTGCTCGTAATTCTGACACCCCATTAACTGCATCTTAAGGTCTGGCGGCCTATGCTTCTCTTGGGGACAACATAGCCCTCGTTCAGCTCAAGGTGTATTGTCTTCCTTTCGTGGGAAATCACTTAGAAAAAAATACATCAGTGACATGGCAGGAAAAAAAAAAAAAAAGATGCCGCCTCTCTTAGGAACAAACAAAAAGCTGCTTCCCGGCTCCTTCTTCCCCACTCCCATCTGCCGTCCGACACTGTATTGACCTTCTGCCCCATTCACATACATGCTTTGTCACCAAAGAAGAAGAGACAGCATTTTGACAGTTTCCTACACATTTACTGTAAACGTAGGGCCTGCCTGCATTGTGGTAGAAATCATATTACCAGATTCCCAACAAGAAGCCTTACGAGGTTAAAAACTGTTTAAAAAAAAAAAAAAAAAAAAGAATGAAAGAGGATTCCTTTGCACGGAGCCCGAGGACCGAGTTCACGTAACAAAGCCCTATTTTCCATCTTTTATGTAAAGCAAATGGATTAAGAACAGGCACGAAGCTGAACTGCCGCCCCGACTCACTGTACCAGGCAGGCTCTCTATGGGATTGTTTGCACCAGCCATTTCTTGTGTGCAAACAGGAGGAACTTGTCCAGGCAGCAGCCACTCTGAACGGTAAGCGAGCAGTTAGCGAAATACGTGCCCGGGACCGCTTTCTTAATCCTCGCGAGTCGGCCCGAGCGAGGCAGTGCCAGGGTGACTGCAGATGAGTGAGACCCCGAGTCTTTCTTGGCACAGACGCTCAAGTCCAGAAAAGAAAGTTCGTGGAGCTTTGTGAGATATTCAGCTTCTGTTCACTCAACAACCACCACCGTGAGGAGCAAACGTGTAACGGCTGATGGTAATAAACAGGCTGGTACTACCCACTGATGAGAGTGTCGTGAGGCCTCTTTGGAAATCAAAGGCGTTATCCTGCTAATGAGCTAAATTAGACTGAACTAGCATTCATGTTAATAATTATTACTTACAGAGCTAGCTGTGTTCGGCGTGATAACAATAATGTGAAGGCTGAATGTAATACTATTTCTCAGGTGCATATCCTCCGGTTGAAAGCAGATTCGACAAGGACCCGCGCCGCCCGGGTTTGCAGACTGGAGGGAATTTGTTTTCAGAGTATGGACGGTAGTTTAGGTCCCAGGTGAGCAACGAAAAGAGGGCTGAAAAACAGAATTCCTTATTAAAACCAGAAGTGTTAACCTGACAAACACACTCATTCAAACTCTTTAATACTATATACGAAATACATATGGTACTCATTTTCCGTTAAAATGAGCCATAATAAAAAACAATTTTATATTCTCAAGGCTAGAACCAGAGAAGATATGCATTGGTGATAATATTGATTTTTTTTTTAAGTTCTACTGAAAGGCTATTACTAGACATAGGTTATAGTTACAGTGAAAACCAAGAGCTGCTTTTAATCCGCTGGGGGTGGGGGGGAAGTTATGTTGGCTCCTTTTTGTCACTGTCAAGGTGTAGAAAGAATGAAAAATACTTTGGTGGGTTTCATTATTAGTACACATGAACAGTTTGAACTCTCCATTATTGGATTGTCTTTTTTCATAGTCAGTGCCTTTTTCAGGCTCCTTTTAAAAAAACTGTTTGACAAGGAAAAAATAGCTTTCTGGGTTTGATATGTGAGTACATACAAGTTTTCACAAGAAAGTAAATGAAGAGCATGCCCTGCGAGCTTAATCATTTTAACTCGGAACACAATAAAAGCTTCACATCTTAACCAAATCTCAGTGCTTCATGTGAGTAGTAAACAAAGACTGGATGGAGCTATTTCCTGATCTTGGACAAAACAAAACAAAAAATTAATAAATAAAATAGATCCCTACCCTTCAAAGTAAACATTCTATTAAATCTAAAATAACATGAAATTCTCAGGTAGCTGCAGCCAAAATAAATGGTCATTGGCAAGCAAAATGCTACCGGTACCCTTTTGACTAACGGCACAACTGAAGAAGACCACAGACTTTTCAACACACAGATGACTAGGGACTTCACCTCTCAGTCCTCTAAAAGCATTGCTGTTGGGCGCCTGGGTGGCTCAGATGGTTGGGCGTCTGCCTTTGGCTCGGGTCGTGATCCCGGGGTCCTGGGATCGAGTCCCGCATCGGGCTCTCCGCTCAGCGGGGAGCCTGCTTCTCCCTCTGACCCTCTCCCCTCTCATGCTGTTTCTCTCTCGCTTACTCTCTAAAAAATAAATAAAATCTTAAAAAAAAAAACTTAAAAGCATTGCTGTTATTAAGTATAGGTACCCTGCACCTTTCACTGGCTTTGCGTAGGGAAAAGGGATTTTTTTTAAATTATTAATTCTTGATATTTCCATCAGAGTTTAATTGTTTGATACAATTGTACTTTCCACATGTTTCTTCTGTGCTGCTTTGCCTTTTAAGGCAGGCAAGGTGAAGCAAAAAGAAAAACATATTTCATGTGAATACTTAACTTTGACACTATTTGGACCAAATTATAGAGAAAACAATGTTCTGGAAATGATTACTTTTTGTTACACTTATGAAGTGTCAGGATAAGCCTTAGTGAATCAAGCAAGCACATTTTTCAAGTTATTTCAGTAAAGGATGGGGAGCTGTAAAAACAACTTCTTAAATCTCAACACTTTGGGATAGCTTTGTCCATGTTTGTTGTAGAGGAATGCTATCTCTTTAATATGGAGGTGTTTGTCCATGATGCACGTCTGTGTGAACTTAGCATGGGTTTTACCTCATCGTGCTAAATGAGCAAACCAAGTGATTTTAAACACGTGAGCCTCCTACGTTTTAATAAGTGAGTCTCCAGCCTGCTGTGGGTAGTCAACAGTTTATAGTGTGATGTTTCACATCAGTTTTAAAAAGATTAGAGAATGGGTTACTTGAAGAGTTTGTTTCCTTGTAATCAACTGTAAAGAGACCAAGGTCATGTAACAGATTTCTTCTTCTTTCTGTCTTAGCCAGGAAGACTATGTGAATGCAAATTGCTTTATTGGTGAAGGGAATTAAGATTATGAAAAGCCAGGCTTAAAGAAGTGCAAAATCAGGGCTGTGTCGGAGCAGGGACAACATAATTGTGGTATGGTTTCCCATATGGGACTAAATTATCTAGATTTTAGTAATGTCAGCAGTTCTGTGGAGTTGCTGGAGTGCGGCCAATGTGCCATATTTGCTTCATTTTTTAAGATGGTTCTGATTCTATACAATTTTAAATATGCACAAAGCTAAAATTGTTTGGGTATTTTGGTGGCACTTCTCAGATACATGTCTATGCCTGTCAGGAATTTTATTTGATTATGAAACAGGAAGTGACACTAACGTGGCTTTATTTTTCTAAACAAAATGCCATTTATTATCATTTCTATCTAGGCTATAAAATCTTCCCAGTAGAGGAAAAAAAATACCCACTTCTGTGAGTACACATCAAGGTTGTCTTCCTTTACAGTGTACCATTCAGTGATACTGTTTTGTAGCAACTCAATAAAGCTGATAGTTTTTCTGGGTAATTACCCACAGCCCCCTGCAGGACAAATTAGCATTCATGACCTGAATAATGCTTACTAGAAAGAGTTCAATGGAATTTACTTAATCAGAATCATTGCTTTCCCTTGGCTATTTTTTTTTTTACCTTGTCCCCAGTGCCTGGTAACAGCAAATATCTCTCAAGCCAGTGTTTGATACCCGATAGAGGAAAAAGAAAAAGCATGAATCTTTAAGTTTGACATGTAATTGTGGTCTTGGAAAAAAAATGTATATTTTTATGTGAAAAATTAAAATATCTACCTTCCTTAAAATTTTCTATTTTCTCTTTTTAATGCTTACTGGTTTTGGAAAGAGGGAGGAGGTTTTTCATTTTCTAATTATTCCTCAACAATTTCTCCATTTGTTGAGGACAAACCTACACAATTGGTCATGATTCTGAAGTGGATGCTTATAATAGCTCTGTATTCCTGGACATCAAAAATCAGACAATTTCCCAACAGACTATGGGTGTTGTTTTTGATGATTTAATTTTTGCTCATTTTTGATTATTCCATTTTTGAAATCCCAGACAATATGGTTATTAGAATATTCAAAGAAATGAGAAGGAAGAAGTCACACTCACTGAGCTTCTACTATGTACAAAACACTGCCAGGTAAACTGTTCATTCTATTTCTTATTCTTGAAACAGTGCCGTGAAGGAAACACTAGTAGGTCCATATTTAAAAGAAGGAAAATGAGCTTCATAATTTAAGGTACTTCTTCCAGTTTTTACATAGAGTTACCAAAATGTGATCCAAAAGCTTCCTGAATCAAAAGCTTCCACTTTTTTTGTTTTGTTTTTGTGTTTATGTGTAACGATTTTGCATTTTTAGAAAGGCAAGCAAAAGGCAGCCTTAAACCAATTCCATGTACTGAATCTCTAACTTGGAGAAGATTTCTAACCTGAAGAATGAGATTTCTAAAATGCAGTTGCACGTCAGTGTCTTTGAAGGACAACCACAGTCCAATAAGGGTAGAGTGGTCCATAGCAGTGGAACCGTCCTGCAAAGGTTATGTTAACCTACTTCTTCTCGCTGTTACCTTTTGTGAATCCCCTGTCCCAGCAGAGTCACAGAAAGGTGTGAACACCTGGAACACAGTTCCTCCATGGAACTTCACTGAGGGTTGGAAAGCAATGCAGTTAAATCAAGCGAAAGGTTTCGGGTCGGAGATAAGATCCCAAATAACAAAGCAAAATCAGGGTGGTCGTCAGTGTTTCTCTGTACTTAACGTGGTGGAGACACAAGAATTTCTGTAGGATTGGGGAAACTTGTCAGGAGGCTCAGTTTGTGTAACAACCTTGAAGTTTTTACTTACGTGGTATGGTTGTTTGGGTTTGCATATTATGTTTGTTTATTGTTTATTTATTGTATGTTTATTGGAGGTGACTTGAGGGGAAGCTGATGGAGATGATATGAGTTAGTTAGAGTTCCAGAAAGAAACTTCTTGGCTCCACCACTGATTAGGTTCCATACTTCCAGGCTACTAAAGCCGTTCACAAGAACTGCAAAGGGAGGGTTCACTCATTCAGGCCCCTGTGCCACACAGTGCTGAACTGAATTTGGTACCTAATTAAGTTTCCTGGGGTGCAAAATGGTTATCCCATTTCTACATCTAAATAAATCAAAATGTTTTTTCAACTTTGGGGGTTTCAGAAAACCCGCAACACATTTCTGCACAGATTTTCCTTCCAAACACTAGAATATCACAAGGAAAATTCAATCCATATGTTTCAGATTCACTTAGAGTTGTATCAAAATCTTGTGTTGCAATTGACATTTGATGTTCATGAAGCTTTCTGAATGCTTTTTATTTGCCTTTAACTCAAGAACAGAAAGTTGATTTGTCAAGCTCATATGTACCAAAACCCCAAAATATTAGATTTGGGTGGACGACAACAAACTTTTAAAATTCGGCACCGGGCATAAAATTTAATAAAGCATTTGTCTTGCCATGTCTCCAGTGTTGGGGACTAGCAGACACACCTATCCCTGGCCATATGCAGTCTATAGATATACTTTTGATATTGACCTGGTGAAATGAAGTGGGACAAGGAAAAGAAACAAGGTCAAATATATCTTTTTTTTATTTTGGTATTCCTTCCTGATTTAAATATTAACAGTATATTATCTGTAATGGGAGGCAAACGATATATGCAGTGACAGCCTTTTCCTAATTTTCTTCTGTCCTTCCAACAATCTCCCCTCAGTCTCTGATTGGCACTCGAGCTCTTCATCTCTGGCCCAGATGTGGGAGATGCTAGAGTTTCTGGTCAGTGGTGTTCCTCCCTTCACCAGACAGATAAAAATGGGAGGAAGACAGGGGCGCCTGGGTGGTTCAGTTGGTTAAGCGACTGCCTTCAGCTCAGGTCATGATCCTGGAGTCCCGGGATCGAGTCCCACATCGGGCTCCCTGCTCAGCAAGGAATCTGACCCTCCCCCCTTTCATGTGCGCTCTCTCTCTCTCTCTCATTCTCGCTCTCTCAAATAAATAAATAAATAAAATCTTAAAAAAAATGGGAGGAAGACAGGCAGGAGTAAAAATAAATAATTTAAACTGCAGCATTAGTGTCTTAGGGAAGGTAGTATAAAAGAATCTGCATTTGTGGCTGATAGTGCTATTTTAAGGGCTTCTAAAATGATTGCTTCCCTTTATTCATGGCTCATAATGTGGTTCTGCCTCTGCTTAGAACATGACAATGGTGCCTTCCAACCAGAAGCCATTCGGAAAGAGGCATTCTGTTTCTAAGGAGCCAAGCACCTCAGGAAAAGAAAAAAAAAAAAAGTTTTCTGTTAGCAGAAAATGAATCACCATCTTCTGGCGTTTGTTTATGGCCGTGTCTACAGACAGTGTAGGAGTGGGCCATTCGCTTTGCTATGTGATCTGCATGTGCGCCATCTTTCATAGTTTTCACTATTTTTACTTATAAAGTGTCCTCTCTTAGAACAAAACTGATATGGAGAAAAATAATTTTTCAGTGTAGAAAAATAAAATGTATGCAGCCAAAGAAAATAAAAAATTCCCGAAACCTCTCTTCCCCAAATAACTGTTGTTTACATTTGCCATATATATGTCCTATCGTATTTTCTATACACAAACATGCATGCATTCTGTTTTTTACAGAAATGATATCATATAGCGCATACCGCCTTATTCACTGGCTGTACAGGGTAATAGATGATTATGCTATATTTTAAATGTCTCCCTGGTATTCCACTGTTGGAATGAACTATTTAATCATCCAACTATCCAAATATAATTATTCAAATTTAATGATTCAAAATATTAGTTTTCAGGTTGTTCCAATATATTGGCTACTGGTCACATAAATAGCACAACAAATATCATCTTTACTTAAAATCTTTGCTCGTGTCAATAATTATTTCCTTAGGATAAATGTCCAGAATTGAAATGATTATTCAAAATGTTAAGGCTTATGAAGCATATTTACAAAAATAGCATGCACTTTTAATTTTTTTTCTTTCAAAATGACAATGGATGTAGGGGCCTGTCTCCATGACTTCATCTGCTCCTTGTCAGGATCAATCACCCACCTTTGCAAGATGGCCAAGAGGTTGGAAGGTAGGAGGTGGTGGGTGGCCATGAAAGTCCAAAGGGGCTAACACAGTGTTGTTCCGACACTCCTTGTTGATATTCAGATTCCTGTATTTCCTTTCTTCATCTTCCTGCATTATTACTTTCCTTTACCTTACTCAAGACCATTATCACTCCTTCTAAGTATTACCTGACCTTTAGGGTCTATTTTAAGCCTCCCCATGAGCCCCATGTGTTGTCCATGAATACAGACCATTTTTATAGTGAACCTTGATGGTTCGATAAAATAATAGTTAATTGTAAGGAATGTTTTCAGTGTTCATAAAAATTCCTTTTTTTAATTTTTTAAAATTTTTTAAATGATTTTATATATTTGAGATAGAGAGAAAGAGAGCATGAGGGCAGGGAGGGGCAGAGGGAGAGGCAGAGGGAGACGCAGAGGGAGAAACAGATTCCCCACTTAGCAGGAAGCCCCATGCGGGGCTCGATCCCAGGACCCTGAGATCATGACCTGAGCATGACCTGAGCCGAAGTCAGACGCTTAAGTGACTGAGCCACCCAGGCGCCCTCATAAAAATTCTTTTAAGTCCAGCATTGACCAGCTCCATGTAGGGCGTAATCCTCTGTGACATCACTGTGGAGTGAATAGGAATGAAGTGATCAGCGAATGCGATCACTCTATCCCTGCCTAGGAGACGGGACAGGAGAGCCAGTGGAGACATATATATACCTTTCAGAAAAAGACCCAGGGTTTACACTGTGTGACTTTAAGCAAAAGGCGCAAGCTGTCTGAGCTTCAGCATCCTCTGTCAGAAGCTAATAATACAATCTTCATATCATTATGTAAGAAGTCCGTGGTGCTAGCAAAACACCTTGTGTGCAGTGAGTGCTTAATCAATAGTAGAGCCTTTAGATATATTTAGACAGGCAAGGTGCAAGGTAGTCATCGAAGGCCATTTTAAATGCCTTTAGCCCATTTCAGCCAGAGGTCATATTGATTAAGAATTGTGCTCTGCCACAAGGAATAGAAAAAGAGTAACTTAAATAAATAAGGGACTTATTCTTTCCCATATAATCCCATACTTGGAGGTAGGCCTTGTTGGTGTTGATTAGTGGCTTAAGGATGTCAGAACCAAGCTGTTTGGGATTAATTTAGCCTTTTCCCTCAGCCATAACATATGGTTGCTGCTGCCGCTTTAATCCCACGTCCTCGTTTCTGAAAAGGAGAAGGAAGAAGTGACCAGGAGGGAGGTGAAGAATCCACATGAGAAATCCAGGGCAGACTGTGACTATCTCATGGGCCACTGCCACTCCTCACTGCAAGGGAGGCTTGGAGAACTGCCATTTGCTTTCCTAAAGAAAACCAGAGTAACTGTCTGCCTGCCAGAGATGTCTCTTCCCCTCCCCCCACCCCATCGGTTTTGGGGGGGGGGCTTTTTTGTTTTGTTTTGTTTTGTTTTTACCATATCTCTTTCTTTTACTTGCTTCCTGTCTGAGACAGTGTAGGCTCAGTTGCATGAGTTGAAAGGTATTGCAAATCCCACCCAGTAATCTTTCCTCACCCACCAGTTTCTGTTAATGCCCTAACTTTTATCATCTGTGAATTAAACTATCACCCCTGTATGTTCAAATGCATTTGTCAGCACATTGCTTTATTTCTGTTATTAATACCTTACATAGTCAATAAGTTCATTGATGAGACCCCTTCAAAGAGGAAACTAATAGAAACTGGGTTTTTAGCTAGAAGAATGGAAAGCTTACTTCTGAGCAACAAGCATGAGCCAGGCAGGCGCAGAGCAGGGAAGAGAGCAGGACGGGAGATGTGAAGACACAGAGGGAATGGAGCTGCTATAAAACATTAGATAAGCTCATCAAAGACAAGCGCCACCTTCTCCACAATTGGTCCTAAGGATAGATTGATTGTTCTTTTCTCTTTAGTCCTCAACACCTGCGAATACGTGTGATCACACACAAAAGAAAAGCAGCCCAGCCTACATCAGGTATCCCCTGAGCCCCCGCTTCAAGTTCATGTGGCTGCACTCAGAACTCTCTGTCCAGGGGAAGGGGAAGTGTGGGCTACGCAGGTGGCTACTTAGGTCAAAGTCTTCTGATTTGATGTTAAGGTATTAGGAAAGAGGCATTCATCTCAGCATTTTTTAAAAACACACAGAAACAGTGTAGCATTGTGGTTCAGCCTAGGCTTTCTGGAATCAAACTGCCTGGGTTCAAATTTATAGCAACTGTGGGAAAGGTATTTAACATTTTTGCACCTCAGTTTCTTCATCAAAATGGTCATAATAATGGTATTTATCGCCTCAGGGTACTTTGAGGATTAAATGAGGTAATAGCATTGAAGTCCTGAGAACTATGTCTGGAAGGCAGAAGTATGTGCTTTATTAAGTTGAAAGCATTCTTCTTTCTTTTTAAATCTCTGACTTTTTCCACAGATACTAATAGTCATCTCTATATCTAGATTCCTTTACAATTTCTGAAGTGTTGCCTTATATATTTAGTCCTTGATGTGTAGGTAGGCTGTTTCTATCATCCCCATTTTACAGGTGAGTGAAAGGAGTCACAGAGATTATGCTCATGGCCAAGCTCACACAGATGGTGAATAGGCAGAAATCTCAACCCAGAAATGTGAAGACAAGTTTAATGAACTTTCTGTTATGCCACACTGATTTCTATTTGGGAAGAAGAAAAAAAAAAGGTTTGAAACCATGGCAAAATGAACACATCTCAGGATTGATTCTGTTTGAAGGTATTAATGATTCCCAGAAGTTGAATCTTCCTATATGTGTAGCCCAGTATTCTTGCCAAGAAAGTATAAGGAGTATTTGACTTCCTGATTTCTATGTAATTTTTGTGGTATTCCAGAAGGGCCATAATTTATTCCACTAATATTGAATGACCCAGTAATTACACTTCTAGTAGTATACCCAAGAAAAGAATGCTAAATGGGGGGAGGGGTAGTTGTACAAAGGATGTTAATTTTTATTTTTTTATTTTTATTTTTTAAAGATTTTATTTATTTATTTGACAGAGAGAGACACAGTGAGAGCCGGAACACAAGCAGGGGGAGTGGGAGAGGGAGAAGCAGGCTTCCCGCTGAGCAGGGAGCCTGACATGAGGCTCGATCCCAGGACTCTGGGATCATGACCTGAGCCGAAGGCAGACACTTAATGACTGAGCCACCCAGGCGCCCCAAAGGATGTTAATTTTTAGAGTTACATATAATAACCAAAAAAGCAAAAACTAACCCTAAATATCCTTGGCATAGGATCAGATACATCAACTCAAGGAAATAATAATAGTCACGATAACTAGCATATATTAAGCATCCAGTATGAGCAAAGCATTCTACTAGCTCCTTTCAAATAGCATCTCTTTTGATTTCCTAGGAGTTGGGCATCATTGTCACCCCATTGCATAGATAATGCTACAAAGTCAAGGTCATATTTCAAGTGTGACAGATGAAGCTAATGACTCATCCTTCAACCATTCTGTATCTTTATTGCTGATGGAGGTCTGATTTTGTTTGAGAAGAAAGGTAAATAGCCCCAACAGATGAATCGAGAATAATCTAAACTGATTAGAGTAGTCCCAACCTCCTAACCTCCTTTGCAAGTAGTTAAGTCTAGGGTGGGCATATGATATAATTCTGGTCAATGAGATTTAAGAATTTGCTGGGGGCTTCTTGAAAATAGCTTCCTACAACCTTTTTTTACCCCTCTTTTCTGCTTCTTTTCTTCTTGCCTTTATACATTTTTATGTAAGTAGATGATGCTAGAGTCTGAAACAACCATTTGGGGATCATGAAGGGATTAGAGGAAAAAAATGAGAATAACGAAGTAAACAAGGAAAATAATCTAGGTTCTTGCCAATTGCAGTGAGCTGCCAAGCCACACTGGTATTGCCTGCCTTTGAGGAATTTTGTTGGTTTTGTTTTCTTTTGTTGTTATGGGAACAATACACATCCTTTTGGTATAAACCACTCTTCATCTATTATTTGGCACTGAAAGAATTTATCAGTTAGATTTAGATAAAGCTGTGAGTGACTTAGAACTTGTCCAACTTAACTGGGACTTAAACATGTATAAAAGTCTCTATCAGAAAAACCCATGGTGGTAGGCAGTCTGGGGTAAATATGGCATTCCGCAAAGTCCTCAGAAACCCAAGCTTTTCTAGCTTTGCTCTTGCCACTGGGGTCAAGATGGCTGCTTGAGCTCCAGCCTTCATACATGCATTCCAGCTAGCAGAAAAGAGGAAGGGGCAAGAAAGAGCATGCTCATCCTTGCTTTTAAGACAAAGTCTTACTTTTAAGATAAAGCCAGGAAATTTCATACACCATTTCACTTACATCGTATTGGATAGAACCGCTAGCTATAAGAAGGCAAGAACATATCATCTTCATCCTGGGAGGTCATATACTCAGCTAAAAATCAGCAATTCAATCAGTAGGGATAAGGTGAAGAACATATAGAGGAAGACACATATGGCTGATGAACCCACATCTGTCTAACTCCTAAACCATGCTATATATTACTGTCTCCCGTAGCTGATTAGACTATATAATGATGGGAGAAGTCTGTTATTTTATATGCTTTCCTTTTAAACTATTTTACCATTCAAATGTACTATAAAAAGGAAAATGCAGGATATGTTAATACGTTATGCAGGATAAAGTTTTATGTAGAATATATATGCGTAAAACTATTCTATCAAAATACTTGAAAGAGAGGTTGTGTTGGAATTTAGGAACATGAATGAATCAGGGATTTGTTCCTATACTTCTCTATTTTTAAGGCTTCTTTAATAAGCAAGTAATTATTTCATAATAAAAAGATCTTAACTCATGTATATATATACCATATTAAAATCATATGAACCACACAGAGAACGTTTTTATATATAGCCACTAAGCAGAGTGTATAAGTGATGAATTTTATGAAGAAGAAAAATGATAAATAGCATGTCATTTGATGCTTCATAATTTTTGGTTTGTAACTTTCTGGGTCACTGATTTCTCAAAGAGTTTTCATTCTTTCCGCACATTAGTTAGGTGATTGAGGAAGGTGTCAGGCTACTGAGACATGGGAAAAGATGATGTGGAAGAATTAAATTCTTCTTTTCTTTTGGCTGAGTATACAAAATGTGCAGTGTGATTTAGTAGTCCTTCCCCTGTGTGGGTTCACCTCTGTCTGCTGTAGGCAGTGTTGAGAAGACATTGTCATCGGCATCTAAATGAGATACATCCTTTTTTTTTTTTTTAATAGACTATGTGCTGATTTAATAAAATCAACACTAAGGTTTGGTGGAATGGTAAGGACCAAGAAACTTGAGAAAAGGTTAGAAAAAATTGCTGGTTCATTGTGATTAAGGAGTACGTTGAAATAGGGGAAGGAAGAAACATTATTGGAGGAGCCCTGGGACTATGATAAGTCAGCTCACGAGATCTTCATCTCCATTCAGTTCGTGCACGTGCGGTGTTGCCTAAGTGGTAGCAGGGGTGGCCAGCAGGCCATATCAAGAAGGAAGAGAATCCCCAGACTGACCTGTAATAAAAGTGATACGCACCTTTAAAATGATAGGTATGTGTAGTTTAAGCAGTGCTTTTCTTGTCTTCTGTGTTTGCTTGCTTGCTGACTTTTTGAGGAAAAAAGGCACAAAATCATAACATTTAAAATGATTAAATCAGTGAGTTAACATGTAATTATAAGATATAATCGATATTTTGCCTTGTAAGTTGTAAGAATGATAAAGCTAATTCATGCGTGGTTTGTATCCATTTTCCAGTCCAAAAAACTGAGTATAGAAACCTGACTCTTATCCAACGAGAAGTCTATGGCTCATTTCTAGTCATTTATTTACAATCAAAGGCTCAATAGAAATTTCATCTCAATATGTTCTGGGGAAGATGTCCTACTTTTCAATTTTCCAACTATGTCATTCAAAACCTGTAAATTGTAGTACAATAAAAGTTTGGCTTCTCAATAGCAATAGAAAAAAAATCCAAAATATCTGGGAAAAAATTTAACCAAAAAAATGAGCAAACATCGCATGATGAAACTTTAAAAGCTACAGAAGAACAGAAATGACTTGAGTAGATAGAGAAGCATACAATCTGATGTTCTTTGATAAGACACACATCATGAAGATGTCCATTATCCTAAGTTTACCTATAAATATTGATCCTAATATAAAATATCAATCCATGTATCTTTGAAACAAGATAAGCAGATGCCAGAGTTCATGTGAAAAAATACACAAATAGAGCCATGAGAAGTCTTTTCTAAAAAATATTTATGTATATATCTATGTATGTAAGCTCTACACCCAACGTGGGGCTTGAACTCACCAACTCAGGGCTCTACCGACTGAGCCACATGAAAAGTCTTAAAAAGAAAAGTCATGAGAGGGAACTCCATGAACTCCAGTTATTAAAAGGCCTTGTAATGCTTTAATAACTAAAGCAGTATAATATTGGCATGCACATGTATACACACACAAATACATGAACATATGCAAACATAAATAGAACAGTTTTAAAAGTCCAGAAAGATACAAAAGTATAGAAGAATTTAATATGTAAAGATGGCATATCAGACCAGTGGAAAAAAGAGTGATTATTTAGTAAAGGATATTGAAAAAGTAGGATGGTTGTATGAAAAAATAATAATTTGGATACATAACTTATCTTCACCATATATCAAGATTTAAGGGGCGCATAGGTCGCTCAGGCAGTTAAGCATCCAACTCTTGACTTCAGCTCAGGTCATGATCTCAGGATTGTGAGATCAAACCCTGCATCAGACTCCACACCCAGTTTAGGATTCTCTCTCTCCCTCTCTCTCTGCCCCTCCCCCCACCTCAGTGTTCTCTCTCTCTCTAAAAAAAAAAAGAAAAGAAAAAAAAAGATTTAAAAATTGTCCAATAACTCATGGGTAAAGGAAATGTACTGAAACTTCATAGAAAAGCAAGCACTTTTAAATAAAATGAAAGATGATCAGTATCACTCATAACCTGGGAAATAAAAATCAAAGTCATCTTGAGATTTTTTTTCCACATATAACATTAGCAAAGATCCAAAAGTTTGATAATACTGAAACTGAAATTACACATCTAGGAATTAATTTGAGAACGTATTTTAGACTATATATATACATGTGCAAAACCACACATATAAAATGTCATAATGGGAACTTTGGGCGTGTGTAAAAGCAAAAAATAGGAAATAACCTAAATAGACCCACATCAATAGGAGACAGCCATGCAATTTAATACTTACGCAATTATAAAAAGAATAAGGAAGGTGTTATCAAACTCAACACCCAAAGAACAAATGATCCAGTCAAGAAATGGGCAGAAGACATGAACAGACATTCTTCTAAAGAAGACATCCAAATGGCCAACAGACACATGAAAAAGTGCTCAACATTGCTCGGCATCAGGGAAATCCAAATCAAAACCTCAATGAGATACCACCTCACACCAGTCAGAATGGCTAAAATTAACAAGTCAGGAAACGACAGATGTTGGCGGGGATGCGGAGAAAGGGGAACCCTCCTACACTGTTGGTGGGAATTCAGGCTGGTGCAGCCACTCTGGAAAACAGTATGGAGGTTCCTCAAAAAGTTGAAAATAGAGCTACCATATGACCCAGCAATTGCACTACTGGGTATTTACCCCAAAGATACAAAAGTAGGGACCCAAAGGGGTACGTGCACCCCAGTGTTTATAGCAGCAATGTCCACAATAGCCAAACTATGGAAAGAGCCAAGATGTCCATCTACAGATGAATGGATAAAGAAGATGTGGTATATATACACAATAGAATATTCTCAGCCATCAAAAGGAATGAAATCTTGCCATTTGCAACGACATGGTTGGAACTGGAAGGTATTATGCTGAGCGAAATAAGTCAATCAGAGAAAGATACGTATCATATGATCTCACTGATATGAGGCGTTCTTAATCTCAGGAAACAAACTGAGGGTTGCTGGAGTGGTGGGGGGTGGGAGGGATGGGGTGGCTGGGTAATCAATATTGGGGAGGGTATGTGCTATGGTGAGTGCTGTGAATTGTGTAAGACATTAGAGGTACACAGACCTGTACCTCTAAAACAAATAATACAGTATATGTTAAAAAAAAAAGAAGAAGATATTAGGAAGGCAAAAATGAAGGGGGGGGAATCAGAGGGGGAGACGAACCATGAGAGACTATGGACCCTGAGAGACAAACTGAGGGTTCTAGAGGGGAGGGGGTGGGGGGATGGGTTAGCCTGGTGATGGGTATTAAAGAGGGCACGTACTTCATGGAGCACTGGGTGTTATATGCAAACAACGAATCATGAAACACTACATCAAAAACTAATGATGTAATGTATGGTGATTAGCATAAATAATAAAATTTTAAAAATGTAAAAAAAAAGAATAAGGAAGGTCTTCATATATAAATGTAAAACATTTATCAATATGTATTAACAACAACAAAAGGTGAAAAACAGTATGTATAGTGTGTTACCATTTATGTTTTGAAAATGAAGGGATGGGCTGTATACACTTGCATAGAATATTTTTGTGTAGATACACAACACAGATACAGAAACTGACAACATTGTTCATCTCCAGGGAAGGAAACTCGGTGGCTAGGACACAGAGGTGATAGACTTCTCACAACTTTTGTATCTTTTGAGTCAGAATCTTTTGAGTGTATTAATATTCAAAAAATATATTGTAATATAATAAACTTTAAACACCTTAGCCTGTGACTAACAGTTATACCCCATAACACAGGGTGACTGGTTGCAAGCACATATTTTCTAATTAAAGGGAGAATGGCTCAGCGGTGTGTTGGAGCCAGCTCCCTTCAAATAGGTATGCTTGAAATCTACATACCAATTAGAGAGGCAGGGTTTAAAAAGCACCCAGAAAGAACCTAATACTCTACGCCTGGAAAAATGCCAAAATGGACATCCTAAGTATACTTTCTGACATAATTTATAAAATGTCTTCCCAACTCAGTGTTTCAGTGGCATGGTGTTGGTAGCTTAAAATCGGCTCTGATGGAAGCATTTACCCCAAGGAAATCAGCAAACACTAGAAATCAGGGCGTTATGAGCACCGGGGACAGGGAGAACCAGTGGTTAGACACTTCCCAGCACAGCTTCGACTCAAATGTTCTAACTCTTGCCATGATTTTCTTTGAGACTTTCTAATCACTTGACATTCTTTCCTGATAACTGGGTTGATATTTACTTGATGATGAAGCTGATAAGGAAATATAAGCATGGAGTGCTAATAATTAGAAGTAAATCCTCACCTTGATGCACATGCAGGGGCACTCACTGAGAAGAATGAAAGCATGGAGATACTATTCGTTGTGCCTTCCCAGTTTAAATGTACAGAGAATTTTCTATGTCTCATTTTTAAACAAGTATATAAAAACTAAAAAGATAAAATTAAGCAGATTTGCAAGCTTATTTTGTTTCTTTCTATCATATAGTTCATCTCATTTAATATTTGCTTGTTTTATCAATAATTGAAAGCAACTTTACAACACATAGGCATGCAGAATAACTTTTGACCCTATGGGAATTAATGTCTAGTGACAGTGGTCCAGAAATGATACAAGTTACGATAATAAAAACCCTGCTCAGCTATTTTGCACTTTATGTACTGTAGATATTTTCCCCCACAAGAATGCCCCCCTTCATATGGAATTTGTACAACTAATTTATCTAGATGTAACAGCTTGATAAGTAGCAAACTACTTGTAAATAGATAGATGGCCATAAAATAAAATTAACCCTTTTAAAATAAATGTGATGAAAGAGAAAGCAAAATGTCATATGCGTCTTCAAAGGAAAATTACCTTGATGTGTAAAAAAAAGGAAATGTAATGTTTAACATCATTCTGTGTTAAACTTTTATAAGCTCCAATTAGGACTCCCTTCTACTGAGGTTTTTCTCTGAAGTAAATATATGTTCAAGAGGGAAAAAGATTTTGTTTGGGGCGAATGTTTATATTTTTCTTGCTTCAAAAACAGCTCCTGCTGATGTAAATATGCCTACCTTGACATTACCTGCATCAGCACTGCCCAAAGGGCAGTTTATTTCAAATATACAAACTCTCCATATTTGAGAAATAAAAATTAAATCGGACCTTTTTTCTATTTGTTTGTTACTAAAATTCTGCAATAAGTTCGCCTAAGGACAAAGCTAATACAAGTCCACCTATTTATACAGCTTAATGCACATATTTACCTTATTTGAAAGAGTCGTATTGACCACTTTGAGACACCTCTGACAGACATTTCTCTGGCTATCGGGTTAAAGGATATGTTTGGGGGTATAAATAATCAAAAGCCAATGGTCTTTCAATCACTTCCAGCTGTAAAAGTTGCAAAAGCAAAACCAAAAACCCATATACAAAAATCAAAATGTTTTTAGGCAAGAAATTCAAATTGAGCACTTAACCTGTCAGGTACTGTGAGCATCACCAAAAACTCAGCTACCAGGGATCTATCTGCCCTTTAGGAACATTAGAAGACAAAGTAGGTCATTTATCAGCTGCATGAAGCTGAGTAAGTCATATGGCCTCCTAAACCTCAGTTTCCTCGTCTCAAAGTGGTGTTAATGGGATAAAATAAGCAACGTGTGTTTTGTACCAAAATTAGTGATGCTGTGAGTACTGTGGGGCTTAGAAAGGGGACAACTGAGATTCGTTAGAAAAGAAACAGAGCCTTGTTGTTCCCAGTAGTCGAAGCCCTCGGCATAGTGCCTGGCATATAGTGAGCGCTCAGACCACTATCGCAGGATCCAAGCCATCAGCCATTCATTGTTGGTTGATGTAGAAAGAAAATCTATGGGGGCACCTGGGTGGCTCAGTTGTTAAGCGTCTGCCTTCGGCTCAGGTCGTGATCCCAGGACCCTGGGATCGAGCCCCACATCGGGCTCCCGGCTCCGCGGGAAGCCTGCTTCTCCCTCTCCCACCCCCCCTGCTTGTGTTCCCTCTCTTGCTGTGTCTCTCTCTGTCAAATAAATAAATAAAATCTTTTTAAAAAATAAAAATAAAGAAAATCTATGGATAAAATAGAATTTTAACTCCATCTTAAAGGATGGGCAGGATCTGTATTGATGAGAATAGGAATGGATATCGTAAATGGGGAAAATAGCAGAAGCCAAATTCAGGAGAGAAAATGAGGAGAGTGTGTTACAAGGACAATGAGTAAGATTTCCAGACTAGAATAAAGAGCATGTGGAGCTAAATGTAAACGTTGTTAGGAAAGGTGAAAAGAGATTTATGAAGAGCGTTAAAAACCAAGCAGAGGAGTGTGGGCTTTATTGGGTAAGTAAATGAGCAGTGGGGGAAAGACGAGATGAAAACTGCTGTTTTAGGGAGTTAACCTAGCAGTGGGGGGGGGGAAGGGGGGGAGGAATCCAGGAAGGAAGTTGGAGCTGCTGGCCCACCAGGGGAGGTTGGAGCAGCAAAACAGCTGGTGTGGAGGTGAAGGGCAGTGGAAATGACAAGGGAGGAAGAGATCTGGAAGAGATGCTAAAGTAAGAATCCAGAACATCTAGTGACTTGTAATATGAAGCATGAGGATGAGAGGCCAGGAAGACAGGATGCAACTGGTGCTACTAATGGACCATAGCAAGAACAGACAGCCTGTCTCAGATGGGTCCTGTGGCACTCCTCGGAGAATAACTGCATTATTTGTTACAATGAATCATCCAATATATATATTGGGCACAATTATGTATTTATTGGATGATTACTCTTTGTCCAGCCTGTACGAGGTGCTATGGGGAATATCAAGGAAGTAAGTCAATGACATGGATGTCCTCAAGATACTCATAAAGATGAATAGTAAGAATATTAAGAGCTGTGTGTATTGAGCACATAGTATGGACTAGCTACATTAAACAGATATTTATTTATTTATTTATTTATTTATTTATTTATTTATTTGACAGAGAGACACAGCAAGAGAGGGAACACAAGCAGGGGGAGTGGGAGAGGGAGAAGCAGGCTCCCCGCTGAGCAGGGAGCCCGATGCGGGGCTCGATCCCAGGACCCTGAGATCATGACCTGAGCCGAAGGCAGACACTTAACGACTGAGCCACCCAGGCGCCACCAGACTGTCTTATTTAATCCTCACAACCACTTTAAGAGGAGGTACTACAATTTACCCTCAATATACTTACACAAGGGAGCACCTGACTGGCTTTGTCAGTAGAGCATAAGACTCTTGATTTCAGGGTTGTGAGTTGAGCCCCATGTTGGGTGTAGAAAGTACTTAAAGAAAAAAAAAAAAATATATATATATATATACACTTACACAGAAACTGTCTTACAGTGGTGGGTTAACTTGCCCAATGTAACAAAGCTGGAAGGTAAGAGAGTCAGGAATAAAATCCCATCAGTGTGACCCCAAAGCTCACAATCTCATTGTGTATAGAAGTCGGTAATGGATGACAAAAGACTGGATATGACTGAGGAACACCTGAATCATGAATTTTGTTTCAGGGCAAGAAGGAGAGAGACAGGGCTTACAAGAGAAGTTATGTAAGCGACCGCACAGAAAGGAATGAAAAGTGGAAAGATTGGCCTGACTGTTGCATGAGAGTGAGTAATGAAGGGGAGACCTGGAAGGTGTAAATTGGGGCCACAGGACGGTTGCAGGGCTAACTGCCTGGAGCAGAGCTGTGGCTCAGTACACCCTGGAATCCACCAACTCATAACTACTCACTGATCACCAGTCATCTTTCCAATAGAGGCAGGCCCAGGAGTTCAGGACGAACAGGGCTCTCCTCTCCCATTTCCTGGGCTTCCGCTTTTCCTGCACATCAGTGCGGGCTCAAGATGCAGTCCATCCTTATTTCAGATCAATCCAAGCTGCTCCTTTCTCTGGATGGCACCAACCCAAAAACATCCCTGCGACTTTCTTCCTCACACTCAACCTCATTGCATTCAGCCTTATTACACTGGGACAAAACCTCCAGAGGAGAGGTGTTTTCAGTATATGGAATGGATGGGAGAGGAAAAAGAAGCGAGTGGCATAAGTGCCTAGCACTCTATCTGAGGCATACCTGGTATGCGATAAATATTTGTGGAAATAAGAAGAAAACTGAGGGGCGCCTGAGTGGCTCAGTCGGTTAAGCGTCTGCCTTCGGCTCAGGTCATGATCCCAGGGTCCCGGGATCAAGTCCCACATCAGGCTCCCTGCTCGGCAGGAAGCCCGCTTCTCCCTCTCCCACTCCCCCTGCTTGTGTTCCTGCTCTCGCTATCTCTCTGTCAAATAAATAAATAAAATCTTAAAAAAAAAAAAAAAAGAAAACTGAAAGAAAGGTTTTCTGATAATCAGAGTTTGAGGAGACAAGGACTTGTGCTAGCAGAAAAGGGGAATTAGGATTGAATCAAAAGACATTTCAGAGGGAAAATTCAACACAAGAGACTAGATGTGTAAAGGAAAGAAAAAGGTCATGGCTGGTAGGAAGGTTTTGAACTTGTGTATTTGAGAGGAGGTGATGTAACAAACAGAAATTTCAAGAATTAAAAGTTTCTTTAGGGTAGGTTTATCTCTGTGGTTCTGTGTTGTAATCTAGAACTGGCAGCATACTTAATACATACTGGACAGGCAATAAATAATTAGGGCATTGAATAAATAATACACAATACTAGTTTTTAGAAGAAAATTACTCTCATATTCTGATGCTGTGAGTCTCACTTCAGAGCAATGACATTTACTGCCAGGAATCTATGTCTTAATGAACCACTGTTATGGAAGGGACTTTTTATATCCTTTCATAAGTTAGAGCAGAAAAAAGCAAAATAATAATAAGAATCATTGTTATTAAAAAGTATAAATTATTATTATTATTATTATTATTATTATTATTATTATTATTATTCAAGTACCACTGCCCTAAGGTCTAGCACAAATGCTTAGTGATATTGTTGATTTAAGGTTAGGATGAGAATCCTAACTCGAATGAAGGGCCTGGGTTAGGTGTTGTCTGTATTCCTGAAACCAGCTAACTCCAAGATAGATTTGTCAGGAAGGTCAATGGACCCCTCACTTGCATGAGCTCCTATATCTAATTTTTTTAGTTTCTTAAATTTTTATAGGCTACAGATCCCACCATACCTGGACCCATCTTTGAACCACAGCCCCATATTAGGTTCAGCTGGTGCAAGAAACTATTTGAATATCTCTGTTGCCATTTCATCATCCGAGATAACTGAAGTTTACACCGTAGACTTTGGGTTGACTTAGAACTGAGTTTGAATTCCAGTTATGCCATTTATGAGCTCCATGGCTTTGGTCCACTATTTCTAATTTCCTCATCTGCAAATGGGAATACTAATAACTACCCTTCAGGGTTATTATAAAGCTTAAATGTGCATAAGAGTTCAATAAATTGCAGTTCTATTATTATTACTAATTAGTCCAGTGATTCTTATCCTCATTTTTCCCATTTCCCATTTAAAATTTTATACATAATTGACATTTTGTTATAAATCCTTAGAAGCCCATTAAATAAGATTACCATAACTTTTCCTTTACTTTTCAAGTTCTCCTACTAGGAAAGTTTCTGGATATGTTGACTTGCAAGCGTTATGTATCTAATTCAGAATGCATATTTCCTTTTCTTAAATTTTTGCAATCTCAACATCCATTGAGCCTAAATCTAAGCTTAAGCACTAAACTTTTATGAATAATAATTTGGCCTGCAGATTTTACCCTCTCATCAAGTTATTCCAAGGAATTTTCAGGCTGAACAAAAACTAAAATCACAAAATAATTTAGTGGTCATTCTTACCATCTGGAAACCCAAAAAAGCCATGTGAAATCTATGAATAAAAGAGTATAATTTGTATCACAATAATCACCAACTGAAGAGTGATTAGAATTATTTGCATAATCATCTTTTAAAGAAATGTGGACTACTCACACACTTTTTTAAAAAGATTTATTTATTTGAGAGAGAAAAAAAGTGTGAGCGGGCATGCATGAGTGTGCAGAGGGGCGGAGGGAGAGAGAATCTTCAGATAAGAGAAGTGAAGTTTAGAGATTAAATAGCTCGTCCAAGTTAGACTGAATTAGTGTCTGAGGCCGATACCTAGGGAGGTCTTCTGATTCTTGAACTCATGAGTTTCTGGCTACACCCCACTGACCCCACTTCTTTAAATCTAGGATTCTAAGTCATGTCCCATCTTAGAAATACTATACATGGTTTATGCCTGAGAATATTTGGTGTCTGGTAAGAACAGAAAAATGCCACTGTTCTTTAAAGTTTTTTCAAAGGTTACAGAATCAAATGCAAGTTATTTTTAAAGATTCTTTATTATTTCTTATATTGGGTGAAAGCTGTGATTTTTTAAAAATTTCATGACAAGAGTATACATTTGAGAAGCTTTTCCCTTTTTTCTCTTAACCCACAATCAGGACTTGCTGGTTCTAAGCTTTTTGGCATCTCTGGATGAATCTTAGTGATTTGAAATCGCCACTACTGAGCTGTTGCTTAGTACTTGAGTTCAAGTCTGCTCTAAGTGTGTAGAGCATAGAAAGAGTTATTTTCTGAGGACTGGGACTCTAAGCTTCGAGAATTGTTGAAGGGTTTTGTTTTCCCAGAGCTGTCAAGTTTCTTTGAAAGAACTGAAAAGAAGCAACAAAGGAAAATGTGAGAGTGATTTTAAAATATTTTAAATATCTCTTTGGTTTTCCAATCTTTTTCAAATTAAAGATCTGTTATTAACCATTCCGTAGCTAAATGTCTCTATCTTTGGAATATTGCTCTGTAATAATGTACCCTTCTTTACTGTACATGTGTGTGAGTGTAAGAGAGTGTGTGTTCTGTCCTGTCCTGTCCTTTCCTCTCTTTTTTTTCTTTCAGCCTTTTCTCTGAATGGTAAAGTTTTATCAGAGACCAAAAATTTATCTTTTCAAAGAATTGAATTTGTAGTAAAAATGGTTTGATCCAGACACAAAGATGGAGATGCCATGAAAATATATGTAACATTGGAAGAAGAAGAAGAAGAAACAGACAGCAGACCAAAATGGTACAGCAGACCATGTTTAAGTGATTTACTTGGGGTTATGTGTTTTTAAAAGCAATATATAAATGCATACCAGGGTTTTGGCAGATGAAATTGTGCTGTGTTTACTTCAAGGCACTCGACGATGATAAACAGTTATTTAGTACAAGTAGTATGCCTATGGTGCAAAGAACACTGAATTAGATACAGTTCCTGCAAAGTAGGTTAAAATCTAGAAACAAATTGGAGAGGCAGAGTATAAAATACCCAGAAAAAGCCTAACATTCTACACATGTAAAAACATCATCAGGGGCATTCTAAGTGTACTTTCAGACCTAATTTGTTAAATCCCTTAACTGTACATACAGACATTGTAAATAGAGTCATATTTACACAGATCCGATACGTGCACAGATGTAAGCACATGGATCTCAGATGTGCAACTTAAGGATGATAACGTTTAGCTGTTAACTACAGGCATCCACCTGATAATTGCTCTTTCCTGCTCATCTACCTTACATTTTTAATTCTTTCTAAATTCTTTTTTAAATTACAAGTTTGCATTAACATGCAAACATTTGTTGTTTCTGAATAATGTATGTCAAGCAGATATTTGAGTGAAATTTCCTCTAAATAATTTTAAAATTTTGTATTTCATCCCTGTAGTTGCTGTTTTCTTACATTATGAAAATGGTCTACTTTTTTTTAATTGGCAAAATGGAAAATTGAAGAGCTGTTGAGAAAAAAAAAAACAAATTCTCCATGTGAACAATCGTTTCACATTGATGTCTTGAAACAAGAAAGATTTCTGCTATTTATTTACCAGAGATGAGTACAGATAATTTCATTGTACATCGATTTTCTCTACGGAGGGAGGAAGTGTGGTCAGCTAAAACAAAGCACTGAAATGGGGAATCGGCAACCACGACTTCTATTCTCATCTCTATCTTTGGAATTTGCTCTCTTAGAAACTCACTTGATTACCAAGATGCCAGTTTTTTTCGTTTCTTTCTTTGTTTCCTTTGGTTGTTGTCTGCGTGTGTGTTTTTAATGGACAAGATCAGACTTATAAATAGAATTCTTTGAGTTCTTTTGTTGGAATATTTTAGTTGGTCTGTTCTATAATCAATATAATGATAAAATGGGAGCCAATACAACTGTACATCATTCAGGAATATAATCATTCAACATTCATGTAACCAAACATTTAGTGAGTGCCTACTGAATGCAAGGCACTGAGCTAGGCACTGCATAAACATATTTGGTCCTTAAATCACAACATAATTATGAAACTGTCATTATGTGAAAATATAAACTTCCCAGTAGGCCAATACCATATGAATTAAGGATAATTACACCCAAAAAAGATCACTGTTCACTTTAAATACAAAGGAAATTTATTTGTAAAAAATACTTGTTAAACACATAAAAAATTTCAAGTCCCTTAACCTGCTTTTATTCTGTTTTCAAATTACTGTTTTTAAATTTGTGAGATTTATCTATTGTATACATTTGGAAACCTGGCATGGTATTGTATCTATTTGGGGATTTTGGATGCTTATTTATGTATTTACATATGTATATAAATAGAATAAAAACATCATGCTTATGCCTGAAACACATGTCTGTACCTTTTTAAATTATGAATTATAACTCACAGGAACACTATCTCTAATTAAGATTATTTTATCCTTATAAGAAGTGAGCCTGTTCTTTTACCTATTCTCAACTTTTTTATGCCAGTTCCGTATTCTTGGTTACAGTAAAATAAAACATAAATTAATTAATTAAACATCATTTTCCAAGTTGTTGGTATTATATTTATGCTGGCTTTTAATTTATCATTGAAAGTGTTTCTGGGATTGGATATTTAACAAGAAATTCCGGGGCTTGTGCTACATTTTACTTACATTTTGCTCTTCATGTCTATATTAGATGAAAATCTACTTAAGCTGTTACAACAACAAAAAAACCAAAACACAGAGCCTCAAACAATATAAAAGTTTGTTCTCTCTCACAGAACAGTTTAGATAGGCAGCAAATGGCCGCTCTGTATCACAATTTCCGGGGACACAGCCTCTCTCTAATTGCTCTGTCATCCTCAACTGTGACTTCTGTCTCCTGACCCAATATGGCTACTGCTGCCCCAGCTCTCATGTCTGCCTTCAGCCAGCAGGAAAAGAGAAAAGGGTAGAGGAATTCATGCTTTCCTTGGAGGACATGATCTGAAATTTTCACACATAACTTCTGAAATGATTCATAGCAGATGTTCAGGCACAAGCACTAGAAGACACTAAGAAGTAGTGAGATGTTTGAACCTGTACATACAATGTCTGTGAATACAGTAGCCAGAAATGCAGCCTCACGACATGATACTGAGTTATGTAGAGGCAGCATTCCAGTGGGTGATTTTCTAAGACGGTGTGCAATTCTTAGTAAAGTTTGCAATAAGATAACACAAAAGCTCTCCTCAATTTACCATGTCTTTGCTTTTCTGAAAAAAATTATAAGGGATGTAGATCAGTTCTTCCTGTATGGGGCTTTCCTCTGCGTTGCAGGACGTCTACCATCCCTGAGGCCCTGACCTCAGAATTCCCTCCTCTATTTATTGTAACCACCCAAAAGAGCTCCACAAATTTCTAAAATGTCTCCAACAGACAGTACAACTCATATACACAGCTCTAAAACTACAAGCTGTGTTGGCACCTGGTCTAACTTCCCACATACCACAGATAAAAATTTTAGCACATATTTTGCAATGGTCTAATGAAGGGTCATCAAATTTCTAACCATTATTATCATTGCCACCCCTCACCCAATGTTGCACAATCAAGAATTTTTTTTAGGACAGCATGCCACTTATAGGTACCAAATCATGTACTTGTTATAGAGAGGAGCCCTAAACTGGACAGATGTTTATTTCCCTCTCACGGACAAGTTTTCCCAGGTATTCCAGGACTAATAAGGTGGATTGATAATTTGGAGATCCAGGATGCCGCTCTGTTTTTGCTCTGCCATTCTCAACATATATGATTTTCATTTCATGGATCCAATGTGGCTGCTTTAGCTCTAGCCATTACATTTGTATTCCAACAGTGAAAAGGGAAAGGATAAAGGAAAAAAGCATAATCCTTCTCTTCAAAGGCAAATCCCCAAAGCCACACAGACAACTTCTGCTTTCTCCAAAACTCAGTATTTTTATTTTTGAGATTCTAAAATTATAGGTTGTTGGTAACTCTAAGCATCTAATAGATACTGTTCTACCAGACAGGTGGCCTGGTGAAATGAACCCCAAATTAGATACTCTAATTCTGGCCGTTCTGCCATCAGCTTTGAGGTCCCAGGCAGATCATTTCACTTCTGTGATTCTGTTTCTCTAACTGCAAAATGAGAAAAGGGGAGTTGAATAGGTTATTTTCAAATTTCCAAAATCCAGAGTATACTATAATGCTTAGGACATCTTATAACTAAACTCAATCTTAAAATTCCACCCCCCCCCCCAAATTTTCCAGTCCATTCATTGTAGGTTATTGATTTGTATTTTCAAAAGCCATGCCAGTTTTACAAAGTACGTTCGGAAACTAGAAGTTTTGTTTTTTTTTAAATGGCCACAGCCCAAGTCCATTTTGATTGGTCAGTGGTGTGCTGGAGCAGCTACTAAATATACTTTAATGTCATCTCAGCTTTGTACCAGATTGTTGCCATTCATCTCCAATAGGGGGCTGTTTTGTTTTTTTAAACCTGTTCCCAAACTCAATCTCTTCTCTCCTCAACTATAATCCTAGTTGGAATGGCCACTGTCTCTTTTCTGTATTACTGCATTAATCTCTTATTCGATTTCCCGCTCCTACTCTTGGATCTTCTTAATTCACACTGCACAAAGTGACCAAATAAACCCATTTTTCCCACCTCTCACCCTGCCTCTGGCAACTACGAATCCATTCTAGTTATCTATTGGCTTGTTTCGTCCCTGCTGTGGTTTTGTTGAAGTATACTGGACACACAATGCTACATTAGTTTCACGTGTACAGCATAGTGATTCCGCAAACTTATTTCTTATCCTCACCACAACTGTAGCTACCATCTGTCACCATGCAATGCTATTATAATATTATTGACAATATTCCCTATGCTGTAATTTTTATCTCAGTGACTTATTCGTTCCATAACTGGAAGCCTGTATCTCCCACTTCCCTTTGCCCATTTTGCCCATTCCCCCACATATATTCTTTTTTTTAGATTCCACATATGAGAGAGAGCATACAGTATTTGTCTTTCCCTGTCTGACTTATTTCACTTAGCATAATAACCTTGAGGTTCATCCACATTGTCACAAATGGCAAGATTGCATTCTTTTTTTATGGCTGAGTAATATTCCGTTGTGTGTGCGTATCATATCTTCTTTATCCATTCATCCATCAACAGATGTTTAGGTTTTTCTATATCTTGGCTATTGTAAATACTACTGCAATGAACATGGGGGTGCATATATCTTTTTGAGTTCGTGTTTTCATTTTCTTTGGATAAATACCCAGAAGTGGAATTGCTAGATTATATGGTAATTTGGATTTTTAATTTTGGGGGGAACCTCCATACTATTTTCTCTGGTGGCAGCACCAATTCATATTCCCACCAAAAAGTGTTCCCTTTTCTCCATATCCTCATCAACGCTCGTATTTCTCGTCTTTTTGATAATAGCCATTCTAGCCATCCTAACAGGTATGAGGCGATTTATATCACTGTGGTTTTGATTTGCATTTCCTGATGATTAATGATGTTAAGCATCTTTTCATGGCCCTGTTAGCCATCTGTATGTCTTGTTTGGAAAAACGTCTATTCAGATCTGCCCATTTTTAAATTGGATTGCATGGTTTCTTGCTTTTGAGTTTATGAGTTCTTTATATATTTCAGCTATTAACCCTTATTAGATATATGTTTGGAAGATATTTTCTCCCACTTAGTAGGTTGGCTTTTCATTGTGTTGATAGTTGCCTTTGTTATGCAGTAGCTTTTCAGTTTAATGAAGTCCCCCTTGTTTATTTTTGCTTTTGTTCTTTTTGTTTTTGGTATCAAATTCAAAAAATCATTGCCAAGACCTATATCAAGGAGCTTATCACCTATGTTTTCTTCTAGGAGTTTTGTGATTTCAGAACTTATATTCAAGTCTTAATCCACATTGAGTCCATTTTTGTTCAGGGTGTAAGATAAAGCCTACTTTCATTCTTTTGCATGTTGCTGTCCCATTTTCCCAACACCATTTATTGAAGAGACTGTCCTTTCCCCACTGTATATTCTGCCTCCCTTGTAGTAAATTAACTGACCATGTATGTATGGGTTTATTTCTGGGAGTAAGACAGAATTTAATGAAAAAAAAAACTTACTCTGTCTTTGTTGTACTTCCTTTAAACAAGTATGTATTGACCACTTACCATATGCCAGACACTGAATTACACACTGGAGATATAATGGTAAGCAAGATTGGCACAATCTCTTCCCTTACACAGATAAATAGACAGAAAACAATTGTAGTTGGGCGCCTGGGTGGCTCAGTTGGTTAAGCGACTGCCTTCGGCTCAGGTCATGATCCTGGAGTCCTGGGATCGAGTCCCGCATCGGGCTCCCTGCTCAGCGGGGGGTCTGCTTCTCCTGCTTCTCCCTCTGACCCTCCCCCATCTCATGCGCTCTCTCTCTCTCTCTCTTTCTCTCTCCCCCTCTCATTCTCTCTCTCAAATAAATAAATAAATAAAATCTTAAAAAAAAAAAAGAAAACAATTGTAGTTTATAGCAAGTACAATGAAAGAAATGGTTAAATGTCTAAACATGAGACTAACAGAGGTGACCAACTTTACATAGGGCAATCACAAAAGACCAAACAGAGAACTTAGATGAGAATGAGCTGGCTATGCAAATCATGGGGTTAAGGAGAGCATTCCAGGCAAAGAGAACAACCTTTGCTAAGGTCGCAAGACCTGGGAGGAGGGAGTGGGGCTGTGGAAAGAAGGACCAGTGGGGCCAGAGACTAATGAGGGGAGAGGGAGAGGGCAAGTGACCGAAGAATGGAAAAATAAATAGGGACCAGATCATACCGACACTGATAGGCCCTAGTAAGAAATTTGGATGTATTCCAGTTTACTTCCAAGGAAAAGTTAAGACATTGAAGGGGTTCAAACAAGGGAATTATATGAATCAATTTCCTTTTCTTTTCTTTTTTTAAAGATTTAATTTATTTATTTGACAGAGAGTGAGAGCACAAGCAGGGGGAGTGGCAGGAAGAGGGAGCCTGATGCGGGACCAGATCCCAGGACCCTGGGATCATGACCTGAGCCGAAGGCAGTCCCTTAACCAACTGTGCCACCCAGGCACCCCTCAACTGTCAATTTAACATCACTTTGCTTTTGGTGGAACAGAAACAAAAGAGAAAGCAGAGAAATCAGTAATCCAGGGAGAAACGGTAGCAATTAAGACAGAGAGGTGGCAATAAGAGAGGAAAAAAAAACCTTTAGAAAGTTTAATTTAAATGTTTAATTATACCTAATACTACATGCAATCAACCAAAAAATAATCACATTTTGAGGACCCACCATATGTCTAGCATGGAAGTGTAAAGATATACGATGTATTGTTCCTGCCCTCTGAGAACTTATAATTTATTAGGGGGGAAATTAACATATTAAAAAACCTCTATCTGACACCTTATAAAAGGTTATTTCTTTAGATTAACAGGGCAAATGTGTAGAAATCTGAAGATAATGTTTTGTGTTCGGTCATTGCTATTGCTTGTAGTATTTGTAGCCTGAATTTCCTGTGCCAGTAACCAGAATGCGAGCAATGTCCAAGGAGGCTATTTTGCTATTTCCACTTACCGTATTTTTCCTCATTTAGGCCAGGTTCTGGACATGGGGTAGGCCCCAGATTGCAGCAGGTGGTGGAAAGATTAAAAGAACATTCAATTTAGACTTTACCAGGATATGCCAAGCTCTCCCTCACCCCTGCCTATGGAGATCCTGAACTCCGGCTTCTTCGCAAGATCCACTTTTTGCAAACACTTCTGCCTAAATAGGAGACTGATGGCCAACATAAACTATTTGCTTTCTAGAAATTATACAAAACTGTTTTAATTGAAATAAGCTAAGATGATCAAATGTAGCAAATGATCTCATTTAAAATAATCAGTGAGCGGTGTTAGGCATATCTTTCAGAGCAATACCTTGAAATAAACCAAGTAATTTGCCTCAGACTTAAAGGTCCTAGACGGAAAGGACTATACTTTTGCTGCTTGAATTACTCTTTAAGGCAAATTTTCAAAAATGACTGACACTGGAGAAATTCTTGTGATAGCCTCACGCCAGCGGTGTGGGAAACTACCCGACTTTTGCATTCCTCACGGTAATCCCAGTTCTCATCCTCTGAGTCTGTCAGGAACTGGAATAAGAGAAAGAAAAAGAAGCCAGAGGTCTAACACTTGTGACCATTATCATTCCCAGAGTGCCTTTTGCAGGAGTAGGGAATGGTAATTCTGATATCCTGGAAACATTTGAAACTGAGTAATAACACTTTGCCTACTTAAATGCCCCCTGTAGTTTCAATTAGCTGGGCATGCTTCTGAACATTCTTTTGCTGTTAGGTGAGGCATGGTTATGGCCAGCATGTATTGCTTCAGCAGTGAATAAAAGGGTGTTCTCATCTAGAACCAACTTCTCAAACCTATGCAAGGGCAAGAATATAATTTAAACATTTAGGTCCTCATTTGCAAGATATTTTCAGAATAGTAGGGTCAATAATACTTGTATAACGTTTCTACTCCTGGAAGAGGTATAAAATCCAAGAATATAGTGGCCTATTATTTTGACTATCAATTCAGTAAGTGGAATCACGGCATTATTGCTATTGAATGCCTAGTTAATAACCACATGGTAATACTCCAAAGCTCAAAAAGAAATATGAAAGATATTCATATCAATGGATTAGTCAGATTTTAGAGTAGATATCTCTCAGAAAATAATACCAGTTATAGAAATCATATTTTTCTAGCTCAACATTTCTCTCACAGAAAATTGGTATCCTTAGGGATCTTCGTAGATGTCCATCACAACAGTTAATGTTACCTAACAAGTTTGAGATGTGCTGGGTTAAATCAAGTTAAAAACGCTTTATTTTGTTTCACAATGCTTTAATAATGTGTTAAGGCTTATTTTGACCTCCAAGAAAAGAGAGAGAGTAGGTAGGACTATCTTTCCGCAGTTCATGTGATTATAGAACCCTGGAACGTATGTTACCATATCTGTTATGTATTTGCACTACTTATTCTCTCTGCTTGGAAGGGTCTCTCCTTGAGGACCACTGCGTTTGCTCTCTCATTTTCTTCCAGTCATATCCTCAAAGGCTACCTTCTCAACGGGACCGAGTCTCACTCACCTATTTAAAATACCAACATCTGCCCGCACCCACTTAGGCATCCTGATTCCCCTTATCCTGCTTTACCTTTTACCCATTGTACTTATCATCTACATAAGTAAGTAATTTATTATGTTTATTTTCTGACTCCTTCCATTAGACAGGAATTTTTACTTTTATTTTTACTTTTATTTTACTATTTATTTTTATTTTTACTTTTATTTTTCTAGAACAGGGACTCGCATATACTAGGTTCTCAGTAAATATTTGCTGAATGAAGGAAAAAAAAAAGAATGTTTTCCATATGTTTTTAAAATCAAGATGTGTCATATAAATGATATGTTTTCTTTTTTTCCTGTTAGAGAGTTTATGATGTATGTGACAGTTATGTCTTAGAATCTAGGAAATATGTATCAGGGGACCCTTGCATTGTTCTGAACTCATTGCTGCCGGAGTTAATTTAATATCTGGTAAGAAAGAAACAGCTTAATGTCATACATGACTTTTCTTTCTCTAATTTTATCACTTGCCTTCCTCCACCTGAAATTAATTTTTGCCAAGTTGCAAAGGCCCTCCAAATCTATTTCAGTAATAACTTCCTCATTAATTTCTGTCCCTCCTTCCCTAATTTCCGTCCCTCCTTCCCTACTAGGAAAGGCACATGGAGGGGGTAGATGGCAACAATCCCGAAGAGGAGGCCAGAACCTTAACATAGGTGGTCTTCGAGGCAATTAGACCTTCTGTGGGAAGTGATAGAGAGCCACTATCTGGAAAATTTTTAGAAACATCAGAATTTGTAGAAAGATATCTCTGACAGTGATGTATCAAATGGCCTGGAGGTCAGCATGATTCTCATTTCTAATTCCATACTAACTCTTGGTTTCCCTTCTCGTGATGCTCTTTCCATCAGTTTTGCATCTGCCTTCTCTGAGGCTACCTAATCCCATCCCAGACCCATTAGTTCTCCAAGAATGTCTGGATATGCAACGAAGACACAGGCTCAAAGACATCGTTATTGTGTCTCTTCTGAAATCTTCTGGACTTCTTAACCACACCAACTGGAAGACACAGGTCAAGGGAAGAAGGCGGAAAGTGATGAGCTTGACATGTATTTCTTATCATAATCTCTAAATACTCTCACATACTGTGAGTTAGTCCCACTTTACAAAGAAGGGGGATTTAGTTAAAAAAAAAAAAAAAACTTAAATATTTTAAGGAATTTCATGTAGGTAGTCAGGTTCGAGCCTAAAGTTGCACCAAAGGATAAACGAGTAAGATTGGCTGATGAACCCATTCTCAGTTCCAGATAGTGTGATGCATGCTTCACATGAATTGTCACATTTCACTTCCAACAGCCTCATGAGAAGTTTCAGTTCTTTCCCCCATTTCACAGGAGGCACAAGTTAGGAAGATTCCACAATTTGTCTAAGGTCACACAGCTAGAAGATAGTGTTTCTAAGCACTACAGCCCATTTTATCTTGCCTCCAGTGGTATGAAAAGCAAGGACACATGCTGGCCTGGCCCTGACCTGCACGATGGTCTGTCGGCCTTGGGTGTTGGTGAGCCCTCTGCTCTCCCTGCTTGTCAACATGTCTGGACGGCGGGGGATCCTGCGGGTGGGGGGGGGGGGGGGGGGTGGGGGGATAAGAATAACTCTGGACAGATCAGTGCCCTGAACAGAAAAGGTCTTTTATACTGTCTCTTTTCCTGTTTCATGTTAACAGTTTATATCCCCTACACCTCCACCACCATCCCTCCCCTACAACTGTGGGGAAGAGACTAAACTCTAAAGGTTAAGACACAAAAATTAGAGTTGAATTTCAATTGACTATCAAAGCAGAAAGGTCCTCTGCAAACTTAAAAAATTTACCATTATTTTCCTGTCCATCACTGTGGATTACACTGGGGCCGGGCAGCATTTTATATGGAAACTCAGAGACTAGCTTCCTCCCTTTTTTCCTTCTTTAATATTCATTTGGTGTTGGTTCTGTAGTTTCAGTTTGGGGTAGAGACATCTAAATTAGTTGTTAATTTGTATCAAAGAAGCTGTTATTCAAAATACTCCATGACACAGAGACTGGAGCAAATAAAGACTTAGAAAAAGTCAATTCCCATAGATATAATGATATAATGCAATAATAATGATACATCAGAAAAATCTGAAACGTATTTTCACTATGCTCAGATGTGCAGAGAAATGAGGATTCTTTACTTCTTTTTAAATGATTGGGTTTTCTCCACAATCCTACACCCACAAAGTAGTTTAGAAAAGTTGTTTTAGTTAAATTGTCAATTCAGTCTTACTTGGTAATTCAACCCATCTCTTTATGTAACCCAGTTTCTGCTTAGATGAGTCAGGGAAACGCTTGTCAGAGTTTTGCCCTCTCCACCTGGATACCTGTAGGATGACTGAGGTGTACATAATCTTAGGGGAAGAGGAGTCCTGGAGTGCATGAGGTATCCTCCCAGTTCTCCTGGTTTGGCCTACTCCCACAGCTGAGAATATCTCAGGAGTGACTTGTCCATACCCTGGGCATTCTGATGCGCCCACTGCTAAAAACTGCTTTGCGCCATAATCGGTCATATTTTGTTCACTCAACTCTGACAATGCTATGGGGCACCATTTCCTCTTGGAGATTGGGTCCTGTCTCCACTTTCACTGACAGCGTGTACCCCTGACACAGGACCTTGACTCCCAGTTGGGCCTTGGTCCGTGGTGGATGGCTTCCTTCCCCTTAGGCAACCTCCTTTGGCAAAGCTGCCAGG
Organism: Neomonachus schauinslandi; assembly: GCF_002201575.2. Lineage (NCBI taxonomy): Eukaryota > Metazoa > Chordata > Mammalia > Carnivora > Phocidae > Neomonachus > Neomonachus schauinslandi. The sequence goes on from NC_058406.1 coordinate 66,682,781, forward strand.
CAGGTCTTTCAATTAAGTTCAGCTAGATCCTTCTAGTTCATTCCACAGGATGCTCAGGAACTTCTGGATAGCTTCACACCATACAGGAGCTGAAGGAGACTCTAAGAGGCTTAAACTTAGACCTTTCTGTACAAAACCATGTTAAGCCACTGAATTTAATTTGATGTAACAGCCCCCCAAGTTTAAGCAGAAGCCTATGGGCAATAGCTTCCAGTAGCCTCTTGGAGGGCAGCAGCCACTCTCTCCTCATCATTCCCCTCAACTTCTCTAGAACATCTCTATACTTCTCCTCTCCCACTGAACCCTCACCTCCTGGAATTTGTAAAGAGAAGAAAAACTGAAGCCATGCTTTCCTACCTCTCTGCCTTCTACCCAGACTCCTGTAGTACCTGAGAAGCCAGCATGTCCCACTTCTTCCTAACTTACCCTGTCCCCCTCTCAGTTAAGACTCTCTACTGTTGTTTGTCTGGCCAGCTTCTCAATATGTTAAAGAAGAGACAAAGCAATTTAGAAAATCCTTTTCTTTCTTATAACCCAAATATCATGACTGTTGTTTCAGAAGAGTCAGTTTATGAGATCTAAAACTGATCAATGGCTTCTTTGTTCTAACTTGGGAGAACCCAGCTTCTTTCCTGGGGCTATATGCTCAGTAGGTAGAAGTTTGTAAGGGATCTTGATGTAAGGGAGAAGAGCAAGTACTTTGATTTATTATTTCAAATGATTCAAATATGATTTCAAATGTAAATCCTACTAAAATAACAACGATAATTGTTTTTCACTATGTCAGATACTGTGCACCAACATTATTTTGTTTTCCAGTTAACTCTTACAACAACCCTGTTCTGTCAGTCTTATTACACATATTTTCAGAGAAGAAAACCAAGGCACAGAATGATACACACAGCTGGTAAGGAGCTCTTGCCCTTACCCACCACAGTGTAGAATAGTGCTTCTCAGTTTGACTACAACTCCAGTAAGAAATACAGTTTATGTCACAATCAAAATACATAACCAAAGCAGAGTTTCACATAATGATACTTAACCACTCTTTTCCTATATTCCATGCAACTGTATTTCTCTATCTCTCTCTTTCTTTCTCACTTTCTGTCCTTCTTTTCTTTTTAATGCTGGGCACAACCAAAGAAATTGATTTTACAACCTGCTAACAAGTTGGAATTGACACTTGAAAAATGCTGCTCCAGCACCTGCAGTATCAATATTACTGAATTCTAATAGAAATTACATCAAACTATTTAGTCATTTAGAAATAGGCTAAAGTAATTTTTTGTGTACATGTTGTAATTGGGAGAGCTTGAGTAGGAAAGATTTAAAGCAAGTAAAATAGTGAGTAAAATGTCAATTAAATACTGTTAAGTAGCTTTAAAACTACTTAGTAAGAGGAAATCCAGAAGCTGAACAAACATAGATTTGTGGTTTAAACATTTAACATTTTCACAAAGTCTTCTTCAATTTGGCCTTCAGAACTTATATCTAGATATCTTCACCCTTCACTTTGATCTACAGGACTTAATTATTATGCCCCAGAATTTTAATTTTTCTTCCAAGGATTTAGATTAAAACATAGCATTCGTTCCTTCGATATTGTATTCAAAATCTCAAAATAGCTTCAAAAGAGAAAGGCTTTCCTGAGTTCCAAATTCTTCGATGATAAATAATTCGAATCAATGGACATTCTTTACTTAGAATAAGCAAGACAAACATGGACTGAGGATGCCAATGAATAATGTGGGGATGAATGAGTGATATTTCAGGGAAACAGAAGGTTCAGAAAATGTTCAAGAATTTTAAGATCATAAAACCTAGAAAGAGTCAATAGATTTCTGCCTTTTTCAGCAGGAAGATCATTAAAAGGTTGTGTCCTGGAGTACTTTGCTTTAGGCAACTTCCAAGTAAATCAAGAAATGAGCCTTCCCCCATGTTTATTGCACTTTAGTTCTCACTAAATTATACCTTTGACCTCTGAGACATTTGCAATAGCACCAGGATGTGGTTACAAATTGGATTAGTATTGCCAAGCAGATCCTTTCGGCAAGCTGGAAGCTCTAATCCATCGATTATCTACTGAAGCCCATGGATGACATTAGTAGCTCTCAGGGTTAGGTTTTTGAGATATAAACAGATACTTTTGAAAATAGGGAAAAGAAGCTATTCAAAACAGAGTAAAGGGTACTTGAATAAACCCTGGAAGACCTGAGTTTTAGCCCTGCAACCACTGCAGGTTAGTTTTGGAAGCCCTACAGAGTTACTTGGCCTTTTAAACTTCAGATTTCCTACCTGTAAATGTCCCCCATGGCTTATCTCCTGTCAATGGTCTCATAGCGACCAATGCGAGGCCAAATATTCAGGATCCATTATTACCCTCACATGGCACATGAGATCGAAATCACCACTGCTGAGTCGTTTTTCTGAATATTTCAGAGAATACTAGAAATAACCATCCTCCTGGATTCCAGCAAATGGAGAAAAACCTAGCACTAGTCTGTTTCTGGAGAGGGTTTAAAAAACCAAAAAGTATAAACAAGATTGTGGGAGGAGAAACTCATATAACCTGCAGGGGGCACTAAGGTACTTTTAGAGAAAGAATCATGAATGGGCATGAGAGGTACCTGTTACCCCAAGTGTAAGGAGGCATATGAGAAGAACGGAACAGAGAGATATCTCATTTATCATTCTTCATATGATTCTGTTACTCCCTGCCTTCTATCTCGAGTAGACTGCCTAGACACAATCTGTGATTATAAAAGATAAACTGCTAACTGATAGGAGAAGGAAAAAATTCCAAAAATAGAAACTTCTTTCTAAGGGTTTGATAAATGAGCCTTTGCTACCTAATAACTTCAGGATTTACCATTTAATCAGGATTAGGAAATCCAAGGAGAAAATGTTCAGCGCTCATGACATATGATTATTGGCTGAGATGTGGTAAATTACAGAGAGAACTCTCGGAGTCTTGATTCTTCCTTTATAGGGTAGGGTCAAAAAGATATCACAGATGGAAGACTCAAGTCAAGGCCTTTATATTGCAAGATTGCTTCTCAGGAAGGAATGAATCAGCTTAGGAATGATGCCCAGAAATGCCCTTAACGTTTGTATAATACTTAACGATATGTAAAGCCCTTTTATGTAGAAATTATCTCACTTGATCCTCATGATGACCATTTTATATTTGAAGGTTTAGGGAGGTTAAGTGGCTTGCCCAAAGTCACACAGTAAATTTCAGAGAGGAGTCTTTAATGGAAATATTGATTTCTGGTGATTTTTAACGGATCATTGGGCTGCTCTGCCAACCAAGTGTGTTTCGGGGGATTTAGTCACAATGGGAAAATTCTGTTACAAACCCGAAGAAATGTCAGTTTATGTTTTAGAGTGAAAATCAAATGGTAGATAGTCACAAAGCAAAATAAGGAAAATTTCTCATCACATGTTTTGTAGTTCCAAGAAGCTAACAGGAGTTTTCACAACATCGTGAAGCCAACACAAATGGCTAATCTTAACAGTACGCTAAATTGGCAGTCATGTCGTCTGCGTGATCAACAATATGCCATGCTGCTTTAAATTTATCCTGTTACAAGTCCTGTGGGTAAAGGTATCAATTCCAAAGGTCCCTGTCAGAAACGAAATAGAATTCTAGTAATAGAAGTTAATAGAAGTAGAACCATGTATGCCTTCCATTTCCCACCCTCCCTGCAACACCCCACCAAAAAAATTCATTACTGTCTATATGCCAAAGTGCCACAGCCCCAAAGCCAAAGGGAATCAGGAGTCAAAACAGGAAGAACAAGTTTGGGTGTGAACTGCACCTGGAAGTCTCAGGTCTCAGGATGAGACATAATGATGTCATGAGCTTAAGGAGGGGCTTTGAAGTCAGACCTGGGTTTGAAATCTAGCTCTGCCCCTTGGAAGTAGTTACACTTAATGAGCCTCATTTTCATATATGTGAAATGGAAATAAAATACTGATCCTGTAAATTCATGTAAGGATCAGAAACAACACACGTAAATGTATGGCACATAACAAATCCTCCATGAGTGGTAATTAGAATCTTGGGATGCCCGATGCTTGGTGGGAAAGGTGGCAGAGAGCAATGTTGAAAGGCCTGAAGACAAGTTTGACCGCCTCCCGAGCCTACCTAAAGCTAGCCCTGACATCAGGTCTTGGGTGGGTCTGCATATTCTCCAGGCCAAGGACTCTGTCAGTGTCATTTTACATTCCCAAGTGTAAGGATTTATTGTACTTTGATTTGTACTAGTGTTCCAAGATCAAAGATGGATTCTGAATGTTAGTTGTCAAATGAACGAACGATTGTGGAAATATAAAAGCAAAACAATTCATGTTGCCTTAGGAATAGCTCATTTGCAATATCTAATATGCTATTACATTGACATAGTTCCTCATTTCATCTATTAAATCTTCCCTTTTAGTAAAACTAGTTTGTCACAACCAAATGCTACACTTATGGACACATTGTATGTCTGTAGTCTGCTTAGAGTGTCTAACAAATGCTGGGATTTGGGGGGGGAAAAAAGGAAATGAAGATCCAAAGATGAATAACAATCTCTGCTTCTCAAATATCTTTGAGTGTGGCTACATTTTTAAAAAGTGCTTCCAAAATTTATAGCTTTCTAAAATTTTAGTTCTAGCACATCAATCCACTAAACTAGAAATTGTTCTTAAAAAAAAAAAGTCCAGCTGAAAAAGCTAGGAAGGTAGACATCATGAATTGAAATGCCTCAGGTTAAAATGCAGTTTTTAAATGGCCACTCCTGTGGGATATGGTCCTGGAGAGAGGGACTCACTTTCGTGTTCCGTGAGCTTTTGCTCTAATCCTCCACCCAGGACTTGGCCTATTTTATTTGAATTTACTTGCGTATGGCCTGGGAAAAATGTTTATGTCAAGACTGACCTCTCTCCAGGTCTCTCAGCAGCTTGTTTGTGGTATGGAGGAGGGTGCTCCTTCAAGCTCCTCTGTTCACTGTTGACTAAGACCTTGAAGTGTTCTTCAGGCCCCACTAGGCCCGAGAAGAGTTTATTGAGACTTTCAGCCTTTTTCTTACTGCCAAGTTACTTTTTTTATTAGGCTGATAATCTCCTGAATTGTTGAAAAGCAGCAGTTCAAAAAAGGATTTCACTTATTCTCATGGGGTTTCTGGATGTGGGGATAGATAGATTTGTGACTGGGATCCACTGGTCCCCAGCACAGTTAGACATGCACAACCTCTCTTTCTGACTCTAACAAGGTTTCTGGAATGTAATGGAAACACAGCACCACTTTTCAGAGAAAGCCATAGCCACTCAATCAAATTTTTTTCTGTGTCCCATCTCATGCTATTTCTGTATAAATGTGAGTCTTTAAAATTAGGATTTCAGTAATTTGATGTTCACCGGGTGAATGCTAACCAGATAGGGTAAATGCAGCTTTGCTAAGAGAAAGAAAGGAAAAGAGAAGGAAAGAGAAGAGAGAAGACCAGGGGAAGGGTGCGGAAGGGAGGACGAGGGAGGGGCAGGAAAGGCAAAGGAGTTAAGGGAGAAAAGGCAGGGAGGGGAGGGCAAGGGAGGGCAAGGGAGGGTCAGGAGGGGAGGAGAGGGAAGGGAAGACAGGAAGGGGAGGGCAGGGAAGGGAGGAGTAGGGAGGGAAAAAACAAGACAGAAAGCTCAGCCACAATAGCATGAGTCCTGACTAAGGCTAAGTCTGGTCAGATGCCTGAAAGGGTTTAAACTGTTAATTTTCACATATTGCTCAAGTAAGCAAAACTAAAAGCATTTAATTTTTCTAATAATCTCAGACATGGTTTCCTCCTAATGTACTACACATTCTGTATTGATTACTCGGTCGGTGAGATACGCATTTAATAAACATGTATTCCAAAGTGAAGCGTAAAATCAAAGTTTAAATTATTCTTTTTGAAAGCCACTTTTTTCCCCCAGTGTGTCAAAACAAAATGTAGACTGGGGGGGTGGGAGAGACTTACATTTCAATTGTTTCTTGAGAAACTAACTCATAACAGACATTAAGATGAACAGGGTGAAAACAGGCAGCAGAGAACCATAGGAATACATTTCGTACTTTTTCAAAACAAGTTGGATGTAGGGGTGTCATCCATGAAATCTTTTGAGGACAAAAAAGAGGTTAGCTGGAAGTTATAAAGGAAGAATAAACTTCTATGCTTCTGAAAAACAAATAGAATTTTCCAGTATTATTTTAAAATTGTTGAATTGATAAAGGCATTTAAATATTGATCCACTCAATATTCCATTTATATGCATGTAATAAAGATGAGATTATAAGCTTTTAGCATTATTTACAAAGGGCAGTATTTACATATAAGAGCAACTACTTTGTCAAATTTAAGCAACCAGTTTCTGAACTTTTAGTATCTCCCAAAGCAATATACGCAGCTATGCAAAATTTTACACATTTTTAATGCTCTTCGGAAAGGTTCTATAGGAAAGGAAATTGTAAATGTGCAAAATGGTACATAGAATGGGTGATTAAAAGGAAAAGCAAATATATAGTTGTAATAGTGGAGGGTACTGTTGTTTTTGATTTGTTATATGCTTTAATCTGGTACGCTATTTCACCCTTCATGACACACATCAATACCTTCTTTATATCTGGCTATTACCACTCATTTAAAAATCTATTTCACATGATTATTTCAGCCAAAAATGGACCATCATGACACAGAATACAGCATGTGCTTCATAAATTCTGTAAGAATCAACACTTTGGCTGGAAATTTGTCAGTCTCTCAAAGCTATGCATCATTAAACTTTACTGTTATTACAGTAGACTCTTCTTCAAAGTTCAGTACCTAGCTCATATTGGAGAGATGCTTTCAGAGCCAGGAAAGGTTGAGAGAAGCAAAAGCTATTCGTGGGATAGATACCCTGAGATGATGCTTAATTTGCAAAATGCAAATAGAACAATAGCTATTTTGTTTCTGTATGGATAGGGAGTTTATAAGATTCAGGTTACGTTCATCTAAAGGTCACAGAGATGATATCCAAACAAGTTTGGAGACTCTGAAGAATATTCATCTACTGAGCAGATTCCACCTCTCTTCTAATACTCTGACAATTTTAGCATACAGGTGAAGAAAGAGATGGCACCTGGACTCTTCCCCCATTTTACCCCGCTCTCTGACTCAACCAGTTATGAGAACATCTTTTGTTTTGTCCTCTGTGAGAGGCCCTTGGTGTTTGTCATGATGACTGGCCTGTGTAGACACCTGCTTTTTAGGCACACCTATAGGCATTCCAGCTGTAATCTTGTCACCTACCAACAGCCTCAGGAGCATCAGAAACAAATATTGGTGGAGTTCCCTTCATGAGCTGTCTCCTGCTTGCCACTCCACTCACATCAGGCAAGGTCTCACCATTCTAATGAGAATGAGATATTGAAAGTTCCCAGAACAGACCGAGCTCTTGCTGGTGGGTTCAAGGCCTCGGCTCCTGTAGTAAATTTCACCTGTCCTGCCCTTTCCCATCTTAACTGTTACTTTCTTTATGATTTAGAATATTTCTCTGGGAAGTTCTCCCTGATCAACTTAGATTGAGTTCGGTACCCCTCTATTCTGGTGAGCCCCCCCCTATATTGCCTTAGACTATATGTGTACCTAATGAAATATATTTATTTATTGTCTGGCTTCTCTATAACTGTGACAACTTCGGCAAAAACTGTACTTATTTACCATTGTACTCCCTCACCCGGTCCACTGCCTGACACATAGTAGGTGCTCAAAAAAATCGTCAGTTAGTAAATGAATGAAGTCTTCCATGTGCCAAGTGAAAGGGTAAACACTAAAAATCTCAAAGAGGTACAAAACTTAGCTCCTGTTCTTGAGGGGCTTACAACAGGGTAAGGAAAACAGCACAGACCCAGACTTTTTTTTACAAGAAGAAGAAAAGAAACTAAGAAAAAATTATAAAAATGATTTTTATCAGCTTCGAGAAAGTCTTACTTTCTTTGTAATAGCCCCAAAAGATTATTTCTCAAACTAGTCATTTAGAGACTACATGAATAAGTAAAAAATAAATGGCCACTTGAATGAAGGAATTATATGAAGCCATAACAGCTTTCGTAAGCATGTTTTCGCTTATTCCCGCGGCTGAAATGTCTCATCCACTGGTTTGTTGACAATGCCTTCGGGGCCACTTTGCTGCATGGGAGACTTGGAGGTACAACAATTCTTCTATATTTATTCCTTTACCCAAACTTGCAGCTCCAGCTCTATTTCCAAGTTGGGTCTAAGCTCTTAACATTTGTTCTTAGGAAAACCCCAAAAAACAAAACAAAACAAAACAAAACAAAACCCCCAAAACCTGATTCTCACTTCTTCAATGCGAATATAACAAAGTGCTCAGGATAGCATCTGGCACCTGGTTAACTTGCAATATGTGTTTGTTTCTCTCTTTTCATACTCCTTGATACCTTCAAATTACCCTTTCAGAAGCACAGTATCTAAGCTTAGAAGCAATACACATGGAAGAGGAAAGGGATCTAACGAACCTTGAAGCCAATTCTGGGACTATTTTGCGCATTTGAAATTAGGAATTCAGAGCTTAGTCATTTGAATTGGCTGCTAAACAATAGGAGTTGTGCCTGGTCTGGGTAGGCGTAAGCAAGCTGGAGTCTGGCACAGGTCGGATCCTCACTAGTCCATCATTCTGGCTGTGTGTCCTCTTACTTCCATAATCTTCAGCTCTGATTTTTCTATCAGCCTGCAAGGGGCCTGGGGGTAGGCCAACCTCCCACCATCCGCTGAGCGGGCAGCCTGGCACGGTGGGCTTGGGAGTCAGAAATTCCTGACTCAAACTGGCCCTACTCTTTAGCCTCCTCAAACCTTTTTTATGATTTGTGAAAACGCAATTAATAAGCAGTGATGCTTTAAAATCTTTTGAGGATAAGTGCTAATTAATAGAAAAGTAATGGCATAAGTATGCTCTGATCTTGAGAGAAAATTCTCTTCTAAGTAGGTAACTGATGAATGTCAGTTGTGATGGATATAAATACCATAAAAAGTTGGTATCATGTACAGTTCAATAGTGTTCTCATGCATTACAGTAAATGGTCTGTGCCCAACAGACTATGGTCTCTACTTTTAAAAATATGCCTACCTGGGTGCCTGGGTGGCTCAGTTGGTTAAGCGTCTGCCTTCGGCTCAGGTCACAATCCCAGGGTCCTGGGATCGAGTCCCGCATCGGGCTCCCTGCTCAGCGGGGAGTCTGCTTCCCCCTCTCCTTCTGCCCCTCTCCCCTGTTCTTGGGCACTCTCTCTCTTTCTCTGTCTCTCTCTCTCAAATAAATAAATAAAATCTTGAAAAAAATACGCCTACCACACAATTTTGCACTTGTTCTGAATTCAACACGTGTTTTTTAACTGAATAGAATTGATAAGAGATGATCCTAAAAGAATGACAAGAATACACTCCCTAAAGCTTTAGTGTCTTACTACCATTCAAATAATAATTTTCAACATTGCTGAGTTATTTGAGTTCATATGGAAGATTTTGAAAGAGTCCACCAATAAAGCCCCAAAAGGTCTTGTAGAAAAGAAATGAGTTTTTTGACCTACTATGAGTGTTGTATTTTTCAGCTCCAGGGAGCAATGTTTTATTTTCTTTTATTTGGCTCATATGGCGGTGTCATGTACACAGCCATGGACTTCACCAGGGCATCACATCGAAGGGATAATATTTACATTACAAACACTTTTAATATCTTGGCTTTCATATATATTCTACCTTTGCACCTGTGAATACATTTTTGTATTTATTATGACCATTTTCCAGCAATGGCAGTTAGATATCTTGCTCTTCAAAGATCAGAATATTACAGTAATTTCCTGCCAGAAGAAAGTAAAGTATCTTCAGGAATAGACACGTTTTTTCTAATTCACACAAAGATACCATAGAGGCCCGCAGCTACTCTGTCTCCTCAATGCCTAACAGCACTGAGAAGACAGTAGATTGGTAATAAATACTTGGTGAATGAACAAGTGGATAAAGAAAACATTTCAAAGAGTATGCGTACTGTAAAGGATTGTAACAATAGAAGGCAGTATTTTGAATGGTCAAGATCCCAAACCGTGGAGTCAAAAACACCTGAGAACTTTTAGTTCTGAGGAGTTTTAGTTCTTCTATAGCTCGCTGCCTGCATACCTTGGATGGGTTATTTAATCTTCCTGGGCTTCATTTTTCTCATCTTTAAAATGAAAAAAATAATAGCATCCATTTTATCGGTTGCTGGGAGGACTGAGTGAGTTAACGCATATAGAATGCTTAGTATTATGTCGTGTTCAGTAGTGGTCCAGAGGACCATATTCTATAGTCAGAGTCGATAGACTAGAGTCTCTGTTTTTTAAATGTGCCTGAAACACAGTTTTTCACACATCAGGAATCCAACACATATTTTTGGATTGAATAGAAATGATGAGAAGAATAAAACTGTGAAAATACACTCCTAGAACTTTAGAATCTTATTATTGTTCAAATCAAGACAAGTGTTCAGTAAATAAATGCCTTGACAATGAAGGCGACCTTGGTGAAGGAGGAGGAGGCAGAGGAAAAAGAGGCAAGGACGAAAAATTGGTCAATCAGGAGTCAGTCCAAGTCAGTCTTCACAACGGCTTAGGAGTCCCTCAAGATCTCTGCCATCACCCCATCCCCCAAACACATTACCCACCAGCCTATCTCCCTTTCCCTCCTCTTTCCCGCCTCCGTTTCAGCCACATTCACCTTCTCGCTGTTCCTTGAATGTATCACACATACTCCTGCCTTAGGGCTTTCACTGAAGTTATTCTCTCTGCTTCAGATGCATTTTCTTCAGCTATTTGTTGGAACAATTTCCTTCTTTCTTCACGTCTTTGCTCAAATGTCACTTTTTCAGTCTCCTATTAAATACCAGCTGGGTCACCCCTACCCTCATCTTGCCTCCACACACACTTCCGTTCCCTGGCTCTACTTTTTCTTTTATCTTTGGCACATATCACCTTCTAACACATTATATAGTTTATTTGTTATGTTTGGTATTTACTGTCTCTCTCCCTTCACCAAGTGCCCCTCCCCCATGGGAATGTAAGCCTAAGGAAGGTGGAGTTTTTGTTGATTTTATTCACTGAATAATCCAAGGACCTGACACAGTACCTGACTCATAATAGGTGTTAAATAAATATTAGTTACAAGATTTCTCATTTTTTTTAAGATTTCTCATTTTTTTTAAAACCCTTTTTCCTCTTGCCAATGTTTTTTCTTTCTGTTTAAATCCAACAAGAATTTTCATTTTGCACTGATATTACTTTGGTTATAGGATTTCCATGACACAATTAACATTCTGTATCCTGGCCTAGTTCTAATATGAGCAAAGACCATACAGAGCTTAGAAGAGCAAGATTTTGCTTTGCTTTGTTTTGTTACGTTCAGCCAAACTTCACGCCTTTCTGGGCAAGTCACAAAATACAAAAGTTTGCATCACCTACATAAAAACACTCCTGATTCAAATCTTTCTTGAAGAAGCTAAAATATTTTTAAAAATAGATAGTTTTCCAGGTACAAGAACAAGTGCATAAATGGCTTTCCAAGGAACCTAATCAACATTCGCAATCATCAATATGTATTTCTGGTTGTAAAGAAAAGTACAATTTAATAAATAATGAATAGAAGATAGGACAAATATGAGTAGATTGGGGAACTTTTAGGAGGGGGTAGTTAGATAAAATATACAGTAATTTAAAACTCTTGAGACTTTTAGGTAGGTAAGCAAAGCAATTCAATTAGAAATACCAGTAACTTTGTTCTGTATATACATTCTCAAGTGTGTGTATATATATCCACTCCATCCACACATATTTTCATTAAAAGACTAGGAAATAATTACACCCAGACTGTGTACATTTGGTGTACTAAATAACTAACAGACAAAGATTGAGAAATTAACCCTTTTTTCCTAATGTGAACGTTTCTCTATACCTACACTTAAATTTTTCTCATGCTCAATAAACGTAAGTAAATTTTATTTGTTTCCACTTAACCCCAAATATTAAATTATACACTGTCAGCTGGAAAATATAATTTACATAGAGACTTTGTTAATTTGCTACTATTTCCTAGTAGATATTTCTATTTAAGAGTTTAGCAAATTTCATCTTTAATTTTTTGTAAACTGTGTGAGTTTTTCAGGTTTTTTTGGTTTGTTTTTTAAATATTTATTTACTTATTTTAGAGAGAACGAGAGCACAAGCAGGAGGGGCAGAGGGAGAGGGAAAGAGAATCTCAGGCAGACTCCCCCCTGAGCATGGAGCCCAAATTGGGGCTCAATCTCACGACCCTGAGATCACAACCTGAGCCGAAACCAAGGGTTAGAGGCTTAACTGACTGTGCCACCCAGGTGCCCCTGTTTGTTTGCTTTTTAAATTCTATTTTTAATCTCTACACCCAATGTGGGGTTTGAACACACAATCCCAAGATCAAGAGTAGCACGCTCCACCCACTGAGCCAGCCAGGCGTCCCAAGTTTTTCAGTTTTCAAAAAAATATTTGGTACCATAATTCTGTGAATCCTAGGAAATGTTTTTTTATATTTACTGCTGGTCTAGTAGATTGTTTAGAGAATTGTTTTTCTTATTCTGGGTTAATTGTTGTTTAATTTCTAAGTCCAAGGAGTTAATGCCTAGAAACTCAAGTATTATGGAAGAAAAATGAATTTTTTCGTTAATATTATTTCTATAATATTTCATACAAACCTATCATTCTGGAAAGCATTTCATTCACTAGTCATTCATTCACCCATTCAACAAATATTTCTATATTCCTTTTTACCAAAGCAAAGCTTGGCTTTTTGACTTTGATTTGTGGAAGTTCATTGTTAGGTAGATGCCACACTGTGCAGGATGCTGTGATATGTTGTATTTAGCTGTCAATATCTATAAACATTTCTCAATATGACCTGTGAATGTTAAGCTGTTTACAGTATTTCCTGCAATTATCTCTTCAGAAATGTGACAGAGGAAATGGGTTCATGTCACCCATAGGATTTGAGAAGCATCTAATGAAAATCATTGTCGCTTGGCTTCTATTTTAAGACATTACATGCCAGTTATTATCATGCACGTACATTATTTTTGTGTCTTGCCAAATATTTTAGAATGGCTTTATTGTTATTCCTTGACATCCTCCTGGTGTTTAGGACATTATTATTTACATTTTTAGTGGGAGTTTTTTGATTACCTAGGTTCTTCCTATGCAAAGGAATGGCTTATATGTGTTCATTGACATTTACAAAATGCTAGTGATTGATCCTTTCCATAGGAATAAGAATGTTAGGAGTGTAAGACCAAATGGGTAGATGTAGTTAATATCGTTAAATTCAAGTTAAGGGGTAATTATTACAAAAATAGCTAATAGTTTCTGGGTGCCTACTAGAAGCTAAACATTTTTGTTTTGTTTTCATGATCTAGCTTTAACAAGCACCTATGAAGCAGTATAGATAGATAGTTTTATGAACGAGGAAAGGGAGGATCAGAGATATGGAATAACTTCTCCAGTGTCTTAGAGTAGTAAATGGCAAATCCAGACACAGCCCAGATGTTTTTAATCCCAAAGCAATGATTTTATCCACTATGCAGTTTTCATTGTTACTGGCATCAAATCTGATTCCAAAATTAATTCTGGATAGTGGGATGGGCATTGTGTGCATAAAGGGTAGGTAAAGGAATTCTATTAGTGTATTTGTTATATATTGCTGTGTAACCAATTACTTCCACAACCGAGAGGCAACAAATACTTCATCTCACAGTTTCTGTGGGCCAGTGATTGGGGCACAGCTTAACCGGATGCTCTGGATCAGGTCCTCACAAGCCCCAAATCAAAGCCATCCCCAGAGCTGCAGTCGCCTCAAGGTTAGATTAGAGGCTCACTCAGATGGTTGGTGACAGGATTCAGTTCCTCATGTGTTGTTGGACTAGAGGCCTCAGTACCTCACGAGCCATTGGCTGGAGCCCCCCTCAGTTCCTTGCCACAGGGCAGCCTGGAGAATGGCAGCTGGCTTCCATCAGGATGAGCAAGCAGAAAAAGAGGGCAGGTAAGACAGAAGTCAGTCTTTTAGTAAACTCATCTCAGAAGGGACACACCATCTCACCTACCATATTTTATTCATCAGAAGCAAGTCCCTAGGACCCTCCTCATACTCCAGAGGAGGAAATTTTACATGAGTACTAGGAGGAGGGCATCACTAGGGGCCATCTTAGAAGTAGCCCACCCTCGTTAAGGGCGCCTGGGTGGCTCAGTTGGTTAAGCGACTGCCTTCGGCTCAGGTCATGATCCTGGAGTCCCTGAATCGAGTCCCGCATCGGGCTCCCTGCTCGGCAGGGAGTCTGCTTCTCCCTCTGACCCTCCCCCCTCTCATGTGCTCTCTCTCTCAAATAAATAAATAAAATCTTTGAAAAAAAAAAAAAAAAAAGAAGTAGCCCACCCTCGTTAAGAAAGTGTTCGCAGAGGATGCGGAAGACCAAAGTCTCGGTTGACTCTTGGTCTACGTCTAGCTGTAGCAAGACTCCTGAAGCGAATGTCCTTCAGTAGCCTCCATCCTAATTCACCCAGAGTTTCACGTTATGCAGATTACGGCAATATAGGCCTCCAGCATAGCCTGAGAAACAGTATAGGTCTGCCTAGGGGGTCACATAGACCAAAATTCCTTTATTTTTCCAGAACATTTAAAACATCAGAAAAATAAAATGGTAAGTGTAAGTAACCTTTTTTTTGTATATTATAATGAAAAGAAGGCCTCTTCTGGACTCTTCTGTCCATGTTTAAAGATACATCTCTAATATGCCGGCTGTTTGAACACAGGCAACTCCCTTACCCATCAGAGCTTCAGCTTCCGGACTGTGGTTCAAGGACATACTAACTCTCACAGTGCTACTACGAAGATTCAATAAGATGATCTGTACGAGATCATTTTGTTAACTGGAAAGTACAACATATAAATACAAATTTTGTCTCCCCTTAGCGACAGAACAGGGCAGATTGTTAAGAACGGCGGCTTAGCATATTATTTAACTGTCTTATTAGAGCAATAAAAATCTTTGGAATATGGATAATAAATGGACTGTGTTTTTACCGTATTCAAAGTATCATTAGTAGCCACATTTGTTGTTGAATTACTAAAGAGAAAAAAAAAGATTTTCAGGTGGTTTTTGCTTCAGAGGCACTTGTGTTTCCAGAACTCGCTTGGCTGACCACACTGCAGAGATTTCAAGGCAATGCCTCAACTTTCTACAGTGTCAAAACAATCTGGCAGCGTGCACTTCCTTCAGCCGTTTTCCTTCATTCTACGCTGCTCCCCCGCTGAAATGTTCTCATCGTGTGTGTGGGTCTTTGCCTTGAGAGAAAACATTTTCCCCATTTCATGTAAGAACTACATGGAGTTTAAGCCCCTGATGGACCAGAAGAGTACATTAGCCTTTCTTCTTTAGTGGCCCCGATTGAAATCTCATCTAATGTTTTCCCATTAGAAATGAGATGGCTAGATATTTTCTGGGAAGTGATTTAGGTATACTAAAACAATCTATAAAGATCTATTGATTAGAAGTAGACTTGACTCAAACTTGATTTGTGTGCAGGGAAGTACCCTGGAGGTGATGTGATTGACAGTGCAGAATAGATTTGGGCCTGGAATAGTTAAGATACTGCAGCTCTTTATGGGGTACATGGACAGGGCTTATCTGTAGAAAACAAAAACTGGGAAAGAAAAATAAGGAATTCAGAGTACTGAAATACTGCATACTCTGTGGATTTGGTTGCATATATCAATTCAAACAAAGAAATGAAAAAGGATTTGCATACAGAGAGTTGTAAGAGAAAGGAAATTCGAGGGTATTTCAATGAACTTAAAAAACATTCCTATTCCCACAAATATGTATTGGTTGCCATTAGGTTATTCCTAACTGGCTTTGGTCAATCACATAGTTTTAAAATAACTTTACCAGCAGATAATAATGGCATTACCCATTTAACTGGAATCAAACAAACAAAAGACCTTAAACTAAATGTCCTGCTCATAATCTTGTAAGACAACATTGTAGAAACTAAAAACAGATGAAATGATGATTTAAGAATTTCACAACTAGAGTAAAAGGATAAGAAGTATATTAACATAATAAGTCAAACCCCAGCCAATTATAAAAATGCAGGAGTCTTGCAAATTTTGTTCTTTCCTTTCACTCCACAAATTTACTTGAACTCAAGTCATCATGTAAGCAACATTTAAATAATATGATATTAGGTATTTCCAGGCATATTTTGCCTAAGACAAAGCTGAAACTAATATTTTACTTTTTCGTGTAAGTAGGAAATTAAGATCTGATAGCATTTTATTTATTCTGAAGATAATTCTTATAACTTGTTTGAAGAAATTTTAAACTAATCATGGCCTTGAACAAGACAGAAACCCAGTTATATGAATAAATAATAAATTTGAAACAATTAAATGTAAATTTAATTTTATCTGAGCAGCTCAACTTTTTTTTTCCTCTTTTTTTTTTCTTTTTTTTTTATTCTTACGTTAATCCCCATACATTACATCATTAGTTTTAGATGAAGTGTTCCATGATTCATTGTTTGTGCATAACACCCAGTGCTCCATGCAGAACGTGCCCTCCTCAATACCCATCACCAGGCTAACCCATCCTCCCACCCCCCTCCCCTCTAGAACCCTGTTTGTTTTTCAGAGTCCATCGTCTCTCATGGTTCGTCTACCCCTCCGATTTCCCCCGCTTCATTCTTCCCCTCCCGCTACCTTCTTCTTCTTCTTCTTTTTTTTCTTAACATATATTGCATTATTTGTTTCAGAGGTACAGATCTGAGATTCAACAGTCTTTCACAATTCACAGCGCTTACCAGAGCACATACCTTCCCCAGTGTCTATCACCCAGCCACCCCATCCCTCCCACCCCACCCCACCACCCACTCCAGCAACCCTCAGTTTGTTTCCTGAGATTAAGAATTCCTCATATCAGTGAGATCATATGATACATGTCTTTCTCTGTTTGACTTATTTCGCTCAACATAATACCCTCCAGTTCCATCCACGTCGTTGCAAATGGCAAGATCTCATTCCTTTTGATGGCAGCTCAACTTTTTATAGAAAGCAGTTAAGTACATCTTGTAGTGTCTGTATATGCAAAATACCTCAAAGAACAGACATTCCCTAGCAAATTTAAACCTGTAGTATTTAAAAACAACCCCCCCCAAAATAAAAAATTTAAAAAAAATACATAAATACAACACAAAGGTTGATCTCTTTAGACATTATCTATGTAGGAATAAGAATGGCTGGAGCTACCAGTGAAGACAATTGCTGTGCAAATGGCTGTTCTTTTTGGAAATCTGGTCATAAACTCACTGTTCCACATGGTAGCCACTAGCAACATGGGGCTATTTAAACTGAAACAAATTAGTGTAAGTAAAACTAAAAATCTAGTACCTCCCTTGTACTAAGCACACTTTAAGTGGGCAATCGCCACATGCGGCAGCTGCAGTTTGGGCCAGCACGGGGATAGTGCATTCTCACCACTGCAGGGTATGCAATCGGACAGCACTGAAGTCTACTTCCCATTCGCCATGGCCCTATGTATGGTCTGTGTCATGGGTAGAATCAGAAAACTATGAAGAGCACTTGATATTCTGGCCCAAGTGCTGATAATTAGATAGCATATGTCTTCCTTTTTAAAAGTTAATGAACACAAAATACTTCATGGCCCAAGGTGTTCCATTAAACTACGAAATTTATAACAAAACGAGTGTTGGAAATACATATCGGGTTCAATGAAGCACTAAAATATGCTTATCAAGTCTCCATTTGTCCTCTGTGTTTGGAAAGCAGTTAATGGAAAAGAGCGTATTTGTTAAAATACATTTTACGCTAATGAAACAATATTATCAAAGAAAGTTCTTAATGTGTATAAAGATTAGAATGTCACTGAAACAAAATACCTGAGACCGTAGAATCGGGTTCGCTTTACTGGGGGGAAAAAAGAAAAAAAAGCTTTTTTCCTCCTCATATTCCAATATTTTGTTCTTGCAAGACTTAAACTGAATGTTTTTAAAGGTTCAAAGTCATCAGTAATAAGATAAGCCATAGTATTTTTTTGTATCTGAGCAGTAGCTATCCGAGGATCTCTAAGTAATACATCGCCTTGCTGTAAAACATTAAAAAAGAAAAAAGTCAGCGTGCCCAATTTTTTCCCTAGGCTTCGCTGCTGGTTGTGGTGTTAAGTGAAATACAATGGTTTCACAAAGAAAATCAAGAATTCTGAAACCTCAACTTTAACCATTAATATGATGACTTAAATAGAAGGCAGATTTTTGTCTAAAAAAATATAGTGGTGTTTTTCACTGTTAAAAAAAAGAACAGCTGAAGCAATGGCTTTTCTTTGTGTAGTGTATTTCTAGAAACAGGATCATTGTCTCTGAACTTTCCTGACCTTAGCCTGTTCTTTTTTGCTAAAGTCATTAAAATGATTAGAACCTCAAGGAGGGTTACAGTGTTCTATTCTTTCTTTTTAACTTACTCTGAACTGAATCAACCAGCTTTAAATCCTGCCTACACCCTATTAATCCCACCTAGCTCTTCTGTCTGTCTGGATGAGTTTCTTCAACAGATTCCTTAAATATGCGTTAAAAAGCATAAATCACTGGATTAAACTTGTAGAGAATGATGAAAGCTAAATTCGTGTATATACATGTGGTGGGACAAATGGACCCTTTTATTATTTAACCTGAATGAAAGCAATAAATTTGAAACAGGTTTAACTGATGATATTGGTAATCCACAACAGATTTCATAAGTGTTTTTGAATGAACATCGGTTTTGTTCAATAATCCCCTGGATTAAAGAAGGGTTAGATAACTCAAACAACCTGCAAAGCATCATATTATTTTGCTATTTATCTTTTATTTTTACCAAAAAAAACATTATGTGTGGTTTAGGCTTTAGCAAATTAGACCAAAAATTACATTTGTCATTGTGTTTTTTAAAATTTGTGCTCGGGGTTAGACTATATAATTTCACCTGTTTTCTCGGATAGCAGCCTATTCTTCTTCATCCTCTATTGTTTTTATAGGTAATATTATGCAGAACTAATATATATCTTGTTTTCCAATATAATGACAATGGCCTTTTCTCTCTTTTTTTTTTAAAGATTTTATTTATTTATTTGAGACAGAGAGAATGAGAGAGAGAGAGCACATGAGAGGGGGGAGGGTCAGAGGGAGAAGCAGGCTCCCCGCCGAGCAGGGAGCCCGATGCGGGACTCGATGCGGGACTCGATGTGGGACTCGATCCAGGGACTCCAGGATCATGACCTGAGCCGAAGGCAGTCGCTTAACCAACTGAGCCACCCAGGCGCCCGGCCTTTTCTCTTAATTACTTGCTTTACTGACCCTTCCCCCATATCTAGTTGAGGTGTTCTAAGTTGTATAAACTCTAGGATGTGGGATAAAAGTCCTTTAAAATTCTACTATGGATTCACTCAGTTGTTAAAAAACAAAAAGGTTTGAAAGAATTCTTGCGTGGATACTTGGAGTCCATTCTAATGATAATTAAAAGCAAATAATTGCTAACATTTATGTAACAATTACTACCTCCTAGGAAGTCTTTTCACTCATTACCTCATTGAATTCCTCACAACAATTCTATGACATAAAGGTAAATTATACACCCATCTTTCTAAATGAGAAAACTAAGTAATAGAGCTAATAATCTGCCCAAGGTCATGCATCTAGCAAGTGGTAGACCCAGGGTTCAAACACAAGTTGTGTGACATCAGAGCCCACATTCTCATACACCATGTTAGTTATCTTTTTTTTTTAAGATTTATTTATTGTAGAGAGAGGGAGAGAGCACGCCCACACATAAGCACACATGTGCAAGCAGGGGGAGGGGCAGAGGGAGAGGGAGAGAATCTCAAGCAGACTCCCCACTGAGTGCAGAGTCCGATGTGGGGTTCGATCCCAGGACCCTGAGATCATGACCTGAGCGGAAACCAAGAGTAGGATGCTTAACTGATTGAGCCACCCAGGCACCCCTACCATGTTAGTTATCTATTGCTGCGCAATGAATTACCCCAAAATTTGTGGCTTTAAAATAGTACACAATTATTATCTCAGAGTTCTGAGGGTCAGGAATTCAGGACTGACTTAGCTGGATGGTTCTGCCTCCGGGTCTCTTAGGAGGTTGTGGTGGAGATGTCAGCAGGAGATGCCATCATCAAAGGCTCAACTGGGACTTGAGGGTATACTTCTAAGGTGGCTCACTCACTGGACATTAGTGGATTGCCTCGGTTTCCTCATCAGCTGTTGGCAGATGGCTCAGTTCCTTGTCACATGGACCTTTCCAGGGAGCTGCTTGAGCATCCTCCAGACATAATAGCTGGTTCTTTCAGAACAAGACAGAAATCACAATGCCTTTTATGATCTAGACTCAGAAGTCACACTCCATAATTTCCACAATGTCCTATTGATTACACAAGTCAGCCCTATTCTGTGTAGGATGGGACTACACAAGAAAGTGGATATCAGGAAATAGATCACCTTGGAGCCTGCCTATAATATGTACTAAAGTATACTACCTCCAGAGACAAGCCCTATATTCCCAGCATAGAATATAAAAACTTAGACATAAAATTTAGACATTCCAGTTTTTCACATCTATACTTAATATTGAACAAAAGAATAGCAGTGAAATGGAACTCCAACTGCTACTGATTTAGCTCTTTAATGAGGAGAATATTATTTTTATTGGATAAGAATTTCCAGAATAACATTCTCATCACATTCAAATATAGGAACAAAATTATATCCAAAGGGAGATGTTAAATGTATTTTTAGTGATCCATCATTTTGCTCTTACCCAAACTACTAAGGGTTATCTATGCTACTGTTATAAAGGTCCAGGTAGTCAATATTTTCAGCTTTGCAGGCCATATAGTCCCTCCTGCAACTACTCAACTTTTCTGCTGGAGCATGAAAGCAGTCACAGACAATATGTAAGTAAGTGTAGCTGTGCCCCAATAAAAGTTTATAGATTTGGCCCACAGGACATAGTTTACCAACCATTGGTCAAAACCATTCTTTAAGTGGACTTTTGACCAGTTACTACTTTGATTTAAGGTAGCTAAACTTACTTTAAATTTTATGTGACAGAATCATATTACATGGATTTGTCCTGGCCCATAAAGTATTGTACAATTTCAGGAAAGTTTGCAGCACTGTCAAGATAGAAAAGGTGAACCGCTGTAAAAACAGAGCAAAATAGATAAGACAAACAATTTACACATGAAATCATCACTCTAAAAATATCAAGCCATTCTCCAGTATAAACTAACCTGGGGGGGGGGTTGAAATTTTGAAAATTCTTAATTCTGTTGATACCTGTCTGATGAATATTTCATATTTTTGTCTGACCTTGAATTGTCTAGACTATACACTGTGTCCAGCATAGAATAGGCATTCAGTAAATATTTGTCAAATGAATTAAATATCTTACCTCTTTCACCTCTTCTGTACCACACATTCCTCATCCCCAGGCCTTTACTGCCTTTTCACATCTCTTCGGTAAGTTTCTCAGAGCATATTATGATATATGAGGTTCACTATGAGTCTGCTTTTAAGAAGTCATTCAACAAAAAGTAAAGGGCAGGTAAGAAATAGCTATTGGAAGATAATTGAAGATATAAAGACTTAAAAACAAATTGGAAAATTACAGAATAGAATGAACATTGACTTCAAACAGACCGGCTAACAGGAGCAATGAAACATCAGACAGTAGAGTAATTGGTGAGGAATTTACTGGCCTCTGACAAAGCTATTAAAGACCAGTTCAATTTAGTCATTCTCACTTTTACTTCCGTTATTTTTACTTTGAGGCCAAAATTACATTCTAATGTGGTTCTATCCATAACTTAAAAAGATGCCTACTACAGTGTTCATTTATTCATTGGAACAAATATTCACTGAGTGCTTACACTGTACTAAGCACCATGCAAGTTCTGAGATACAATGGAAAACAAAACATGGATGCTGCCCCAATACACTTAGAGGCTGAATACAGAAAAATAGGCATGGCAAACACAGTGACATAAGGTATAAGGCTCATATCTAACTTCAATGAATTGCGCATTAAGCAGACATATTAAACTTTAATATTCTGGTCCTGAAGTCAATACCAACCGTGTAATTCAGCTGTTTTTACTCTTCAAAACAAAAACAACAACAACGAAATGATAAGTACTAATACTGGAATCCACTGCTTTATAACTGTGTTCCAGAAAATGCAAACTATTAAGTGTTTTAAGGAGAAAAAAAGTTTCATAGCCATTTTTTTTTTTTTGTAAAATGTTGGATTCAACATAAACAGATTTTGTTTTGTTTTTCCTGTGAGAGACTTCTCAGTGCCTATAATATAGTAATAATAAGCATTGTGACTTCCTCAGACGGCAAATATGATTTGGTGTCTTAAAATGTATTTGATGAGAGCATGCTTTTTTTAAGGAAGCATCAAATATCTAGCAGGATATTAGTGTTTCTTAGAACATAGTCTGAGAAACACTACCACATATAATTTCACACACTTTAATCAAATCATATTTATTGTATTCTAGGAGAGAATATAATTCTTTAAGTGAAATATTAAATAAATCTTTTTGTTAGGTAACAAACTGTTGTTGCAAAGTTCTCTAATTCTGCATCTTTCAAATCCAGAATTTGGTTGCTTTGCTCTTTTAAAAAAAAAAACATTTGCTGGGTGATAGACATTGGGGAGGGTATGTGCTATGGTGAGCGCTGTGAATTGTGTAAGACTGATGAATCACAGACCTGTACCTCTGAAACAAATAATACATTATATGTTAAAAAAAAAAAAAAGGTAAGAAGGGAAAAATGAAGGGGAGGGAAATTGGAGAGGGAGACGAACCATGAGAGACTATGGACTCTGAGAAACAAACTGAGGGTTCTAGAGGGAGGAGGTGGGGGGAGGGGTTAGCCTGGGGATGGGTATTAAAGAGGGCACATATTGAATGGAGCACTGGGTGTTATACGCAAACAATGAATCATGGAACTCTGCATCAAAAACCTAATGATATAATGTATGGTGATTAACATAACATAATAAAATAAAATAAAATAATAATTAAAACAAATCAATTGGAAAAAAAAAAACATTTGCCAGGGTCCCATTAAAGACCATCAATTTTGCTAATCCTCAGCTAATTATGAAACAGCATTCAATGGAGTCCAGCTAGGTAGCAGAGACATTTGTGATCTCAGCCTGCAGAGGATGAGCCAAAGGATGAGTGCATTAAGCCAATTGATGGTAGCCCTCAACTGTGTCCCCAACTTAAGCACCCCTTTTCTTTGCCTTCCTCCAACTTTTTCTCTCTTCTTCTTAACCTCTTCTTTTTTCTTCCTTTTCCTCCTCTGTTGTTTTGATTATCTATTTTGTTTCATTTCACTTTGCTCCTTCTTCCTTTTACTCACTTCCCTTAGGAATGACAGGCCTATCTATGGCCACCAAAGGTTTAAATTTAACCCTATGGTGGCCATCACAGCAACAATATTTCAACAGTATTTTATAATTCATATGTGGGAATGGAACTAGTGAAGTAGGCAGCTCACTCATAGTAACGGAAGGGATAAAGACCCTGTCATTATCAGCACAAACTGACATCTGGTTTCCCAATCTCCTCTCTCTGGCTCTTTTGGAAGTTAAGACTGCACTATCTCAGTGCATGTGTGTGGAGGGGAACTTCTTTCCAGATAGGATTTGACTTACACAACATTTGCCTCCCAATCTGGCACCTGATATTTGAGCTGTTTGTATTTTAAGGTGCTCTCCTCAAACATTTATTTTGAACCATAAAGCACTGTTTGGAGAAGACACAGAGTTGTAAAGATAACTCCAATGAAAATCATTTCCGAATTGTTAAGGAAGACTTTAATTGAATTGGTAAAAACAAGAAACAAAGAAAACTAATGCAGACTATATTTCTTCATAACTTATGAAGCACTTGCTTCATAACTGCAAGTGGTAGATAACGTAAACAAATCTTTATTCAGATTACTTAAAAATATATAATAAGTTATTATATAATGGGGATCAAATGGATACCTACAAAGTGAATTTTTGAAAAAGTTATAAGCACTTTTAAAAGAAGCCTATGGGAATCCCTACAGGCTTAAGCAGGAAAATCATCTAACATGCGGTGAATACTTATAGAAGGGGGGCCGGAGGAGCGGTATCATTTAAGCTAAAGAATGAAGGAAAATCAGAGATTGGTAACTGACCAAAGGAAGCACCTGCTTTCCGGAAATTAAAATCACGTATTAGGCAGCGCTGGCTTAATTGCCAAATGGGGTGCAGCCCAGTCTCTAATGTAAAAGGGTCCCAAATTATAATTGGGCATCATGGATTAAAATTCAATACCTGAAAATTTCCTCAGAAATGAATAGGCTACTGGGACAGACTGCAGAGCCCAGTACAATATGCTTCCCGCAGCTGACACTGGCAGGTCACTTTATTTGGCACCAAATAAAGTTCCCAAGTGGTCTTTAAGGGCATTCAGCTGCTGAGTGCTTATTTCATTCATCCCTTATTGTGCTGCCAGTAGCAGATCCAAAGAAGTAGCATGAATCAGCTCTGTGGATGAAATTTTCTCAGGCTGAGTGACGGAGATGCAACTGGACTAACTTCCCTGCTTCAGTGGGACCTCTGACAGCAGCAATACCAGCATTGTGGGAAATGTCTTTCACACAATACTGGCCATTCAACGGGGAATTCGGGGAAAGGCAGAGTAAATGAACTCTAGGATACTTCCAAACAGATATTGTTTAGTGAGGAAGAAGTCTTTTTAAGGAGAAACTTCATATATTTATTTGTGATTATCATAGAACTTAGAAAATTGTGAAACAAGGCAGCGGTCCCCCTTCATGTGTACCTCCAGACACACGGGAGAGGCTGACTCCTCACATTTCCTGCATTAAGACTAAAACTGTGGCATTCCAGTTAGCTCTATTTAGCGGCTTCTTTTTAAGATGCCTAGAGGACTAAGTCAATCCATTCAATGTCTGTATTTTTATATGTGCTCATTTCAGAGCATATACTCAATATGGGAGTGCATTTCCTTGTTTCTGACAATTCTAGTAGAATTTTCTAATCATAAAATAATATTGCATGTCTTCTCCCATGCCGGCTTAAGAACTGCAGGAGCTACAGCAATTCCACTGAGGTCATGAACCTGTCTGATGAACTACAGATGAATGTAAAATATTCTTCCAAGCTTAACAGTCCTTATTAATGTGCAATTCCAGTACACATTTTTTATTTAAATTCATGGAAAGGTTAAAAGGCAGTAGTTTTTATTATTGTTTTGCCTTTGGTTTAGGACAAATTCTGCATGTATCTACAACAGAAACAGTCTGCTAATTATTTCATATAAATCACTGTTAGCAGCAGTATCTAATGGTGCTACTATTACTGAATATTAAGAGTCTTACATTTCCATTAGAATTAGGACCAAGGGCTAATTATTTTAGTTAAAGCTAAATTTGATCTAAACGTGAAGCATATTTGGCATTCAGTCTAGAAACCTAGGGCTGTTATAAAAAGACTGCTTGTGAATGCGGAGAGTAGAAAAATATATACAGATCTTTTGGTTTTTCCATTTTTAGGAGAATAATATAGTTACCGTGGGATCATTAACATAAATATAGTAATATAATATAATTAATGTAAGATGTTCTGTTCTCCTCTTTATGGCCAAATTTTGCAGTATAAAACAAATTAATTTTCCCAAATAAATTTGTACAAGATCTAACTGCCTCTCTAAATTGAATTTCTTTTAAATTTTCCTTATGGAAAATTCCAAATTTACACTAAAGTAAATAGAATAGTATAACGAACCCCCGTGTACCCACTATTCAAATTCTATGATCACCAACACATTATCTTGCTTTCTCTCTACCCCAACCTTTCCTCACCACATTTTTCCCCTTGAGCAGACTAGATGTGCAAGACAAATAGTATGGGATTCTACAATTGGTGGAACTTAAGTTTTAAAACCGATGCGTGCTCGGTTTCAACCATTTTACTTAAAAATATACCGTTTCCCAGTTTACCGAGGAAAGCAGTGGTGTACTATATCCACAACATGAAAGGATGGATGAGTGGATATTTAGTAAAATCATACCTCAAACACAAGAAATTCAATGATCTGGGTTTTCATTTCCTGTGAATTTTCTAGGTAGTTGATATGATGCTTTCTTTCACCCGTGGAATTTCTAGTCTTTAAATTCTACTGCTCCTCTAAACCTCTCAGCCTTTCCTTTTTTCTCTCCTTATTTATTTTTGCCTCTCTATAAATCTTAGATAATAATAGTTCCCACATCATAGCTTGTTAGATTTTAATGACAGCCTCCAAGGACAGGTGTCAGTTAAATGAAACATATAATTAAAATTTGTGCTATTCTAAAATTGGGTTACTTGGCAATACTCCAGTCAGAGACTAACCCCATTCAGATGACAGGCATGCAGTACTCATCTGGGTTACAGAATGTGTAGCAGATTCCATCGAAGCTGGTCTTTGCTAGGTGCCAAAAATATGATGGAATGCCTAGTACCGCACACCCACATTTCAGATATTTCTACCTGGTCCCTGAATAAGGGTTCTATGCCTTGGGACTTTGGTAACCCGTGCTCTTCTTCTTAATTAACTCAACATTGGGGTGAAGCTTATATATGTTTACCAAGCAATTAATTCAGGTATAGGGATATACATATATGTATGCAATCACCATACTTATGCAGTAAGTACGATATTATAAAGTTCCTTAACCTCCAGTACTTCCTCACTAAGAAATAAGGAGGCATGGTCTCAGTATCAGTCCCGCACATCCACATCATCTTGTTGAATCCCATGTTTGTCATTTCAGGCACAGTTATCATTTTCCTACAAGGAATATCCCAGCTTGTAGAAGCTCCTGAGACTCTTTTGGCATTTACTCAAAAGTAAGCTCTCTGACTTTGTTACTATCCCGGTTAATTTTGCTCAGGTAACTCTTTAGCCTTTAATTGATTTCTGTATCTTTGGGTTTGCCATTTTTGCCCTGTTCCACTCTGCCAAGGGAGAAACACATATTCTCTAATGAGTTGGAAAAGTCATGATCTTGTCATCTGTAGCCCTCAACTATTGACACCCTGCATGAATCTCTGCCAGGTTCTCATCCTCTTGGCCCCACTAACCATGAAGATGCCTTCCCTTCCACTTTTGGATTCCTGAGTCTTCAGTCTATCTGCTACACATGGTCCTCCAACAAGAGTCTCCTCTGCCTATACAGTATCTCAGACAATATGCTAGAAGACTGGCAGGTCTTCTCAATATTCTCGCCATGCTGCTTGGTGATACACAGCCTGGCAGACACATCAACCGGATTCCGCTCTATTTTGTAGCTGAATCTTGAGTCTCAATGTCTCTGGCCTGCCTTAACTCTTTAGCCTGGGCCTCTGCAAATTAGCAGTCAGACTAGGAAAAGTTCTTTTCCACCCAATGAGGTGTCACTTGCAGGATTATCTTGTTAGGAAATTAGCCCTTTCTCTATGCTCACGTATGCAGTTTCCCATTTCAAATCCTTCCCTTCTCCCATAACTCCAGGCAAAAATTTTCCAGGGGAAAAAAAAGTCAAGTTGCCACTGTTCAACCGGAAACACCTTTATTTTTAAATTATTTAAACGTTCAATCTTCCTGCCTCACTGTGTGTGCGTTTCATTCTAACAAATGCACTATAGAAAAATCTAGATGTATATTTTATTTGACTTTCTTTTGAATCCATCTGGATTTTTTTTCTTTTAAACAGCAAGAAAAAGCACAAACCATTAGGAAAGCATTCAGGGTAGATTAATTGCTTATCAAGTTTTCATTCTCTCTTCAAACTATTTTGAACCACTTGTTTTACATGAATTACAAAGGCTGGCACCAGCTTTCACTTCAGGAAATAAATGACACAGGGTATTATATTTTAAGGACCATTAAAACCTTGAAATTGCACAGTGACTTAAAAAACAAGTTATTTAGCCTGGATAGCTTTGTAATGGTTATACAATGGGGAAATTCATTGTTAAATAACCCTCCCACTCTAACTTCACACATACTGCTTGGCAGGAAGAGGAAGGAGAAAGGAGACTAGCATCCCGGTACTCAGGCTGTAATGTAAATGGCCTAGGAACGTTATGGGTCTGCGTGCTAAGTGGCGCGGGGAGAATGCGCGCAGCCTTCATCAGAACCTTGGGCTCGTCGATCCATGGTTGGTGATCGGAAACTACTTTTGCCTGGATTAACGACGCTAGTTCATCGCTGTTGTCATAAATCCAAAGCTCTATACTCTGTTCCAGAAGTTGCTCTGATCTGTATGTTCATATGTTGGAGATAAACAACAGAGGGAAGCTGTAATATCGTTACTGAAACCATTCTGATACATGATTTTGGAATTATAGTAAGTGGCATTTGAAGCTGATGCTTCTATTGTCTAATTTATCACCTTTCTAACCTTTTCTTTTACACCTTCATTAGAACATCTAGGAAGGTAATGAAACCTAGCTACCAGATTAAAGGCAGAACATGCCACGTCCTAAAATAACAAGAACGGTAACATAAAGAATTCTTTCGAGCAAAATTACAAACCACCACCAACAATAAACAAAAGCAAATCCCACCTGTTTTTATGATGAAAACCAAACTGCATTTGGGTCTATAAAGAAACAATACTTGCTTAACTAACCAAAGTGATACAGTTCATTATTTTTCTATTGCACGTTTATGTAGTTTTTCCCCCTAAAGCACACACACAATTTGGGTCTTTGTTTGGCTTTTTAAATATGATTTACATATGGCACTTGAGGAGAGATGTTTTAGAAAACCATGAAGTGTTCTTCCTTGTAAAAGCAATGTCCTTTCTTGTTAATGCCAAGGATGCTTTTCCCCAAGCTCTCATTCCCTGCTCAAGACAGTGTAGCCACTAATGAGGAAAACACGGCAAGTACCTCAGTTCAATGTTTTCCTTTGTTTATCTACAGGGAGTTCATTCTGCAATGGGAAGAATCCCTTAGTATCAATGAGTCTGAAAGTGCTCAAATTCTGCCAAAAGGAAAGTTATAAAGCTTTGTGTACCCGCGGTTTAAATTAATCTACAGCAATGGAAAGGAACTCTATCATCGCAAAGAACATCAACCACATTGTTTCCATTGTCTTCATTTATAAAATATTCCTTCTTATTTACTTACATAGGTCCTATTTTCAGTTATAGGGTCACTAGGCTGGCAATATTAGAAGATGTGCATCTAAAATGACAAACTCTGTTCCTGGCACTTGCCACTTATTAAAGGGATATGATGTTTTTCAGTCTATTTGGGGTTTCCAGAGTAGTTCCAATTACTGGCAATCAGTCCTTGAAAAATGACTCTATACCCAATAATAATGAGCACCTTCAGATGGATATTTTAAAAAGATGGCATTAATTCAGAATATAAATTAAGAGAATACGTTTGTTGGTGAAAAAGTACAAACCTACCCACACATTTTGGTTTCATGTATAAAATATAAATAGCATATGAACTCTCCCTTGTGTCCTCAGAGAGAGCCGCAACTTTTTTTCTTTCTGAAGGGTGTTCAAAATATGCTATTTTAAACATAATAATCCATAAATAAAATACAGTGCTTGCCAAAATTACTTTTTCACCCATATATATAGGGCCTTTAGACACTGTTCTAAACTCTGATTTTCTCCTGAGATACAATTTAAGAGCTTTAAAAATGTCTTTAAAAGACTTCCTATGAAATATGCAGGGTTTTTTAAATTTGTGTTTCTATATGGCCAAATTGCTCTGTTGTTATAAATATTGTATGTAAAATTACCAGATTTCCTGGCATTCCATTTTTACAGGGGATACTGCATCATTAAGCATTGAAAGAATATAACTATTGAAACTGCTTAACATATTTTGTAACCATAAATTATTATCCAAAAATATTTTTCAAGTAGATAAAAAGAGTTGTCAATTCTACATAGTGAATGCCTCATAAGGGGCTCGTTTGTGGTTGAAAACTGAATAAAAGCAGTAAATTAAGACCAGACTTAACCATAGAGAAGCTGTAATCCACTGCAGATTTCCTTGGTGAATGAAGTATTGTTATGTGGATTTATCCTCTTTGCTTGTACAGTTAACCAGTCACATCTGGGGCCAAAGTGCTGTCTGTGCTCACAGACAACATGGGTTCACTAACCCCAAAGAGGTGAGCCCACTCTGGTTTGCATTGTACTGATGGGTGAAAACTAAACTTCACAACCGTTTCACACGGGGGCTGCCTATGCACAGGCAGATAGGATATTGAACTGCGCTATTGTTAAGGATGAGAGGGACATCACAAAATGAGCAAGCCCTGGAAAAACAGCAAGTGACTCTGGGTGTCCAGTTTTCTAATGGAATGGTGTTAGCAGAGGGCCCAGGATGAAACCAAGTGAAAGGTGGGTGTGAACCAAGCACCGGGTGCATCTGGGCTTTCTGAACGCAGGCAGAGTGGAGAACTGATGGAAATATGGTATACATTAAAGAAGCATCACTCATCATAAATATTCAATTTCAAGAATTTAAATAGTTTACAGACATAGAAGCCCTTGATGATTATTTTATCCAGCATTGTTGATTTTCCTCTGTTGTTTGTTGGCAGCCACCATAATTAATGAATAAGACCCTGGAAGTCTTGACAATGAGTCGGTTTAGTCTTAAGTCTGTGTATTTTTCTTTGTGATTACATGCCAATAATATAACTGATTTGCCTTTTTGTAAATTAAACTAGGGGGAGCCAAATAAGTGATATTTCTGCTATTATTTTTTTTTTCTTTCAGAGCCCAATGTTTCCAAAGGACATTCACTTTGATTTCTCTGATGAAGGCTTGTGGCTGCCCCTCATGCTTTACAAAATATGACCAAGTCAGAGCCGAAAAGAAAACCGTAAGTGAATGTTATTTCAAGAACAGTTATTTTTCATTATTTAGGAAAAATTTCTCAGATTTCTCTATAATTCATGCCAATAAGCTTACTTGGTAAGAAATGTGGGGAAAGAGGAGAGACAGAGAATACACACATGAAAACCCCTTTTTATGCTATGGAGGATTGATATTTAACAATTATAAGACCCCAACATCTTTTTTAAAACAGTATTTTTTATAAACAAGGTCAGCTTTGCAAGAAAAAAAAAAAAAGCTTATTTTGGAACCTGTGCCTTACTGTTCAGGTAAAATGTACGTAAAGTATGGACATACTAGCTTATTCCAGGATTTGAATCCTTCAGATCAAGGGTTTGTGGTTGTTGGGTTTTTTTTTCAGCATTTTGCAAAATTAGAATATTGCTTTTCTTTAAGAGGGAAAATACTGAGGCTAATGAAACTTTTAATAGATTCAGTAGTTCTACTAAAGTATAAATAGGTTACCTGCTCCAGGAAAGACCACTGGGACTTAGAGTAACATGGATTTCCTCACATTAGTAAAGAGACCCCAGAAAACATTAACTCTTCCAAATATGTGCTAGATTTGATTTGATTCCTGAAGAATAAAGTTTATCATTTCCAGCTCTATTTAATTAAAGAAAACTATGACTTGATTATACCCATTACATCTTTACAAACATGTCTATTTCTGAGGAAGGCATAATCTTAAAATCTCTAACACTACAGGAGATACATATATATCTATATATATATATATATATATATATGTGTGTGTGTGTGTGTGTGTGTGTGTGTGTATGTATATATATTCCATCAATAATACTTCAGAAATTTCAGAGCTTTTCCTTCTAGTTAGTTAAAAGGGGTGCTGCGCTAGTTGTCTATAAATTTAGTTCAAATTGCCTGCAAATACTGTGTAAGTGCCTGAACCTAAAGATGATGTTCTTTAGTCAAATACAACTGTTTAAATCACCCATCCCCTTCCCCCACTACACACACATCCCTTGGAAACCAAAGGGAGAAAACTTCAGTAGAAATTGTTATTAACAGTAAATTACTCTTTGGTGCTTTGGAATTCTATTTTCTAAAATGGTTGCAGCTTGATCAAAAAATAATGATTTATTGTTATACTTTTCCATGGCTTCTGTGTATTGCAACAATTTAATAAAGTAATAGGACTTCCCCTTAAAAGAAAAGGTGCTCATTAGCGTTTGTAATTCCATGTTGTGTGGCGTGGTAAGTGTTGTGAAAAGGTTATGGATCTACTCACTGTAGCATCAAAAGTGTAAAGGTGATAGGTGAGATTCTCTTTGTTGCAAGTGCTGAGAAATAATCATTTAAAGGTCAGTTGCACTCAAAAAAAAGAACATTTGTTTAATAAGTAACTCATTTTGGGATATGCTGCACTTTTAAAGGTTACAGAGTAGACCAATTTGCCAGTGATGTCAGCAAGAAGTGCTATTAAAGTCACTGGTCCTGTTAAAACAATCCTTCGTAAAATTCAGATTGTATGCCTTCTCACATAGCCCAGCACACATCAAAAAAGTGCCTAAACTGTTTATCATGTGGTTCCAAGGGGACGTTGCCTTTTGTACTTTACCTTAAGTACTCATCCCTTCTTAAAAGCAACAAAGGAGTATTAGGTGGGAAAATTTGTTAGTACACACACACGCACACACACACACTCACACACACCCCAATGCACATCAGATTTATTCTGTTTTGCTTCATTCTTTCAGTTTTATTAATTTCTAAGAACATGCCTATATGTCATGAACGATAAGATTTCTCACTGTATCATATACCAATACCCATCTTGCTAGAAACTCTTATATAAATGAAATAACTATTGAGTCAGCTATATAAATGAAAAACTATTTCTATCCTTTCTTATTCCAAGAGCAAGTTTCCTCCTCACAAAGGACAAAGAGAATTTGGTTTGGCAATAAAATGGGATATTAATTTCATAATGGAGACAAAAGAGAAGTAACAATAATTATAATATGGATAAAATTTGTTTAATACCAGGGCGCCTGAGTGGCTCAGTCGGTTAAGCGACTGCCTTCGGCTCAGGTCGTGATCCTGGAGTCCCGGGATCGAGTCCCGCATCGGGCTCCCTGCTCGGCAGGGAGTCTGCTTCTCCCTCTGACCCTCCTCCCTCTCATGCTCTCTGTATCTCATTCTCTCTGTCTCAAATAAATAAATAAAATCTTAAAAAAAAAAAAAAAAAAAAAAATTTGTTTAATACCAGAAGGGTTTTTTTCTTTTTTTCAAGAGCTGAACAAAGGTGGTGGTTTATTTAATATAGCTTTTGTACTATTAAAATCTTTGCCTTTAGGGAACTGATGCACAAGAAATACAAGTTATTTTGTTGTTTTTATATTTAACATTTTCAAAGTAGTGTTTTAAACTGGCAATAATTTTCTCTAGAAAATTAGCTCTTACCTTGAGATGAGTATATGAGTAAAAAATCTTCAAGAAAAACCTCTGCAGAAAGTAGTCCCTCTGAACACTTGATTGTTTAAGATTTACATTTACTTTTTTACTTTTTACATAGGTTGCAAAGCTTCCTAGTTGTGACATTTTGTTGGTGGTAAACAGTGAGTTCTTAGATTTTTATAAGAAGTTGATTTTTAACATATGCTAAATAAGAAATTAAATTACAGTTTTAAAACAATACATTTCCATACAAACTTCTTAAGATTCGTTATTTAGACCAAAGGAACTAGAAAGTTTATAACTCTTATCCTACTGTAGAGTAAGAACTGTCTTTATGTACAGAAGATATTTGCAGTTAGAAGAAAATACGGCACTCTTATTTCAAGCAACTTAGCTAAGAATCAAGTTATTCTCTTCATTTGCCTTGCTTTTCATTTGAAAGAGAGCAAAATCTATTTCCTGAGCAATTTTGCAGAGCAAAGATATTAATACTTTGGGGTTTAATTGTATCCTGTGTTTAAATACACTGTGGGTGAAACCCCAGACCTCTGCTTAATTGCTGTGAGAAAATAGCCTGATTTCTCTGAGATTAGGCACACGCTTATGTATACTTTGACCCAAGAGTGCCTCCTTCAGAATTAATCTTCTAAGGTAGAGGGATTTGCTTTTATATGTGCAGCAGGGCCATTAGTGACAAACGGGGCCTAATAAACTACCTTCACCCCCCAGACCTTGCTTTTGCTGTCAACGTTTTTCTTCATCTATTCATTTCACACATCTCTTGTCCAGTGGCTTATTAGCAAAACACTAAGCTGGGCAAGAGGAATAATTTTAATGGTGTTTTTAATTAGAGGACTTTCAAATTTAAATAAAATACTTCAGAACTAAAATTGTAAAAAAAAAACAAAAAGCTTTCATTTTTACTAATAAAACATAAAGTGTTCTAAAATAACTCCACTTAGGTAAACAACATAGCCCTGTGAAAAGATAAACAATTCATATTTACTTAAAATTTTGTTCTGCAGCTGTATTTTGTTGGATTCGTCTAATGCATGAAAGCACTTTTTCTTTCCCATCAGCTACATCAGAATTGTTTTTGCAAGATGTAACAGAATGTTCTGGTTTTTAAATATTTATATTAATCAAAGTTAGGGCTGTTTATGTTTTTTGGCAATAGGGCTTTTCTTTAAAAGTGATGCACTTCCATTTAACTAAACAAAAGTGTTGAAATGGCCTGTCATATAAACTTCAACACAGTACAGTTGGTAATAGAGATTTTGAAGACAGGAAGAAAGGGGCACTAGTTTCTAGGCTTCAGGTTAAACATGGATTAATAAAATGTGCAACACTGGTAATTTCTAAGATTTTCCTGAGGAAATGTCATTCATTGCCACTTATAAACTACAAGAGTTACCTGGTGGAAAGGTTTGCATTCAAGTTTTTTTGCTCTGTTTTCTTGGGGCATTGGCAAGTCAAACCTAAAAACTGGCTAAAAAATGACACACCACTGAAGCTTGGGGCTTACTAAATCATTCAACTCATAAAAAAAACTCCTTTATATTTTATATATTTATAAACTATTTTAGTAAGGAAAATTACTTCACATTACTTACCTGCAGTCTTCTATATTCCTGAGCAGAAAAAGCTCAAACTAAAGCATTTTTCAGGTCATATCTCCAACTGTTGTTACTGCCATAGGTTTGATGAGTTAATACAGAACCATGTGGTCTATCTAGACTCTTTTAAGGAAATGTAGTCTTTATTAAAGACATCTAAACAGCAAACTAACCTTGATGAAATTCATTCATAATTAGATATAATTCTTTTGTCGTTTGGACGATCCCAAATATTTTGGAAGCCAAATGAGACACAGCTTTAAGTTGATTGGTCCAGTGGGGTTTTGTTTTTATTGTTTTCACTTAGTAGTTCAAATTATATTGATTCACTTCTGTGGACAGTCATCCTAAACAGGAAGAATGGGACCAGAGTACTTAGTTCCTAAAATGAAAGTTATAAATGCTTTTGTTTTCAGGGAATGGTAAGCACCTATCAAACAAACAGGAAGTATTATTATGCATTGCAGGCAGAAAGGCTAAAGGTCTCCTGTTCGAACTTTTGGCCCTTCCAGAATCCTGATCCTTCATTATTTTTTTTAACTTGATGTAAGTCTTGACCAGTAGCTGACTCTGAGAAAACATTCCCTGACATCATTTTCACAGGTGATAAGGGATTATTATGCTTGCCTTTTCATTTTGGGTTGAGAATGAAAGTCCTACAGTGGTTTCTGGTTAATACTTCATACATGGTTTTTTAATTACCAGGTCAGGCTAATTCATTCGTTTGACCTTCAGTACTACAACTTCGTTTTCAAACATCGGTTAAAATAATCATGTACACACACACACACACACACACATTCACAAACACACAAACACATTTAAAGGGGCAAAAATGTGCCATAATGGAACAAAAGAGAAGTAGACTCTTTATTTTTTTTTAATGTTTTATTTATTTATTCATGAGAGTCAGAGAGAGAGAGAGGCAGAGGCAGAGGGAGAAGCAGGCTCCCCGCCTAGCAGGGAGCCCGATGCGGGACTCGATCCCAGGACCCCGGGATCATGACCTGAGCCGAAGGCAGACGCTTAACCATCTGAGCCACCCAGGCGCCCCAAGTAGACTCTATAATTACTTCATTCATAAGATAAAGTGTGAGAGAAGAGCAAAAAAGGTCAGGGTACAATATAAAATTTAAATCTCTAAACTCATTTACTTTTTTTATTATACCAGCTATAGCCAATGAAAGTAAATATGTATTCCATTATGTCACACTGCTATGAATTATTATTAGTATCTTGTTTCTAATTTTATGCAATTTTGGTATAATCCAAATCTGTGCATTAGCCTGGGTAGGGGGTTTTGCTTGAGGTAATTGACATTACATAGTCCAAAGGACAGAAAGAAGAAACATATCTATAATCTTTACCCATTTCCAAACAGAGGGGGATAATCAGACCAATTCTTCTATTGTGTGCCCTCCCTCTTCATTCAGAGTTTCCTTTGAAGTCAGAGGGAGCTGGAGGAGCCAGGGCTGAGAAATGTGGCTGGAGGAAAAGAATGAATATTATCAGGTCAGATTCTTATAACCAGTTTTATGCCACATTAACCATTGAGTTTCCTATAATGCAGAGGCTTTTATTATCATGTTTACCTTCTTGTTTATTTCAAAATCACTAATGCAATTTCTGATAATATACTAGGGATTTTCTTAAGTATATTTATTTAAACTTCCTGGGGTTAGATCCACAACCCAGCCCCTCAAAAATATAAAGAAATAATGGTTCTTTTAAGAAAACTCTGAAAACTTGGCACACCTGGGTGGCTCAGTCATTAAGCGTCTGCCTTCGGCTCAGGTCATGATCCTGGGGTCCTGGGATCGAGCCCCATATCAGGCTCCCTGCTCAGTGGGGAGTCTGCTTCTCCCTCTCTCTGCCCCCTGCTCGTGTTCCCTCTCTCACTGTGTCTCTCTGTCAAACAAATAAATAAAATCTTTAAAAAAAAAAAAGAAAGAAAGAAAACTCTGTAAACTTAAAAAGCACCATTTGCTGCTTAAGTGGAAATCTAGGTGAATCAGAAACACTAGCCGAACAAACTGGCCTTCAGGATGACTACAATGTAAAGACGTTCTGAAGTAGGTTGGGGGTTATCCTGGTAAAGCAGGTTTCTCTCAGTTCTCCTTTGCTTGCTACCACCTTCAAGGAGAGATCAAATATAGGATTGTATTTATGTCACCGAGCTACATTTCAGGCTTGCTCTTGTCCCTTGGAAGTATATTTCTTAGCCCTGTTTGTTGCAAGTCACAGGGAACATGAACTTGTGTGAAAGTATAGCAGGAAAAGTTACATAACTCATGCAGTAATGGACTGAAGGTGTGGACAGTCGTGTGGTTTAAATGAACAGACAGTTGTCCAAAGACTCTTCAGTTTCCAAATCTCCAACAAGAGGAAAATGATCAAAGGCAAGAACTAGAATAGAACTGACTAGAGGTGCCTGGGTGGCTCAGTTGGTTGAGCGTCTGCCTTTGGCTCAGGTCATGATCCCAGAGTCCCCAGGATCAAGCCCCGCATTGGGCTCCCTGCTCAGGGGGGAGTCTCCTCCCATAAGGAGGAGCATCTAGAAGGGTGATGGAGGAGGGAGATCATGACCATGTCACGGCCTTGGAACAAACTGCAGCAGGGGAAGCTGTCATTTGTTCTGCTACTTCTTCTCTTAGACATCAGCCCAGAAAATGTGGCTCACCAGAGTGCTGGAGCAGCTGAGCCTGAAAGGAGTGAGCTGTTCAGTCTGACTGTAGCACGTGGCGTATGGGCTGTATGGTAGGGGGAAGAGTCTACTACAGTTCAGTTCAAAATTGCAGCCCAATCAACAAAGCCTTGCATGTCATGCTGAAGACTTGAGACTTCATCCAGGACATAGTGTAAAGTCACTAAGTGTTTAAAATGTTTAATCAGGGCGGCATGATCAGAATTGCATTTTAAAAGATAGTTGACATCAGTATAGAAGTCTTAGAATAATGGTCTTCAGTTATAGTAAAGTTGAGAATTGAAGATGACTGAAAGCCTTTGCTATGTTAATAAATTAAGGAAAGATTTTAGGAGGAAATTTTTTTTTAATTGGCAACCTCAATCTATATAACTTTTCATGTGCATACTATCCAGTTTGAGTCAGAACGAAATGGGTGAAGAAAAGATTGTTCCAGTATAGTTAACGGTAGAAGATGGTATCTCAAGTCAAAATTCCTAGAAATAGGGCTTGAGATTGAAATGCTTCTGAAAATGATTTATTAAGGGAGTGCTCTCAGAAGGGGAGCAGGGGAAGCCAAATAGGCAAAAGCACTTAGCCAAAAAGGATGTGGTCTCTGCTGAAAACTAGCGTTAGCTTAGCCTTGTCCCTTGGGGGACTCTGGGACATAAATTGTACCACAGGGTTAACGCCTCTCATTCCCAGGAAGGGCAATTCTCAGCTGGGTTGGCACTGTTCAGCTGAGGGCAAATCTTTGTGAAGAGTACAGCCACGAGCTGTTAGCAGCCAAACACAGCCGCTGGTGGATGGGAAAGACGCCAGCCACCACCCCTGCAGTCCATCCTTTAATGCTGCTCAGACCCACTTGCTTCTCATATCAAGCTCACTCCTTTCAGGCTCAGCTGCTTCAGCACTCTGGTGAGCCACATTTTCTGGGCTGATGTCTAAGAGAAGAAGTAGCAAAACAAATGACAGCTTCCCCTGCTGCAGTTTGTTCCAAGGCCGTGACATGGTCATGATCTCCCTCCTCCATCACCCTTCTAGATGCTCCTCCTTATGGGCTGGTACTTCTGCAGGTCTAAGCAGATTGCCTGGAAAGTAAGCCAAATGATCAGCTCTAGGGTGCCATGCCCTAATCAGGTTGTGGTTGCTCTACTTGCCCACTATAGTTAAATAAGGAACGGGGATACCAAAAATGTCCCAACAGATCACTTGAGCGACAAGCACATCGCTCCTTGCCTCTGATATGTGGCATCACTGCCATCTCCTCATGGTAATCAGATCACTTTCTCTGCCAATGTAGTCACTTTTTTTGTGGTGCCAGTTTGTCTCCTGGCACAAGGAGCCCAGAGTAATCTGGCAACAGTTTTATGTTTACTGAGACTCTTGCTATATCCCCTGGTGGAAGTTTCCTTCCACTGGGGCCTAGGAGCTCTAGGCTCACAAAACCTAGATTTGCAGAGATGGCTCTCTGGAAGTGATAATGAGTTGGGCCCATTTTATGTCTACCTTTTAATTCCTGGATTCATGTATTCGACCTATTGGGGATAGAGCACCATATAATAGCTACTGGTTTAAAGTGTATACGGGGCACCTGGGTGGCTCAGTCGGTTAAGCGTCTGACTTTGGCTCAGGTCATCAACTCAGGGTCCTGGAATCGAGCCCAGCATTGGGAAGGGGGTGGTTCCTGCTCAGAGGGAGTCTGCTTGTCCCTCTCCCTCTGCCCATCCCCCTGCTCATGCTCTCTCTCTCTCTCAAATAAATAAAATCTTAAAAAAAAAAAAAAGATTTATCAGAGAGCACGAGCCAAGGAGGAGAGGGAGAAGCAGACTCCCCACTGAGCAGGGAGGGAGCCTGACGCAGGGCTCGATCCCCGGACTCCAGGATCATGACCCAAGCCGAAGACAGACACTTAACCGACTGAGCCACCCAGACGCCCCTCAAGTAAATAAAATCCTTTAAAAAATAAAGTGTATACAATACCCTGAAGATGGTACCCATCCTCACAGGATATCATCTCTAAGTCGGTATCTTAGTTGCACCAGAGTATAGTAGGGCCAGTGAACCTTATGCTCATATGTCCACTGCCATACTTCCTTTGCCATAAAGTAAGTTCCTTGG
Organism: Neomonachus schauinslandi; assembly: GCF_002201575.2. NCBI lineage: Eukaryota > Metazoa > Chordata > Mammalia > Carnivora > Phocidae > Neomonachus > Neomonachus schauinslandi. The sequence continues at coordinate 66,722,706 of NC_058406.1, forward strand.
TCAAATTAGCATGATGTTATCCATATAGTGCACACACATGATGTTCTGCAGAATGTCCAGACAGTTCCGGTCCCTTCAGACTATATTTTGACTAAGCTAGAGAATTAACATAACACTAAGACAAGACCATGACTGCTGTTGTTCATCCATATGAACGCAGACTGCTTTTGATCCTCCTTCTTGATGGGTATTGAAAATAACATCTTTACCAGAACAATAACCACATACCGTATATACAGTTAATTTGCCCTAGTGCATATATCACATACTGCATGGCAGCTGCAATCAAAACTACAACTTGGTTAACTTGGCAGCTTTCCACTGTCATCTGCCATGATCCATCTAGCTTGTGTATCATCTAGACTGCTGAATTACATGGAAGAATGATGGGGATCCTCACCCCTGCATTCTTTAAATCTATGAGAATGCTACTAATCTGTGCAATTTTCCCCAGGATGTAATCATTGATTTTGATTTACTAACTTGGCAGAGAAGATAGTTTCAAGGACTTCCACATGGCTTTTGCTAATGCAATAGCCAATCAAGAAAACAATGGTAGAATTCTACCAATTTCTAATGGATCCACTCAATTATACATTCAAGGACTAGGTAAATGACCACTGGGTGAGCATGTAGACCCAGTTGACCCACCATGAAATGAATCTGGGACAGGACTCTATTCACTTCCCAATATTTATATATTCCCACTTTAACAGAGACCCATGAGGTGCTGTAAGCATCAACTCATACCTTGAATCTAATAGTCACAGAAAGGTCTGGGTGTCTCTTTTCCCCTAGTGTACAGTTTCCTGAGTAAATAGCTCTCACCCTTTGGAGGAAGGACTAGAGAGCTATACTTGCCATAATGTTGCAGTTCCTTTCACATGAGACCCAGAATTTCCTTCAGCCAGTGGATTCTGGGTCTTAGTACTGGCTCAGGTCTGAAGACAGAGCAAGACATTAAGACTTTCACTCAGTTGCCTGACCTCAGCCTTTGCCCATCTATTTTTTAAAATCTCTTTTGATGGCGCCTGGGTGGCTCAGTCGTTAAGCGTCTGCCTGCGGCTCAGGTCATGATCCCAGGGTCCTGGGATCGAGTCCCACATCGGGCTCCCTGCTCCGTGGGAAGCCTGCTTCTCCCTCTCCCACTCCCCCTGCTTGTGTTCCTACTCTCGCTATGTCTCTCTCTGTCAAATAAATAAATAAAAAATCTTTAAAAAAAATAATAATAAAATAAAATCTCTTTTGATTATATATACAAATATACCCCGGATGGCTGCCCATCCCTCTTGCCTTTATATAAGGTAACCATTTCCATAGGTACTTTGGAACCCTTCCACCCCACCCACAGGATAGCTATCCCAACCTTGCTTCCCTTTGTGGTGATTGCACTCACTTTGCTTCTGATAATTCAGTGTTGCCCTGTAGTTTCTGGTAATCTGGAACCTACCTTCCCATTGCTATTCAGTGTACTCCAGTCCTGTAACAGCATCTCCAACTACCCCTAGCCTAAAAAGAACTATGCTTTTCTCTTGTTGGAATCCCCTTCATCAACAGATTCCTCACCATGTTAATAAACAGACCGTCCTGCAAGCCCTCCTGAGGAACATAGTCAAATATGGATTTTTCGGTCTTACTTAAGGGATCCATTTTTCATGTCTATTTCCTATCTGTTTTTTCCTTCTTCCATAGTCTATTACTAGAGCGCTGGGATCTCTAATTCATTTCATGTGAACCATCACTTTTTCCAAGCAACCAAGAGATAGCCCAGTCTTATATTAGACATATCATTGAGGGCCTTGCCAGGGTGTTAAATTCAGTGTGATGCGAGTTAGCCCATATCAGTGAACAGTCCATATTGCTTTATATTCTGCCCACCTTGATCCAGATCCCTCAGGGTCCACTCCCAGGCATACATGTCACCCAACTTGGTATATAGCTCATCTCCTCCCTTAGTAGGCCATTACTTTCCTACTCGAGATACACTGAGATACAACCCAAATTATCAGTCTGACTCCTGTGATGGGAAGTACAGACAGATCCTGAAAATTGTCTTGTAAGGAACCTGCCTCATCTGAGACTTCTTTATAGTCTTCAAAACAGAGGATCTCTTTTCCAACAAGAGAGGAGGGGTTTACTAGCAACTGCTGCATACAGGGGTAGGGTTCTCAACTCCCCAAATACCCTTATCCCAAACTTCAAGATGTTACTCCTTTTCTTTCAGGGCTCTGACTTTGGCCTAAGAGACTTGCCAAGGCTGAGAATTAAGCTTTTTTTTTTTTTTTTAAGTTCTACCACTTTTACAATCATGATGTGAGCCTGATCTTCAAATGTGTCTGCCCTCTAGCTATGAGAGATGAGTGTCTCTTTACATGCTTCTGATGAACTTTTCTGACTCCCACAGTTTGCTTTAAAGTCTGAATAATAGATCTGAGCCTATGTGGCAGACAGACTCTTAGATGGCTCCCAATGAGTCCTGCCTCCTAGCATTTATATCATTGTATAATCCATTCTCTTGGGTATGTGCTGGCCTTGAGACTTGCCTTTAACCAACAGAATATGGCAAAGGTGATGGGATGTTACTTCCATGATTAGGCTACATCAGATTGTCACTTCCTTCTTGCTAGCAGAATCTCTCTCTTGCTGGCTTTGTTTAATTAATCTGACATATTAGAGAGGCCCATGTAACCAAGAACTAAGGATGGCCTTTAGCCAACAGCTCACAAGGAACTGAATCCTGTCAATCACAGCGGCTTCCAATTGGATGCTTTCCCAGTCAAGCCTTCAGGTAAGACTGTGCCCAAAATGACACATTCATTGCAGTCTTCTAAAAGACCCTATAGCACAGGACCCAGTAAGCCATCCTTCAATTCATGACCCAAAGAAACAGAGAAGTAATAAGTGTGTATTGTTTTAAGCTGCTAAATTTGTAATCATTTGTTTCACAGCAGTAGTAACTAATAGAGCATGTCCTTTTCTCTCTTCAATGCATCAGTGATACTAGCAGTTACCCAAATCCATAGTCCTCATAGTTTCAATTTCCTTATACCTCGCAAAGCCAAAGACATTAGACTAGCTACAGCATCCCTTTCTACCTGTATTTCAATCCAACTTACCACCATGAATGAAAATTTTAGCCTGGAGTCAGCAAAATTTTTCTAAAAAGGAACTGATAATAAATATTTTAGGTTTTGTAGGCCATTCGGTGTCTGTGTCAAATACTCAGCTCTATCTGACAATGCATATACTAATGATACAGTACAATACTAATGAATGTGTTCCAATAAAAAAACTTTATTTACAAAAAGCAGCAAGCTGGATTTAGCCCAAAGATCATAGTTTGCTGACCTCTGATCTTAATCACGCTGCTACAGAATGTTATCTACCACCAGTGACATAGAGGACTCATCGCCATCCACCTCCAGGATCCCATCTTAGACTCTGCCTCTTAGGACCACTTCTAGTACAATCCATCTTGGCTTGGGTTCTCTCAAAGTAGAATTTAAGAAAAAGATCCTTATAAAAATGATTTATTGAGGCAGTGCTCTTAGGAGAAGTTGATGGGAGAAGCCAGAGGAGGGCAAAGGAAGAAACTAAGCAAGGATGTGTGTTCAGCTGAAAATTGTGAGAGCCTTGTCCTACAGGAAGATCTAGAGCACCAGAGTTCAATCCACTCTTCAATTCACCTTTTACATTCCATATATATCAGTTAATCATGGCCGCTGGCTGCCCCCATGGGGGAACATTCCAAGCAAGGCAGCTTCCCTTCTCAGAAAATAAAGGTAGTTGTGAACTTTTAGTAACCACCCCTCACAGCAGCTGGAGAATGGGAACTTCTCTATTCCTCCCCTGGGGTGAACTTTACCCCAATTAAACTCTTCTTAATAGCTTGGAAACATTTTTCATTAATTTCTAAAATATGGAAATGAGGTGGTTATAATACAAGGGGCTGTAGTAATATGATGCTTAAAAGGATGCAAAAACATTTCTGTTAGTTTTTGTTATATATTTTATAGTGCTGATTATCACTTTCTTGGCCTTATGTCAGACTACAACCAACATAGTCAAAGTGGATAGAATTGAAATGACAGTTTGGGGAGCAATTAAGAAAAACATAGGCAGTACCAAGATGCAAAACAAATAGCTCAAAATTCTCATATCATCTGGTGTTCACTATCACATAGTATAACAGCAGTCTCCATGGAAACAAGCTGCTTCAGTTTCTCTCCCACTCCATCCCATACTAGCTGTGTGAACTTGAGCAAGTTACCTAAATTTTTGTGCCTCCATTTTCCCATCTGTAAAATGGTGCTAATATCACTATCTAGCACCTATGGTCACTGTAGGGAGAAAAAAATGAATTAATACATGGACTGTTTACAACAGTACTTGGTATGTAGCACACACTTAGTGAATGTGCACTTTATTATTATTGTTGTTGCTATTACATTTGTTGTGACCACTAACTTACCTACTGTTACATTTAAGAAATTTTTCAGTGTACCCTTAATTGCACTGTGTGTTATGGGCCCTATTTCTTAGTCCTGCACTTCAGAATGCCAGAAAAGAGAATTAGATTAGTCTGCTCTCAAGCAAAACTCCAAATCTCCCTTCTAAACCCCAACAGAAATTCTGCAAAGAGCCATATTCTTGAGTCCCCTCTGTAGAGGAAGAGTTGGAAGTGCCCCCATGCTTCTAAGCGAAAACCAAGAAAAAGTTTTTTTTCTCTAACCACATCTGAGATAATTATCCTTTAGTAATAAAACTTCAAGAGCCTCCAATTTTGGTAAGGTAAAATTATGCCTTAATTTTCTTATCCTCATTGTCTGTCTAGCATTTGTACTTCTTCTCTTCATCTTTATAAATCACTACCTCTCTTCATCTTCATAAATCACTGCTCAATAAACAAGAAAATAGGAACCAAGCAACCAGGGAGATTTGGAAGAAAGATCACAATTATTTGACGAGTGAAACATCTGGAAAGGGATCATGGCCTCATTATCTTTCAAAAATAGTTAATGAATCTCTTCTTTTAGTTCACCGAAGAATTGTAAGTGGAAGTGCTTCATCAAACATTAACTAAGAAAATGTATGCCAATGCTTTGGATAAGTCAAGTTGTCATTCTGCTCCATAAATATTTATTCTGCAGATGGTTTTTAAACCAATCAGTTTCCTTTTTATAAGGAAAAGTTAAGTTGGTATATTTATTCTAGATTATATTACAGAACTTTTCAACAGTTGGGATATTTTAAAACATTTATTCAATTCCTTTTCCTATTTAAAATCAGTGGCTTGAATTGAACAAATCATAATGTAGTAGGAATTCTCTAACTTACCAGGTGAAAAATTGGTCTCACCTATTACAAGTTTCACTGTTTCCTCGGCAATGTAAAAATCTGTTTTAAAAAAATTAAAAGTCTTTTGAAATCCTGCTCTTCAGAAAGAGAACATTTAAAATCAGTAAGCCATTGGACAGCAAACAGCCTTTGAAAGATAATTAAACTAAAGAACTAAATTATTTCAACCTAAACGTGATTATGCCTTTCTGGTTTAAAAGCTCATTCTTTTAATAAGGACTTAAGTATAATATAATAAGGAACAACTGGTGTCATGTGAGGCAACAAACACATTAAACATCAACACACTGCATTGTGTCTATTTGATTCAATCACCAAACACTTATTGAGCACCGACTAAATGCCAGGGACTGTGACAGGTGCTAACAATGCAAAAATGAAACGGTGGTTACTGCCTTCAGGGAATTCGTAGTCTAATGCAGGCGACAGCCACTGCGGCAACTATCTATAATCCAGTATGACAAGTGCGTACTAGCCGCATCCGCTAAGTATTATGGGAGCCGGCGGGGGCGAGGTGGGTGGTGGCAGAAAGTGACTGCCCAAATGTGGTTTAAAATTGGGAAATGCAATAAGAACTTTTTAAGAGGCAAGGATCACACACACACACACACACACACACACACACACACACACACACACAAAAGGCAGTGAGTATATGAATGAAGATTAGCAAAAGCCTTCCTGGGAACAAAGAGAGAGGAAAATTCTTCACTGTAACCTCCCAGGAAAAGCGGGAGTAAAAACACTTAAAGAGCCACCAGATTGTGAGAACTGTCCCTATTTTAACCCCTCAGGAATGTTTTGATGGGAACTAAATTGTGACTCTAATGACCGACCTCATTCTGTGCAATAGTATTCCTGTAATTATGAATGCGCTAAATTTCACTAAAATCATTAAAAATGACAAAATATCATTATTTCAACATGGCAGTCGACCACATGCTACAAGTAAACTAGCACTGTGGTGCATTCAGTTCTGGGATAAATGTGGTCACAACGGATTGATATCCAAGAAAGTTACGGTGTGACAAAAAGTGACATGCTCAGCTATTCATTCAGTTAATAAAACTCATTTAGTCGGCAAGATATAATTGGATGAACCTGTAATATGAATGTATTGCTTTGGCATTTGCTTTCATACCTTTGTAGGCTGTTAAATAGATTACCAAACACTGTTCTTTATCTGACTTATCCTCTCCCCCATTTTGCTCCCAGAATGAACAAATTTTACTTTTCTTTCTAGACAGGTTTCTGAGCAAGATAGTCAAAGGGTATCAAGCGATGAAAACCTCTGGCTTGACATTTTTTTTTTCCTGAAAAATTTCCTGTGTATTTTATTTGGGAGGTAACACACAAGGTTGAATAGTCTTTAATTCTCTGCCTCAATGGTCAACTTGCCCTTTGGATGGTAAGAGGCCACTGCTATGTAAAACTGCAGCTTCTTAAACTCTTCCCTCTGTCTATCTCTGAACCGTCTGGTTTTGGTCAGTAAGATATTTTTTTTAATCTTTCTGAATATTTGAATAACATGATTAACTTTTAAAAGCACTCTACAAAATAAAGATTTAAATACAGTCCCTGCCCTGTGAATTTATAACATAATGAAAAGGCACCTTCCAAACAAAGAAAAGATGGAAAGATATTCTTCCCTAGAAAAGTAAGTGACAATAGGGAAAGCCAGTTGTCTCTTTTTTAATCCTTTGTCTTTGACATCTGTCATTTTGGGGAGAGGGTTATGTGGGTGTTGGGTGGTATTACAGTAGTAGTTGAAAAGTTCTCTTCACCTTGTGGTGCTAATTCTCTACCCTTTGTCAATAACTTTCTATCTTACATTATTATTTTCAGATATTTTTCCCTTTAGAACACACCTAAAGATTGTATTTGCAAATATCTTACACACCTGAATTAAAGTTTGAAAAACACAATAGCAACAGCAATAATAATGATTAAAATGAATGAATTTATTTAGTGTTGCACAATTTTCAAAGCATATATATATTATCTCATTTGATCCTCATTGATAACTATGTGGCTAGGGAGGGCAGGTGCTATTGTTTCCATTTTACACGTGAGAAACATAAATACTTTGATTGGGTTCCCCCCCGAAGCTTATTCTAACACAAGGATTCAAGGGCAGGTACAGTAATCGCCCCTTATCTGAGGCGGATACGTTCCAAGAACCCCAGCGGATGCCTGAAACCACGGTAGTACCGAACCTTATGTAGACTGTTTTCTCCTGTACAACATACCTATGATAAAGTTTAATTTATAAATTAGGCACAGCAAGAGATTAACAATAATAACTGATAATGAAATGGAACAGTCATGACAAGATACTGTAATGAAGGTTATGTGAATGTGGTCTCTTCTTCTCCAAAGACTGTATTGTACTCACCCTTCTTCTTGTGAAGATGTGAGATAAAACACCTCCGTGATGAGCTGACGTGAAGCGAATGACGTAGGCATTGTGACAGCATTAGGCTACTACTCATCTTCTGACAGTACCTCAGAAGGAGTATCATCTGTTGCCAGACTGCCATTGACCGCAGGCAACTGAAGCCATGGAAAGTGAAACCCGGATGAGGTGGGGGGACCGTTGTAATTTATTTGGGAGCTGATCCCAGGAAACACTGACAGGGAGTGAGGAATGAGACAGAGAATGGAAGAAAGCCAATAAAAATGCATTTTCAAGGCAGTTCCAATTTGGCAACTGGAACTTAGTCCTGCTGGGGACCCCTGAAGGATGGTGTAGAACACAACTTAGTATCAGCCCAGCCAAGGGGCAAAGAAGCTGGCATATTTATCTACCAAATCCCCATCCATCTTTGGTTGAAATTGGCCTCTGGAGAAAACAATTCTAGGGAATTTCTGGCTTGCTTTATTTGTAAACTGAACTTATCCTTAGAGCAAAAAAAAAAAAAAAAATTTACATCCTCAGCCCCAGAGTCACAGGCGTTCACAGAAAATAAGCAGTCTTCGGGTGCAAAGGTGGTTGCTGAGTGAACATGGGCATGGCAGAACGAAGTCGGCTGACCAGCCTCCGTGAGGGTGGGATTAATCAATCCAAAGTCATACGGTTAGTGTAGGCAAGGCCAGGAAGGGACCAGGTAAATTCCCTGATCCCGTCAAATAGATGGCAGTCCTTGTGCTCAAAGTGTAGGTTAGGAGAGAGAAGAGAGAATACACTAAAACATGGAAAAGTATTCTTTGAAAAGGTCTTGCAGTAACCGAAAATTTAGTCACCCTGTACATATAATAAAATTATTCAAAACCTGCAGTTTTTATAGAATGCAAATACCAATATCAATACATGATCCTTTACACAGCAGACATACTAATATCCTGCCAAAATACATTGCCAAAGTTTTCTGTCTAATTGAGGCATTTTGCCAAGGACACTAGAGCCAATTTTAGTATTTACAAGTGCCATAGTACAGTTAAAGGACACGTATAGTGCAGAAAATTATGACACATGAGCGGTTAGGCAAGCACCCTGTAGACGAGTCACAGCCAACGTGTTCGTGCCACCACTTGATGGCCTCTTCACATCGGCAGCGCTCGCTCACCGGTAGTAGTGCGTTTGCACAGTTGTGAAATATTTGCATACAGATGTGAAGGTATTCTTGTGGCTTACTCAATAAACCAGAATGGGGCTTTATGCACCCCTGAGTTTTCAGTTAATGTTGTTGACAGAATGAATGGCTATTTATGCCCACCAGCCTTTCATGTTCATTCATTGTACACAATACCTAAGTCTTACAGACCTCATCTAAATGCCTCCCCTCTTAGGAGGGTGCTTATGGATTCCATTGTATATATAGGGTAGCATAAGGTTCAATGATTCTATCTAATCAGCAGAGTGGACCTTATATTTTAGCAAAGCCTGCTGAAGCCTTTGTTCTGCAATGGGGCATTATCCTTCAACTTTTACAATAAGTCGAATATCTGTACAAAGATCTTAGGCAACCAAGGCCTGAACTTAACTTTCCAAAGTATAAATACCCCATCCTCACTATCTCCCAACACTCTGATATTTGGGAAAAAAGATACACCTACACAGGAAAATTGTTTCCTACTACTTGTAGTAAATCCTTAGTCTACCCATCTATCTGACTGTGTGACCCAGGGCCGAGCACACAGTTGGAGGCCAATAAATGCTTGCTGAACTTCATCAACAAGCAAGTTGCAAAGCTATCAGCCTTGGCCACTGTATGTTCTAAGCTTTCTGCAACATGGTACAGTTTCTGGGACAGGAAAGGTAAAAGTGAAGAACCTCCTCCCCCCCACCCATCCCACAATCTTTTCAAGCAGGGAAAGGAATGTGAAAATGTGATCTGAGAAAGGTGTTCATGGTAGATGCATGGAATACCACCTTTCTACTTGGATTAGAAATGGATAATTCCATAGGGTGTAGTCATTATTCATATATCAATTAAAATCAAAACAATAATTTTCCTTCTATACAGATCTACTATTTTAAAAAGAACTTTCACAAATATATGATGTCTTGTTAGTTGTACATCAGCCCTATGAAGTGACTAAGGATTACTGTCTCTATTTTTCAGATGAGAAAACTAAGTCACTAAGCTTAAGTGATGGCCCCAGACTTACATATTTAAGTAGAAGAAAAGCCAGAATTCCATGCAGATGACATCAGAGACTGGGGTACTGATGTAAGCTTATGATACATAATCTAAAAAAGCACATTTTAGAAGTTCAAACTACAGTTTCCTAAGTTTCGAGATGCCACATAAAAAATGCAGACATGTTTGTTTACTTCTGCAAAGCAAATTAAATGTGTAGTCCATGCATTATTGATGTCTATTATTTTAATTCCTAAGAAGTATGTGTATCAAATTGCCTTTACAAGAGAAACTATTAAAACAACTTGTATTTACATGCCTTTTTAGTTTACACTCAAGTATTTATTTTACTGCTAGCTTCAGGACAGTGATATAACGTGACACTATTTTCAATATAACGTGACACTATTTTCAAAATCCGATGTGCTGTTTCTGTAGCACAGATCAGTGCTTGCACACCAGGGAACTCCAGCCTGGGCTGGGAATATACAAGGCTGGAGGCTCTTCATTAAGGGTTCCTGGGCAACAAGCAAAGAAGTCAGACCAGATGGTCACCAAATGCCTTGAACTGTAACCTAACCTCGGAGGATTTTTTTTTCGTTTTTACATTTGCCCAACATTTCTAGAAGAATCTCAGTGATTCTAACCCACCTCTAACTTCTTATTCTTTGCAAGTATAGTTCATTCCTCTTGAAATCTTTCTCCTGTTCTATGGCCAGCACAGAGAAGTAGGGGCAGACAGGCCCAGCATAGACCCCAGGTCTCTTAGAACTATTTTAGGGCAAAAGCAGAGAGATGCCTCAGGCAAATATTCACAGGGCTCTCAGGAACTCCAACAGCCGAAGAAATCACTGCCTGATTTACAGTGATACACTATGACTATCAGAATTTAAACATGAAGATAAATTAGAGATTATTTAAAATAATATATTCATTGAATAGATTAGGAAGCAGGTCTCCGAGAACGTCTATGACTTGGCCCAAGTCAATGGCAAAGCTAGAGATAAAACACCCCACTCAGAGTGAAATACAATATATTTATTTGCTTAAAAACATAAAACATGATCAAGATAGACCAGTGGTGAAGCTTGTGGACCAGACTAAAGAGCACAAGATTTCCAAGTAAATCTTTATTTACTTAGAAGCCTTGAGACAGAATACAGCAAGTCGGTTTGGCCTCCCTGCCTAAATAATGAGGTTAATATTTATTTCTGAAAAGGTTTAGATCTATCATCTCAAGCCTCAAATCATATCCATTCAATGCCAGGCCTAAGCATTATAGTAATGAAAAGGAACAGCCAGTCTGAAACATAGAGGCTGATGATAGATGCTAAAATAATGAGTACGCTTCCACCCCGTGCATAGGTGATCATTGGTGAGGGAAGGGCATGGCTAGCAATGGCTTACTCCTCGGTGCTGTGTAGAGTTGAGCGGGATGATTTATAAACCTCAACACACTGAGGACCAAAAAAATAAATCATTAAGTAGCATGGCTCATGATTCAGCTTGCTTTTATTTTTTTTCTAACATGGGTAATAAATTATGTGGGCTTTAATAATTTATAGGAGATGTTGTTATAATGTGAGAATATTAACTTTGGTGGGTCTTTTAATTTGCTTGTGAGGTCAATAGTGTATCTCTGCCGCAGGACAGCAGCACCCGCCGGGGCACAATTGTATTTTGACACTTCAGTCAGAGGCTCCTGGGGACTAGAGGAGACAGTTCACTCTAACACTGAGCTTATCAATTTGGTGCACGCCCCTCAGGAATTACATGCCACAAAGAGAATTAAACAGAATGGTTTGAAAGCACTTAGAGTTGTATTAACACATTCACATACAACCCTCTCCCCCCGCGTCCTGGTGGAAGCATAACCTGACAAAGGCCATTTTATTTCTGCCCAGGACTACTCCTCGGGCAGGCAAGGGGAGAAAAAAATAGATAAAAGAGAAAATTTAAAAACTAACAGAATGCAATGCCAGGAAAGCCACTGAAATATTCTAGATTCATCTGGGAATGTGCCAATCTCTTCCCAGTTAATAATGTCCTTCACAGATTCCCTCAGATGTGTGACAATAGTGACCCCTTCTTATTTCAGACATCATTCCACACTGTCCTGCCTATGTTTTCAGTCTGGAAGGAAAGAGCCATGTAACCATTTAGTGAACATCAGAGCCAGAAAAACATACACACAGAGGAAAAAAAGACGCAAGAGGAGAGAAAAAGGAAGAGGAAATAGTTCAAAAGATAATGTGTGAGAAAAGAGAGTGTCTGGGGGACAGGACTGAAGAGGCTGACAGCATCATCAAGGCTCTGTTCCCAAATTGTAACTTTAATCTAGAAGCCATACCGTATAAATAAAGACCTACATCGTTTCCTATTTCAAATCAGCATCTCTCAATATATAGTTCTGAGAGATTAAAAATGAGGAAGAAACCAGCAGAATGAACAGCACAGAAAGCCTTGGTGGTGAAGTGAGGAAGGCTGGTGCTACAATATCGTGAAGGTATCAATACTACGTGATGGTAAGAGGTTAGTGAATGAATGGAAAAATGAACAGAATCGATGACTTACACCTTGGTCCCTCCACTCTTTTGTGTTCCTAATGGCTATTCCTTTGTCTTTGAATTTTCCTTAGAATATCTTTCCTTTGACCTGAAATATTTAGTTTCTCTCTCCTAACCTGAACCTAACCTGAACTTCGGCTTTTCTCTCATAACCTAATCCCCAGAAATTCTAACCAATCTCAGTTGGCTGTTTGTTCTTTGACCTCAACACTTTGTCCTGCTTTCGTTATAGGGTCTAGCTCAAGGTTTGGTTCTTTCCAAAGATGGGGCGCGCGCGCGCGCGCGCGTGTGTGTGTGTGTGTAATGATGTGTGCATTACAATATGTTTACTTGTTTTCCAGAAAATATAGATGCATTATCTATGCAATAAATCTCTTTCATAACTAAATCAACTTATAATAACACCAGGTCTCTCTGCCAATGGCCAGGCTGACCCACAGTATACCATACATTTCTGACAGACTAAGAAAAACTTTGAAACTGCAAGCTCTTAAAATTGTTTTCTTGTATTTGACAGTCCTATCCCTTAATCAATCCCCGACATTCTGAAGAATGCTAACATGTGGACTATTACATGGTAATCCGTGCCATCAGAAAGAAAGGGAAAGATGCTCAGGAAGAGGGGACAGCTGGAGAAAATACTTTACAATTACCAACATTTGACTACTAGTGCAGTATTTTTTTATACCCAACAAAAGAAGAGGGAAAAGCAAAGGTCTCTCTGTCAAAGGCTAGTCCTACTCCTTCCCTTTTCTTAAAGGCAGTCTGGCTTATTTATTAAAGTCTAAATAAAGTTAGCAACTTCATTAAGGCTATGGTTCTTAAACTTTGTTTAAGGAACATCTCTTTTTCTTTAAGATTTTACTTTTAAGTAATCTCTATACCCAATGTGGGGCTCGAACTCACAACCCCGAGATCAAGAGTTGCATGCTGAACCAACTGAGCCATCCAGGCACCCCTAAGAGACATCTTTTTGCTGGTCAATGTAACATAGAACCCACTATCTTACACAGAATGTGGAGGAGCTACTTTGGTTGAAATGGTGAGAGGAAATCTGGAGCTCTCAGTACTTGACTTCCTGTGGGCAGGGCTCTCCATGGACTCCTGGAGTACAGTGGGGTACAGTCTAAAAACCCTCAGGTTAGAGCATAGCACAAAGGTAAGCATAAGTTGCGTCCCAGCAGAATCAAATAAATAGGTAAAATCAAATCAGATTGTCAAAGCAACAAGCAAGAGTGCCAACTGCAAGCAACTATCTCACACTGTTCAGTTTTCATGAGCAAGTGCTAAGAAATGAGAAGTAATCAAGACCAGAACTGTGGGGTTTGGGGACGAAAAATTTTCATTGCTAAAACTGGGACAGTTTTGGGCAAATCAAGACAGTTGGTTCCCCTACTGAAGGGACCCTCTATGAGGGTCCAGATAATAAGTCAACTCATGTCTTTCAATATTGAGAGGGTAGAAACAGCAACATCTTCCCACTGAGAACACAGCCCATTAGGGTTCATCTGAGCCATGTGTGGTTAGCATTAGAGAGCTCTAGGTTCTTTGATGGGGAAATGGGGGGGGAATACAATGAAAAGGTACCCCTGTTATAAACCACAACACAGAGGGCAGGTATACAAACACACTCATACACTTTGAGAAAGTCTTAATGTGTTTATTCTTATCACCAATTGGTTCTTCCTGTAACAAATAAATGTGTTGTAATGCACATATCATTACACACACCCGCACACCCACACCCACACACTGCACACACACCAAAGACCAGTTGGAGATCTTTTCACTCCAAATTTAGTGCCCAGTGTCCTACTAACCACATCATCTGGGATGTGATTTAGGGTCACTGATGAGGACAGTGTAGGGGCAGCAATTCCCTCAGATGCTATAATGTCTGCCATCCAAGGTCAACACAAAGAGCCCTTCCCCAGACTGTAAATCCTTTTGTATCAGCCCTGCCTGTGGAGACCGGGCTCTGCTTAATTACAAGGCTGAATTCTAAATGTGCTTGGTGTTTGTCAAGTCAGGAAGAGAGAAAACTGTCCCGTCTGTGATTTATGTGTGCCCAATGACAAACTAGATTATTCAAGTGAGAAGAGCAGATGGCCCCAAAACAAGACAGTTATGGCCCACAATTATAATAATTATAGCACCCAGTGGATCTCCAGGATATCAAGAGAGCAAGGAATCTAACAGTCACCCCAAAGACACTTAAAGGAAAAGGAGTTTAAGCTAAGCCCCAACTAATAAAACATGTCGAGACCCTTCTTCATCAAGATGAAAAGGTTTATTTCCTCATAGTGGAAGACAGCACCATAGGGAGACTGTGCCGTGAGTAGACCATGGCCCCAGGCAGGACTTGCAGTTTCTCTGGGAATGTCATCAGCTACTTCTGTGAACATCAACTTTGTGAGCAAGGACATTGCACTGATTTGGGTTATCTTGGAAGAAACCTAACTTCTCAAGGGCTGATTTACATCAGTCATTTTTGTCCCTTATTTCCATTGCTGACAGTCTGGTTCTATTGTCTGTGACGATTAGATTTTGCAGTCTTGAAAATAGCCATGCAAATTACCAAAATGTTTCCCATTTGAGACCTTATACATATTTGAATAAAATCAACTCTAAGCTGTTAAATGGAATTAAATGAAATAGGCTAAATCTGATGACTGAAATTTTAAAATTTCTGCAAGAGGCTCCCCCTATCCCAACCCTTTTATTAATGGCCGATTGTAAATGACTTTCGCAAATGGAAACACTATTTGTCACTTTTTTTTAAAACAAGTACTGCACTCTACTGTCTCAACTCCCCTCCACTCAATTTAAGCATCAAGATTTATAGCTCATCGTGAGCTCCTCTATCTTTCTGTTCCTTCTTTGTACCTCTCCAAATGCTCAAGCAGCTTTTTTTAGAATAAAGTGAAGATGGTTTGTACTGAACTCACGCTGAGCATTCTGAGACTTGACTTTCAAAAATTTGTATTCTCCCCCACAATATAGTTTGTGTTCCTTCTAACTCCTGCCCTGGCATCATCATATTCTATATGAGCCTACACTTTCTTTCAAATTTCCCACTCTGTATATCTTTGGTTTTGTTTTGGGGTTTTTGCTACTTTGAAACCATTCTGTATGTATAATCTTGATTGGCCAATAAAGATTTATTTGCCACATAGCAACCAGTTACAGTAAAAGTTCCAAACTATTTCATTTCACTTCATCTTTCTGCAAGGTGTGACCAAGTTTTGGTCATCAGCAAATTCTTTAGTATTTATTTTATTTATATAGAGGAGAATTTTATCAAAGATTACAGACTTCTGATACAATGTGTGCATAGGTCAATAACACAGTACACTACCAAGAAATGACTCCTACGTACATAAACACACACACACATCTGAGGCTTCAGTTTAGCCTATATGAATCAAGTATCGGTTTGCTTTCATTTGGTTAATTTATTTATACCAGGAACCCAAGAATTTGACTATGAACCCAATTTTTACTCTCTCTGCCTATCTCTTTATTTTACTTTTCTTTATTTCTTCCCTCTTTCCTCTTTCTTTTCATCCCTCTCTATATGCCCTAATATAGCCACGCAAACACACATGCAAATGAATGTCTCAAGAAAAAGAAAGTGTGTATGTAATCTAGATCTTTCATCTACTTGTTTATTCATTCTATAGCTTTCACATAAGTATGTGACCTCTACAATCATGTGACTAGAAAACCACACAGCGAACTGTACATTTCAAAGAAGCAAACATCTTGAACAATGAAATGCCTCTCAATCATCTAACTTAGACTTCCAAACCAAAAGCAATGCTTTCGTGAACTGAATCAATTTCTACAAAACTCAAGATTACTTCAAAAACTTCATCTCTTAAGTTTTTAATTTCTAATTTCCATAATTCTTAAACTAAACTTTTCTTTGAGTTCTGGTTAAATTACCCTGGAGCCAATCCCAGGAATATATCTTTCTCTGACGCTAGTAGATATATGAACATGGTTAATATTTATGCTGATGTATGTTTCCCCAAATGCAATTTTGGATATCAAAATGTAGGTTATATTCTAGTTAAACCTAAACTATAGAGTCGACCAATTTATTAAGCATCTATTTTCTGCCAGACAATTCATTAGGCTCTGGGGACTAACCAGTGAATGAGGTATATGTGATCCCTGACATTTTGGAGTTTATAATCTAGCAATGAGTGGACAATTAAATACACAACCAAATGTGATAAGGGAAGTTACAATGGGGACAACTGACCAGGTTCTTCTAGACTAGGTGGCTGACTCAGGGAAGACTTGTCAAAGTAAATGTCATTAAAACTGCAGACTGAATGATGAATGGCAATTAGTGAGACAAAGATGAGACCAAAGAGCTCCTGGTGGAAAGAAAAGCACATATGAAGGTGGGGGGCTAAGAAAGAGCACATTCTCTTTGTTATTGTTTTACCTTTGCACACATTCATAGGTCCCTGGTGTTATTCAAACATTTAATGTTTAGTTATATGCGTTTTGGAGTATTTATATTTTAGGAATCTCTCCCAAATATATTTGCTTAATTCTCTGACTTGATTTGATTCTGTTAACTAAAGATAATAAGAGAAGGAAAATGGTCATCTTTTTTTGGTATTTACTGAGTTTAGAAAATTTAATTCAAATGTTTTAGTTGCAATATTATGGAAAAGAGATAGAGACAAAATCCATTAAAAGTAGCTTTTCTTTTCCTCTCTCTCAATCCCTAGAGTTTATTCTCAAGGGCATTCTCAAGGCCATAAACTCATGAACCCTACTAAAGTGAAACACCTTCATAATATTTCTCCCAGGGCCAAGAAAAGGAAGCATTGAGCATGTGTGAGTATTAGGCTGATCTTTAAAAGGATGTAGTAAGTGGGTTTCACTGTGCTGGCAACTCTCATGGGTTCATTTTTTCTGCTACACTGGGTAGCACGTTCATACCCGATTTTCAGTGCATGATTGCTTCTAGTTATGTCTCCGTATTCCTGCTTCGGGAAGGTTCAGCCATTCAGCCCATCTTCCTTTCTCTGGGTGAAGGGTGGGTCAGAAGGTAGAAGTAGACTGAGAGTTGTTTCCCTGGCTGCTTCAGAACCCAGTAGCAGATGCCCTCCATGCCTGAGGTGCATGGGAAGGGAAAGTTAGACCCTTGCCCCAGAGCTAGCTTCACAGGATAATGAAAGCACTGGTATTTTCTTTGCCAGTTTCCTATCCACCACCTTTATGTTTTTCTAAAGCCCTTTTCAGAGTTTGTTAATAAATGTCACAGAGGAAAAAAGAGTCCCATGTTCAAATAAGTTTGGGAAATACAGGGTAAAACAAAGTTAACAAGGTGTTTTGTTGTGTGTGTGTGTGCGTGTCTGTGTATGTGCGTGTGTTCCCTAAAATGCCTCTCAGAGCCTTTAATATGCTCATGTGCATGTAGATATTTGAGGGAGAGGTTTATGTAGTCCTTATCAATCTTATTGAACTACTCAATATGTTTTTCCTCATAGCATTTCACCGCGCCAGTATTCCAAGAAACACATGTTGGAATCCTAGCTCTACTACTTTTCTCCATTGTCTGTTTAAGGCTAAGGACTCTTGTCCTCTCCATACATTTATTCTTCATTCTTCTCCCCAGTTTTTCTTACCCCTGTTTCTCTGTTCTATTCTCTTTTTTTTTTTAAGAGGGAGAAAGAAAAAGAGAGTGTGAGCAAGCGGGGGCAGAGGGGGGCGGCGCTGGTATGGGCAAAGGGAGAGGGAGAGAGAGAATCCCACACAGGCTTCACCCCCAGCACAGAGCCCGACTCAAGATTCAATCTCATGACTCTGAGATCATGACCTGAGTAGAAATCAAGAGCTGGACGCTTAACCAACTAAGCCACCCTGGCGCCCCTCTGTTCTATTCTTTTTACCTTTCCTTCTCCCTTCCCTTTATTCTATCTTTGAAAATCTAAAATAGCCATTGAGTGACTGAAATAGTGACTCCTGGGTCCCAGGTTCTGGTCAAGGCTCTGGGAAGCGATCACCTAAGACCTCTGCTCTTGGGAAATTTACACTGGAGTCAGGGAAGCGGCAGAGGAGATACTAAACAAGGAAACAAACATGCAAGTGCATTTTATCTTCTAATTCTTATAAACCAAGCCAAAACCCATCTGGGATGCACAAGTCTTGGGTTCTCTTTGATAGATCGCAATTACCGTCATAAGCTTTGAGATAGATAAGGGTGAGCTACTCCCTCTACAACCTTGCTGTTAGGTTATAAATGAAAGCAAGATTCACACTAACTCCTATCACACACTAAGGACTTTATTAAATAAAATGGATTAGGAAACAGGCTTCCCACAGTTAATGAAACCTGTTCTGTGGCTTGGTGGAGTGCCACCTCTCTGTCCTTTCAGATATTCCCATCACTATCTTCCATTAAAGGTTTCCTCAAGATAGATATGACAATATCCCAGAGTCAGGATTCTGCTGTCCTCATCAGCAGCAGCATGCCATCAAGTCTTCTAAACCAATAGCTAGACATGGGAGATTTCAAGATCAGGTTCTGCATTCCAATTCCAAGAAGAAAGTGTTTTCTAGGTTTCTATGCCTTGTGCAAGTCAGATTGGGGGATATAACCAAAATGTTTTTGGCACATCCACCTTTAATTTTACCAGTGAGAGTCCATCTCTAGCATTCATCATGTTAATTAACAAGGCACTAATTTCACCCATAAAAATCCACTTCTTGGGATGCCTGGGTGGCTCAGTGGTTAAGCGTCTGCCTTTGGCCCAGGTCATGATCCCAGGGTCCTGGGATTGAGCCCCGCATCGGGCTCCCTGCTCTGCGGGAAGCCTGCTTCTCCCTCTCCTGCTCCCCCTGCTTGTGCGCGCTCTCTCTCCTTCTCTCTATCAAATAAATAAATAAAATCTTTTTATTTATTTATTTTTTTTTAAGATTTTATTTATTTATTTGAGAGAGAGAGAATGAGAGACAGAGAGCATGAGAGGGAGGAGGGTCAGAGGGAGAAGCAGACTCCCTGCTGAGCAGGAAGCCCGATGCGGGACTCGATCCGGGGACTCCAGGATCATGACCTGAGCCGAAGGCAGTCGCCCAACCAACTGAGCCACCCAGGCGCCCTAAATAAAATCTTTTTAAAAATCCACTTTTTCCATTTACAATCCTAATGAGCAAAACATCTTTAGCGTAAAGATAGTGAAGTGATGGAAGTAGCCTCCTCTGGAGTGTGGCCTTTCTGAACAGTGTTAGCTAACAGCCTCCCACCCTCCTCTGGGAGAGTGAATTCCTGATGAGTGTGCTGTGTGCACCTGAAGTTTAACTTCCACTAACTCACCCTTAGATCACAACACCTATTCAAATACATTTTGTGTAAATTACAGTGTGGCCTCTCTCAGTCCTAGAAAGAAAACAAAACAAGTTAGGAACTTGGAGTTTATTTGAGAAGGTCCCTGGGAGGAGAACGGGTGATACCTAAAGATACTCAAATTAGTATCTGAAGGAAGAAGGCAGCTGGACTTAAGAACATCTTGGAGAAGTGCATACCAGGCAGAGGTAAAAGAATACAGAGTTTCCCATGCAAAAGTAAGCTTGATGTGTTCGGAGCTGACACAAGCCCAGTGTGACTAGCATGGGGAGATGCTGTTTGGAATGAGGGGAGAGGAGGTGAGAAGGACCAGGAGAATCTGGATCACGGAAGGCACATGTTAAGGAATTTGGATTTTATTCCAAATATAATGGGAATTCATTGCAGAGTTCTAAGAAGGGGAATGACATGAGATTTACATTTTTTTTCAAGATTTTATTTATTTATTTGAGAGAGAGAATGAGAGACAGAGAGCACGAGAGGGAAGAGGGTCAGAGGGAGAAGCAGACCCCCCCGCTGAGCAGGGAGCCCGACGCGGGACTCGATCCCGGGACTCCAGGATCATGACCTGAGCCGAAGGCAGTCGCTTAACCAACTGAGCCACCCAGGCGCCCCGAGATTTACATTTTAAAAGAGGTCTCCTGGCTAAGTGAGGAGAATGGACTGCAGGGGGGGGCAAGAGAGGAATCTGAGAGACCACAGTAGCTTTTGCAGTTTATGAAAGAGATTATGGGGGTCTAATTTGAGGAGGAGGTAAGAAAGGAAGGTGGAGAGAAATGAAAAACTGTAGGATATATTTGGACTTTGAGCCAATTGAACTTAGTGATTAATAGGAATTAGGAAACAGAGTGAGGGTAAAATGAAGAAGAAACTTAGTTTGGACTGTTCAACTAGGCTGCTTGTGGTTCCATTTGTTAAAATGGGGAAGGCTGAGGGAGAAATACAATCTTTTGGGGAGCAGATGGGAAGCAGAATCAATATCCTACAATGAGATCTTCAACATATAGATCAGGATCTGCCTGTAGGGCCACAAATTCTAAACCACTGGTTCTCAAGCCAGTTTCTTCCACTGAGCCTGGCAGATTTTTTTTAAAGTTTGTGGAAATTGCTGGAGGCATACTAAAGCCTTCAGCAGCATTATGCTATCCATTCCAGTCAGCAGTCTTGCAATAAAAAATCCTATCCTTCTTATCTAAAAATCTAAAAGCTTTGTGAAAATGAAATGTAGTTCCTTTCCATATAAAGACTAGAAGTCCTACTGTGACAGTCATAGGCCACAAGGCAGTTATTGAGGAACTGAATACATCGTGGCCTTGGGATTCAGGAGATACGAGATCAAATTCTGGCAAAGCTCCTGATTCACACTATGACTTTGGACAAGCCTGGCAGCCTCAATTCTCTCATTTGTAAAAAGGAAGTAATCGATGAACTGAACACTGAATAAAATAATGTATGTGAAAAAAATTTTAAACTTAGTAAAACTTCTATATAATATTAGCCATCACTTTTATTATTATAAAAAAAAATTCCCAATAATGCAGGCCTCCTTTGTGAATGTAATAAATATGAAACTCACTCATTGAAACTACATTGAAAGCCCTCATTTTACAAGACTTTGCCATGTATAAATTAACAATTTTAACAAAAATATATTCTCCTGAGCCTCCAAGAAGTGAGCCTGGATAATAAATGACATTATCTCTTACCTAAAATCATTTCAGTGGTATACAGAAGTTCACTGCAGCAAAATCACCTGGGGAGCTCTCAAACACGCTTGCCGTAACTTGCAGAATCCAAATCTGTGAATGGACCCCAGGAATCAATATTTATCAAATACTCCCCTGGTGATGGTGATACAGCTGGTCCACAATCCAACACTTGGGAAGCCAGTTTATAGGTGAGATAACTGAAATTAAGAGAAGTGACTGACCCAAGAACATGGTTGGATTGAGAGCCTTCTTTTCCAATCTAGACAAACATGCCTTCCACTGCATCTCATGGGCACCATCCAGGGCCTGGGTCTTGCTGATCCTTCTAAATAAAAAAAAACCTTGAGAGGTAGCAATAGTAAGAGCCAATCCTCTTCGGTACACGAATCTCTCTGTTTCATTTAATCACAAAAGTAAGCAGGTACCCATGAGAGTAAAGCTGAAAGTGAATCAGAATGGGCTCAGTAAAGTAGATCCACAGGCCTAATGAAAGTTAGAGAGCCTTGGGCACCTGGGTGGCTCAGTCGTTAAGCGTCTGCCTTCGGCTCAGGTCATGATCCCAGGGTCCTGGGATCGAGCCCCACATCGGGCTCCCTGCTCGGCGGGAAGCCTGCTTCTCCCTCTCCCACTCCCCCTGCTTGTGTTCCCTCTTTCCCTGTGTCTTTCTGTCAAATAAAATAAAATATTAAAAAAAAAAAAGAAAGAAAGTTAGAGAGCCTGCCCACGTTTATCCATATACTTGGTCTCTCCCAGGCATTTAAGTTGGGGTTCATTGGCAATTGTTGGAGAACCTACAGACATTTTATGCCTACTTCCTGTCAGATGAGAATGCAAAATGGTACATCAAAAAGAGTGGGGGGCTTTAGAGACAGATCTATATAATCTTAAAAATGTTTCTCAACCCTCTAAGCCTCAGGTTCTCCAATAGAAGCTAAAAATGATTTTACCCACTCTGCAATGTTTGTGAATAATGCACACAAAAGTACATGTAAATTCCTTAGCACACAATCAGCACTCATTAAATATTTTCTTTGTCCGTGTTATTATTATTATTATCAAGCTGTGTGTACCACGCAAGGTACTGTAGATGTTAGGTGATCATGACATGGTCCCTGGCCTCAAGAAGCTTACACAAGTAGGGGAGACAGACAAGGAAACACATTTTTTTTTAAGATTTATGTATTTGAGAGAGAGAGCAAGAGGGGAGAGGGGCAGAGGAAAAGGGGAAAAGGGAGAGAATCCCCAAGCAGACTCCCCGCTGAGCTCAAGCACAGAGACTGACACAGGACTCTATCTCACAACACTGGGATCTTGACCTGAGCCAAAATCAAGTCAGATACTTAACCGACTGAGCCACCCAGATGCCCCAAGGAAACAAATTATTTTAATAGTATAATTTTTTAAAGTATGGACTCTGGAAGCAGTTTGAATCCCAGCTCTGCCACTTACTGGCTTTGCAATCTTGGGCAAATTACTTAACCAAATACGTAATTTTCTTATATGTAAAACAGATCATTATATTTGCCCCCTAAGATTATTGTGATGATTACAAAGACAACGCATGAATATACATAGCATAGAGTTTGGAACATAATTAAGTGAGAAGTGGGCAATGTGTGTGATGGTGGTACCAAGGAACAAACCAAACTCAGGGCTGGGGATGGTTTATGTGCACAAAAGCCCATGAAAGAAGAGAGGCCAAAACTGAATCTTGAAGGTCATATGGAGATAACCCAGAAAAGAGACAGGAGTAGAGCGTTGAGCAGATGGTGCAGTTAGTAATAAGGTGGGATGCAATCAGAGAGCTACAAATAATTCCGCCTGGGGGCAATAAGGAGTGCAGAGCAGACAGACATGTGAAAGAGACCAGGAAGATGGACAAAAATAGTGAAGGAAAGGTTCCCTACAGGCCTAAGGAGCTTTGATTCCATCCTGTAGAAAACCCAGAGCCTTCCAAAGATTTTAATCAGGGGCGCCTGGGTGGCTTAGTCGTTAAGCGTCTGACTTCGGCTCAGGTCATGGTCCCAGGGTCCTGAGATCGAGCCCCACATCGGGTTCCCTGCTCAGTGGGGAGTCTGCTTCTCCCTCCCCCACTGCCCCTGCTCGCTATCTCTCTCTCTCTGTCAAATAAATAAATAAAATCTTTAAAAAAAAAGATTTTAATCCGAGGAATGACATGATCAGATTTGTATTTTAAGTGATAAAAATAAACAATATAATCCAGTGGGACAAAAATGGCTAGGAGTGGGGAGGGGTTAGCACTTATAAATGTGAGCAATGCCTATGAACATTTTCTGAGCTAAATGACTTTTAAAACAATTTCCATTGCTGATTTAAGATACTTTGCACAGATGTGAAAGCGCTTTTTTTTTTTTCTGACGGAATCTCATTTCTGCTCTAAATTCTTTATATCCTTTTGTTTGCCCTCATTTGTGTTTACACCACCTGTCAGTTTAGTATAATCTGTGATTTTAATGTGTTTTCTCCCTCTTCCAGATCATTATTAAACGCGCTAAATAAAACCAGACCCATCACTGCCTCTGGCACTTCCCTCCCTGAACACTTCCACCTAGTTCAGTATGCTGATTGTTATTGACATAATACTTCTAAACTCCTTGAAACTTGCTTAGTACACTCTAGTCCATACCTATGAACAAGATAGATAGATAGATGTTTTCTCTTTCACTAGGCAAGGCCAGGGCTCTCTGGCTTGGTCCTATAAGGTTTGGCCCTCTTGATTTAATCTCAAACAAGGGTACATATATGGAGTCCAAAAAAGATGATACTTGATGATACACATGTAAATCAATAGGTTCTTGTTCTATGTGGTCTTCAATGCAAATGTCCTAATGGATAGACCTAATCAATATCTTCACTCCATAGTACAGTGATTGAGGAGTGTGTGTGTGTGTGTGCGCATGAGCGTCCAAAGCCAGATTTTATGGCATCAAAATCTTCTCTTCTTTGCAGAGAAGCCAGGTTTCTCCCCAGTGGTCCAGAGATTTTTTTTTTTTTTTTAATGTAAGTCTGGAAATGCTTGAGTAAGTCACAAACATCTTCTTAAGCATTCTGGTCACCACTGCCTCTCCATTTCGCACGTCCACCTCCAGTTCTACTCCTAAAGTCCAATTCTTTCGGAAGTCAAAGCCGCCAGTGTTTGTGGACATCCTAGGATGGCATAAGAAATGATGTAAGAAAAGAGTAGAGGTTGTCCCCATTGCAAGAAGCAATTCAAAAAACAGATATCAATAAGTCAAAAGGCAGTAAACATAAACACAGAATACTGCAGACCATTCTGCAGACTGCTAGATTTGGCCTTCCCATTCATCCTTTCAACAAATCTTTTTTGAGGCCCAGTCTAAGTGTTAGGCCTGGTGTGTGCTCTAGGGACCACAAAAATGGAAAAATCAAGATTGAAAAATGAAGAATAGTTGGTCTCTAGCATTAGGAAGCTAAATCTAGCTGGGAAGAATGACTAGGGGAAAGCAATCCAGAGCCTATATTTTTGTGCATTTTAATTTTTTTCCCATAACCCAAATGGCATCTCAGAGATGATCCTATTTTAGACATGCTTTCACTGAATGAAGTTGGGAGTTTCAAAGCAGGCAGCTTCAGATTGCGTATGCCGATCATTCACTCCACCATGCTCATGCCTTACCTTATTGCATACCCATACCTAATAATTTCCCACTTCCAACCAAAGTCAAGACCTGAAACAGTCAACCTTGCTCACTGGGCCATAGTCACCTACAAAGCCATCCCTACAGGTGTTTGGACCTTGGGCATCTCAACCAACACAGGGCCTACCCCAAATCATCAAGAGGAAGCCATACTGTAGACAACTCCTACAGGCTCCCTAAGAAACTTCTGCAACTGAATTTTAATGAAGTTCAGAAAGAAGAATAAGGTACAATGTTTCCCCTTTCCCCCACTTCTCTTCCAACAGACAACAAGCACAGGACACAGGGAAGCTGCCTCAGTTGCCTGAAACAAGAGGCAGGTCCGATCATCTGAGTTCATCAACAGTATTTGGAATTTTGCAGTCTGGCTGTTTCTAGTCTGCGGTTGCCTATTTTTCTCTTTTTGCCTACATTTTCTCTTTTCAGGTCCTGTCCCTTCACATTCAGCTCAGTGAGGGTAGAGGAGTTTTTTGAGGAACCGTGCTTTCGTAGTTGTTTACTCCTTAAGGTCAATTTGCCTCAAGTGCTCTATTTTATAACGCTACTACTTCCAAGACTTCAGCACTGTGAGTCCTTTTACCTTGTGAGGATACCTACGCATTAGTACCCAATTCTAGTTTTCAGAGAGGTCAAACACTTACTACCATGGGCAAGTTCACTGAACATCAGTCTATAGGACTGTTGGAAAGATAACAGGCAATACCACCCTCAGGCATCCTCCACCTGGGTTACCTACTGCCAATGTCCCAAATGACCCCCAGAGCAGTTTCTTTACTGGCTTTTGGTAATAAACTTAGTTTTTCACTTCCCATTTTGCTTTTAAGTATTTCATCTCCACCTGGGATGTGAACAACCATAAATTTACAATTGTGTCATTGATAGGGGGCCCACAATCCACACAAAGAAGCTTCTCCTTTTCAGGAACAAACTTGGCTTCTTAGGTGTACCAGGAAGGTAGCAGAGCTCAGATGCTATGTCAATGTTTCTTTACATGGTGTTTTTCATTGCAAGCTCCGTTCCTGTAGCATAATCTAAAATAGTCCTTGTGGAGTTACCTCCACAAATAAACACACTTCAGTAAGTAGCCCTTTGCCAGGTCATTGCAACTAAAATGAACAACAAAAAAATTCCACCCACTCTGATTTCTGATGGTGACCTAGTATTACCCTTGAAATGTGGAAGGAGCAACACCCAGAGCATAACCTTCATTGGTTATGGACCTTTCCCTCTGTTAATAACACTGCTTTACTTTCAGTTGCTGAATTTTTACAGCTACATAACAAAAAGCTTTATGGTTAAAGGCCGCGTTGCCTGTTTTCCCTTCCAATTAGAAAGACTATAACTTTGTCTTTGCAGCATAGGAAAGGTAGAGCGAGTAAAAGAGCATTAAGTAGGTATATTAAGGGATTTATTTTTATCATAGGTAGTTTGGATTATGGCATTGACATTGACATTTGACTATATCAAAGCATCCAGAAACAAAGCTTAAATAGTAAAGTTTTAGTAGAAAACTCAGTTCTGGGTCACCATATAATAGTTTTGTGGAACCCTTGCCCCTGAATCCCTTGCCATCACTCATAATACACTGTTCCCAGTCCATTCAGAGGCTACTGTCTAAACAAGATTGACTATTACAAGAGGAAGAACAGAAAATTTCCCATGTAATGTCACCAATTTTTTTTTTACATTCTGAGAATCCTTCCCCAGGCACCAGCACAGTTTTAAAGGCAGAAAGGTGACCATATATTTATGACAGTTTTTTTTTTTTTCCCTTGGTCTGAGGTTGGAGCACAAGAACAAAATAGCTCTTTTTGTTCATTGTACCAAGAAATTCCCTCCTGGATCTATCAAGTGTGACTGTTCACCTAGCAAATAGCTTGGACATATCCAGACATAAACACCATATGAATAAAACATGTTGCAATTGTTGGATATAGTTATGTTTTTACAAAGACAAGGTGTTCTGCTCTACCCGATCTCCAGAAGTTCAGGGTAATCATTCTCAACTGTGACATTTTATCTTATTAACTGAATAAAGATACTTTTAATTATCTCAGTTAACTCTGTTTATTGTGACAGTATATGCATCATTAATTTGGAGGAGTTTTTTTTTTAACTGTTACTGTAACATAATGGCGCTCTGGGTTGGTTATGAATTAGTTTTTTTTTAAAGGCTGAACATTTGGTTTCCACATTTCCACTCAGACATTTATTTATATATTTTCTTTTCCATTAACTTGAAATGAAGTCCTTTAAAATGAAAACTGTTTGGAGGGGAAGGATCATTAATTAGTCATACCTTGTTGTTTTACTGATCATCAAAAGGTCCAGAAAATAAACAATTCTGTCTAATCCGAATTGCTGTACCATGTCTAAGGAAAATATAATCCCTAAAAAAAAAAATTAATCTGGGCCACACAGTGATGTATAGGCTGAGATCAGCACTTTGATTTGCTCGACCAGGCTGAAGAAGCCAGAGCATATTACCACTTATGAGTGGACCGCCAGAGCCCAGCACAGTTGTGGATTTTTTTTTTTAAGCCTGCCTTCAAACCACCTGCCGTGCCTTTAGTACCTCATTGCCCTGGGCACTGACCCAGTGGAGATTTCCCTATTCACCAACAATCTAAAGCAATTTGCACTTATTGACACCATAGCAACTAATTGGTCTTCATGACCTGCAAACTTTCAGAAAGGTCAATTTAAGCCACCTTTGTTGTGTCAGGGATCAATGTAAAATTCCTCAAATCAGATGCACTTCTGCTCTCTAACCCCACTGGAAAGTTGTCTGAAGTTGTTTTAGTTGCCTCCATGAGAAGGCAGCAGACGTATCCAGTCTAAGGCTTAAAGACTGATACAACACATTTTGTGATCCCTACATAAGGATGAAACAAAATATACCAATCTATCTTCTAGAAAGATCACTAAATTGTACTGAATTCTTTCTATAAATTAGGTCTGGTGCTAGGTAAGGTGTGCGTGTGTGTGTGTGTGTGTTGTATTTTGCTTTGCATGTAATCTTCATAATACCAGATTAAACCAGGGAAGCAGTGCATGAAGTAGTTAAGGGAACATCCTCTGGAGTCAGACTGTCTGGGTTCAAGTTCCGGATCCTTGCTTAGCAGGTGTGTGATCTTGAGCAAGTTACCTAATTTCTCTGGGACTTCATTTCCTTCTCTGAAAAAACAAGGTGGGTAATGACATAGGATTGTTTGGCGGATTTAATAAATGAATATGTATAAAATACTTAGAGCTTTACCAGACACATAATGCTTAGGATAAACACTAATTGTTAGAACTATTGTCCTTATCTTGTATTTTACGGCTCAGAGGGCTAAGGTCTAAAAGAGATAGAGCCAGATTCTGAGAATAGAAGTATTCTGCACTATGCAAGTAATTCCCCACAAGTTGGTTAAGCACTGTTGGTGGGATAGGAAACATCTGTAGGTGGTAGGTGGATGATATTTTATTTCAATATTAAGTACTTTCCTGTGAAGTTGAAAAATGTAAAATATGTAAGTAGCATATGAAGTACATGGCTTCAGCATACTAGTGTTTAGGTTAAGGTCAAGTAAGATTCAATTTAAAGAAAAATATTACATAAAATGTAGTATAAGAAAAACACAAATGCGGTCCCCAAATTAACTCATTATACATGAATATCTAGGGTTCAGGAATACTCCACTATAACATACTGTTATATTCTCCTCAAAAATAATAGTGTTCTGAATTCTGAGTTTAGCCAATTAATGAAACTAAATTATACACTTGTGATATACTCAGACATCTGGTTTATAGTAATGTAAGAACGCTGTCCTCGAAGAAGGAATACTTTGAGCAGAAAAATCCAAAAGATGTGAAAGAGAACTTATAAACTGCCTAACCTGTGTGGTGGTATTTGTAAGTCAATCTTCAAATACTGACGTTCAGGGTAGGGAGACGTTAGTATGCACTGGAGTAATCAGAAAAGGCTTCATGTGAACACGGAAGCAGAGTGGGGCTTGTAGAGGCTCTAAATATGTAAATGGAAAGGGTAAGGCTTTCCGCATGTTAGGAAGCATGAAGAAGCTCACCAATATTCACTGTGGAACTTTGGAAAAATGGAAATACCAAAGTTGCACTCCAGACTTTTATGTCAGAATCTCCCAAGGTGTGAAGCAGGATGTTGTGTATCTTTTTTTCCTATGCCCTGGTGGTTTTGTTGTAGATGTGGCTATGTCATTTTCTGATTATTCTTGCTTTCTGAAGGCTGAAGAGCTTTTTGTCTTTGGCTTCCGAGGAGAGCAGCCCCTACCTGAAAAGGCCTGAGGAGGGAAGAGACTGGCTTTGGGGTGAAGTCCATTTTTCCTGCTCTTTCTCTTATTGTTTTTCAGAGTGCTTTGATTTGTGTGGTAGGCAGAATTCCAAGGTCGTCCCCTGATCTCCATGCTCTGGTGTTATGATCTATCTGTCCTTCAGTGTGAGCAGGACTCTACCTTGCTTCTAGCTAATAAAATATGTAAACTTGATGGCATGTCACGCCTCTCTAACATTCTGTCTTAGCAGATTAGAAAAAGAGATTTTCCTAGAAGCCTTAAAGAAGCAAACGGCCATGTGTGTGCTCCCTATGGAGAGAGCCATGTGGCAGAGGACTGCAGGTGGCACCTAAGGCCTGAGGGCACCCAACTGACAGCTAGTGAGAAGCCAGGGTCCTCAGTCATATAGCTGCAAGGATGAATTTTCCCAACAACCTAAATGAAATTGGAGTAGATTCTTCTTTAACTTAACCTCCAGATGAGAATGCAGCCTAGCCAACACCCAAATTAAAGCCTAGTGAGACCCTAAGAAGAGAACCCCAGTAAACCATGCCTGGACTCTTAATCTACAGATAACCTACAGACATATGAGATAAGAGATGTCTGTATTGTTTTAAGCCTCAAAGTTTGTGGTGATTTGTTACACAGCAATAGGAAATTAACAATCTGACTTTAGCCTGAATAAATGGAGGGACAAAATCATGCTGGTATCTGAATCAGAGACACCACTTGACTCCCTCTCTCTCTCTCCTCTGTGACTAGTTGTAGTTCACCATACACTGACATTTTTTCTTTGGTGACTTGCAAGAGTGAGTAATTCTGGGGAGCATATCTGGCTCAGTCGGTAGAGTGTGCCACTCTTAATCTTGAGGTCATGAGTTTGAGTCCCATGTTGGGTATAGAGCTTATTTAAAAAAAAAAAAAAAAAAAGCATAGTTCTACCATAGGTCAAAAGGGTCTCCCTCTTCAATTACCATTTTAAAATCCATCCCATTCCCAATATGCAAATAAACCTTAAAAAGTAGAGAAACATACATTTATATGAGGATTTTTTATAACTTCTTTTCTCCTTATTACAGAACAAATATGTGTTCATTGCAAGAGGTAAATCCTAACAGGAGAGGAGTCATCTAATACAGCAGCATGAAAAATGTCCACTGTTAATATTGTCCAATATTCATCAGTCCTTTCATATACGTCTGTACTCAAAATTGGCACCATGTATCCTTTAGAACCAACATTTTTAAATTAACAATATACCATGCATGCTTTCCAAGTTATTTAACAATCTTTGACATCATTGTTAGTTTTATAATGTTTTTTATATGATATTCCACTTTACATATTTGATTTAACTTATTTAACCAATCTATATAGAAGTAGATTTGAAGGAACTTTAAAATTTTCCAAGGGCACCTGGCTGGCTCAGTCGGAAGAGCATGGAATACTTGACCTTGCGCTCATGAGTTTGAGCCCCACATTGGGTATAGAGATTACTAAAAAAAAATAAAAATAAAAAAATGAACTTAAAAAAATAATATTTTCCAACAAGTAAAGCATTGGAAAAATATTAAATGGGTATCAATTTTATCCTGAACCACTTCAAGTTTGTCAGACTTTAAAGAACCTCACCTGGTGATCTCATTAAAATGCAGATTCTTTTTTTTTTTTAAGATTTTATTTATTCATTTGAGACACAGAGATACAGAGAGAGAGAGAGCATGAGCAGTGGGAGAGGCAGAGGGAGAGGGAGAAGCAAACTCCCGGCTGAGCCAGGAGACCGATGTGGGGCTAAAATGCAGATTCTAATATAGAATCAGAATTAGGTCTGGGTAGGGCCAAAATTCGTATTTCTACCAAGCATGTAGCTGAAACTGATGATCCCAATCCTTGAATCACACTTTGAGTAGCAAAGGACTAGGTAAGGGAGAGACTAGAATCGATAACTAACTTGGAATTAAAGGCCTGGCCCAGGACAGACACGGGGCAATGGACAGTAAAAGAAGTTGATGAATATTGCAAAAGAACAAACAATGCAGCCTCATGACAAAGTGAATCTAGAGCGTAAGAGTGGTAGAAGCATCATAATCAAACACTTCAAGATTAGTGATACCATTCAACAGAAATGAAGACAATTTCAAAAGACTGTAGTGAAGTTCATTTGACCATGTTGAATATGACATAAGAGTAGGTTATTGTTGTGGGTTGAACTGTGTCCCCCCAAAAGATATGTTGAGGTCCTAACCCCAGGTACCTGTGTAAATGACCTTATTTTGAAATACGGACTTCGCAGATGTCGTCAAGTTAAGATGAGGTCATACCAGATTGAAGTGGGCCTAAAATCCAATGACAGGTGTCTTTCTAAGGAGACGGAGATTTGGAGACATGGATATACACAGGGAAGCAGGTCATGTGATGACAGAGCCAAAGACTGGAGTGATAGAAGCTGCAAGCCAAGGAATGCCAAGGATTGCTGGCAGTAATCAGAAGCTAGGGAGAGGCAAAGAAAAATTCCTTCCCAGACACTTCAGAAGGAATGCTGCCCTACCGACACCTGGATTTCAGACTTCTACCTACAGAACCATGAGAGAATAAATTTCTGTTGTTTTAAACCATGCAGTTTGTAGTATTTGCTGTGGCAGCTCTAGGAAACTAATATGGTTATCTAACTGTTCAGGTGTGAAAACAAATAGAAGTATGAGATTGAAGAACACACTTGTCAGAGATAGTGGTGCCAATTTTAGAAACTTTAGAATAGAGATTATAGTTCAAGCTTAAATAGTTCAAGCACCTAAGAAAAGAAGCATATAGAAAGAAGAATTGACAGCCTCGTCTTGAAAATCACTCACAGCTGAGGAGACTGAGCAGGGAAGTACAGTAACCCCAAAAAGCCATTTAATGTCTCTAAGTCCCACTATCCAATTCTGCATTAAAAAAAGGCGGGGGGGGGGCTGAATTCAACAGTCTGTGAGTTCTTTTGCAGCTCTATTATTTTACATCCATCATTAAGCTACTACTTCGGCTAGACACTGGGAAGCTAAGAAGCAATAAGAGGGAGTACAGAGTATGTTTGGTGATAATGACAATAGAAATACTTTGTATTGGGTCTTTCTGGGGAGCTCAAAACATTTTTATCTATAATATACTATTAATCCTAACACCTTCACTATGAAACGGAACAAGCATTATCATCATTTAAAGGATAAAGTAACAGAGACACGGGAGAGTTAAATGAAAAAGAGTCTTCAGTGTAATATATTGCGTGAATGAGGCAGAATGCTTATCAAGAGAAAAACTAATGACAATATAAAGAGCATAGAAATATTGCTAGAAGACGCATCGCAATCTCCCACCCACCCCCCGCCTTCCTTCTCTTCTCCCTCCTCCCTCCCTCTCTCCTCTGAATTACCTTGCCCCTATTTGTAAAAATAGATTTTTGGTTACAGAATATTTGATACTCAACAAAAGAGAAATAATTTACATGTTGGGTGATCTGGGAAATAGGTATTTTTCTTCCTGGTTATTTCAAAGGTTCTCTTTCTTAGGGTTAATGAATAAAGAGTAGTTATGTTAGATACTCTATCATTTCTGTAAAGCTGGTCAGTTTTATCCAGTCTTTAAGGACTGGAGCCTCTATCAGTGGTATTTTACTTATGGAAAGAAACTACAGAGCTGCCAAATCTATGTCGTGAGAGTTAGGCCTCATTTTGTTCTTTAGGAAAATTCAATTCCTAAGCTGTCTCACCCCTTCAAAAGAGACATTCCTGATGTGCTTCAACAAAGTATTAAAATTTTACCCTTTCTTTCTATAGTTGCATTCTCTGGGGTGCTATTACCTTAAAGTTGAAAAACAACAACCAACATCAAACAATTCGTATTAAAACACACAGGCCACCAGCAACCATCACTTCCTAATGGCAGAACCATCTTTTTTTTTTTTTTTAATTTTATTTATTTATTTGAGAGAGAGAGAATGAGAGAGAGAGAGAGAGCACATGAGAGGAGGGGAGGGTCAGAGGGAGAAGCAGACTCCCCGCCAAGCAGAAAGCCCGACACGGGAATCGATCCTGGGACTCCAGGATCATGACCGGAGCCGAAGGCAGTCGTTTAACCAACCGAGCCACCCAAGCACCCCTCGGCAGCACCATCTTAGGAGTAAATTACACATAAATATAAAGGCATGCCTTGCATGAGCTAAATTGTGGACTAGATACAGTTAAAAGTTCTTTGTTTAGGGCGCCTGGGTGGCTCAGTCGTTAAGCGTCTGCCTTCGGCTCAGGTCATGGTCCCAGGGTCCCGGGATCGAGTCCCACATCGGGCTCCCTGCTCCACGGGAAGCCTGCTTCTCCCTCTCCCACTCCCCCTGCTTCTGTTCCTGCTCTCGCTATCTCTCTCTCTGTCAAATAAATAAATAAAATCTTAAAAAAAAATTATTAAAAAAAAAAAGTTCTTTGTTTAAAAAGCTGTAGGAGAAGAATTTTCATTCTTTCATTTGCCTTTGAAGAGTGACTAGCCTGCAGCAATCTCAGCTATATTTTTTCCACTATGACACAACAACAATCCCAAGTGATACACCCCCCGAATGACTGGAAATTGGGTTAGGCTGCAGGAACTTGAGACCCAAAACACAGTGGCTTAAACATCCTGCCACAAAGCCCCAACAGTGATGGATGGCTTTCTAACATGGTTTTTCTAGCGGTACTTCCCTGGAAGAACTCCATTCTTTTCCACCTCTAGTAAACACCAACGACCAACAAACACCACCAAAGACCAAGGTAGTGGTGCTGCCACCCATCAGTGAACTGTTGAGTCAGGGACCTGCTATCCTTTCACAAAAGCTGTAAAATAGGACAAGTGTTATCATCATTTACAACACGTAAAAACTGACACATGGGAAATTTGAGAAGATTCTTCACTCTAACATAATGAACTTGCCAGAGGAGTGGACCTAGGAGACATTCCAAGGCCTCTGGACTAGATGGTCCAAGAAGGAATATTTTTCTTCAGTTCTTTGACCAGTCCCTCTGAGAACGCATTTAATAAATATTTGCTGGTGTGGAAATGAAAGCACTTGTATCTATACTTTATCAGTAGGAAGAGAAAATTGGCAGTTACACAGTTTAATGATGCCTTACACACTCATGAACACTGGAATGGTGAAGGGCATGGTGGGTGGAGGGGCAGGGAAAGCTGAGTTAAAGATGGGGGAAGGGACAGCTCTGCTCTTTTTGCTTTGATACTTTATTCATTACAGGGATGCCAAACCAGATATACATACTACTCAGAGGGTTTTTGTTGTAACCTTTAGTAATTATCAGTAAATGTTAGCTATTATTCTTATTACTGATATTATTATTCTAGAAATGGGTAATGGGTTCAAAAGTCATGAAAACTGAATCCATCTTTCCATAGCAAACGTGACTATGAAGGCACATGACCATTAAAAAAAAGTACTTGAATGTATATATCCAGTTTATCCAACCAGTGTGATGCCCTTAGTGGCTTTCTCTTCTCCCACAATATGAACTCAGAACACTCTATAATAGGTTCCTTACCCAATTAATAGTTGTCGAGGATCCCCTTTTTGATAAATAGGCCTCTACTTGAGCTGTGCACAGAGGTAGATTGGGCTGCTATGAATAATAATAATAATAATAACTATAACTTATTAAGAATTTCCTATGTGCCAAGTGCCCCATTGCCCAGTCTATTTTCATTATCTTATGTAATCTCACAACAACCCTACTGGAATGTACTATTACTACTTCCACTTTCTATAAGGAATCTGAGGCTCAAAAAGTTAAACACCTTTTCCTGTGATCATCATGGAACTGTCTCATTCTGAGTAAGAGCAGACTCAGATGCAAGGGCAAATTTAAAATAGTAAGACAGAGAGCTTGAACTGGATGAGAACTCTAAGACCAGACATATCTTAGCTAAGACAAAATCTGAGCATGGGGCCTTGAGAAGTCCCTTAAAGCTCTAAATTTATACAAGTTCCCAAGCCTCAAGCTCTAAGCTCTTGGCCTCAGTATACCACAAGATTTCGGAGCCTGGCTCTGGCCTGCTGCTGGGGTATGATCCTGAGCAGCTGGGAACTGTCCTTGGCTAGTTGATGAGAATTACCATCGGTAGTTTATATCTTCTTTACTTCTTGGCAAGCCAAGCTGATAGCCTAACAATCATGTTAGTTGCAGAGAATCAGAGTATTTTTCAGAGTTCCTCTTTCCATGTTGCCTTCAGGTCCTGTATCATAATTTTTTTTTAAATAACTTAACCTTTTAAGGTTGAATTAGACTTTTAGAACCATGTAAAATCATTGAGATCTAAGTCTGATGAGAAAGGTACAGCTGGGTAAATACTGAATAACATCAATAATAAAATGTGACTATGAAGTAAGATTTCTTCTGAGGGCAATTCCCAAAGTGGAGTTTTGAAGATGTTTGGAGTGAGAACGTCATCACTGGACTCTACCTGTGGCATCTCTGAGCTACTGTTTGGCTATGGAAGTCTCCGTGGGTATGTTAAATAATCAGAGAAGTTTCCTATGGTTTTTATGACTTGTCTTACCAAGCAAGCTAAATGTCCTCTCTTGATGAATCTTGACTGATATAAATGAACATTTACTGAGTGTCTACTGAGTGATAATGAGCCAGACATTCAATGTATTATCATATATTTTTCTCACAACAACCCAGTGAAGTTAGGATTATTATCCCAATTATAGATAAGGAAACTATAGTTCATAAGCAAGCCCTATGCCACACACTTCTTTGGTAGAATTAGCATTTAAATCCAGGTCATGCTTAGGAGGATGCTTTCTTTCCACCACTCACAACTGTTTCAGCCTTGGCCTTTCTAAGTCCCTCTCCAGGAAGAATTATTTGTAGAAGACACAATACTTAATCAATCAATCAAGTGCAAACATATCTCATAACCTCAAGAAGAAAATGATTTTTTTAGGCTTAAAAATTGAAGTTCTTTTGCTTCACAAATATTTATGGCCTATATTAGATATCTTTACTTCTCAAAGAAATAACAAGAAATAATGTGATTTATTTTAGATAAGGTTTTAAGATTGTTTAAAAGCTTTTACATTTAGAGGATAGTACCCGAATCACAGATTGTATATTATTCCCAGGTCTCATTAGAGTTTTCAAGGAGAAAGTCATCCTTATATCTACCAGCCATTAGAGTATCTGCCAATAGAATTTATAGTGCAAGAGTGACCATTAACTCCTACTGCTTTAAAGCACATTTTCTCTTAGAGACCCTGTCAGTTTAGACATAGAGCAAAAGCTCCATGTATTGACTTCTAGTTGAAGAAGATGAAAAGGGTATTTTTTAAAAAAATACTAATAAAAATAAAGGTTGAATCATATAAGCCTTCAAGGAAGAAGATAATAATACCATGCATATGTCAGTTATATATTTTTCCTTCATATTAAGTATTATATTATATTAAATGCCTGAAGATATTAACAAAAACATCCTTAAGCCCTATAAAATCAGGCTTGACACTATCTAAGGCAATATTTTCAAACTAATGGTTACAAGTCTCAAGCACATTGTTAAATCAATTTAGTGGGTCGTGAACAGCATTTTTTTTTTAAAAAGGAAGAGAACACAATAGATTATAAAAGAAAATATTAGAATAGAATACAGTGTATCAGCCTACATAACACATGGTAAAGTTAAATTTTGTGTTATAAATGTAAACTCCATTTTTACTGCTATTTCCCCATCAAATAGAATAGAGAACAGTGCTTGGCACATAATAGGCAATAGATAAACATTTGTTGCTAAATGAATGAATATGTGTGTGTAGGTATATAGATTTTTATTAATCTTCTATACTGGATCAAAATGTAAAAAAGACTTCTTAATGTAGGGCAGGATAAAAATTTTGGAAAATTTTGTGTGTTATAAATACACACACATACATATACATGCATATACATACACATACATCCATATAATACATGATAGTCAGGCATACAGTTGTCTCACACTGGATTTAAACCTTGCCTGGATCCCTGTTCTTTTAGATCAGATTTCCCAGAAGCAGAGTCTGAGACAGGAGATCCTGGGCAAGTCATATATGGAGACTGTTTTTAGGAGACACCTATAAGGGAGGAGGATGAGCAAGACAAGGAAGTGGAGAGAAAATAAGGCAAAGCTATAGTTTCAGAAGTCTAGCCTCCCAGTTTTCTCTAGGAAAGGCAGTTCCCATCAGCCAAGGGCAACCCCCTTCCAGAGAAGGAGGCAGTGATAAGCTCCCAGACAAAAAACTGATAATTATCCATTCATTTATTCAACACATACTTACTGAACACCTACTCCACGCCAAGAATGGTGGTAAGCTCTTGAATCTGACCCCACCTCATCGAGATTATAGTTTAGTAGGTCAGTGCCCAATTGCAATTTTTGAAAACGTAGGCTACTTATGATAAAATACTTTATAATAGGAAAGGGGGCAATTTATATCGCAAATCAGACTCCTTGGATAATCCTCACATTTCTCTCACTTCTTAGTTTTCCTGCATTTTCCTCACCCTTCACAGTGAAACTAGCACATGCATTTAGAATGAGCTAACATGAATGTGAAGATATATATTAAGCTTGATTAGCAGCCTAGAGGAATTTCTGAATATACCAATACTTCCTTAAAATATGTAAAGTGTGTTACAACTTTAAAGTTTGTAATTGTTGAGGGGAGCCTGGGTGGTTCAGTTGTTAAGCGTCTGCCTTTGGCTCAGGTCATGATCCCAGCGTCCTGGGATCAAGCCCTGCATCGGGCTCCCTGCTCGGTGGGAAACCTGCTTCTCCCTTTCCCACTCCCTCTGCTTGTGTTCCCTCTCTTGCTGTGTCTCTCTCTGCCAAATAAATAAATTAAAAAAGAAAAAAGTTTGCAATTGTAAGAATAGTTATATGAAGTGGCAAAAAAAAAAAAATGTCAACTATGCTATTGACATGGAAATAAAAATTACATTTCTGAGGAAAAGAACTTAGCAGCATCTTAACAAAGCTAACCAAGCAAAACAAATTCTAATCTACTGTTGGCTTCTACATATTCTCCTAATTTTAGGTGATGTTTTTAATATTTGGATGATTAAAATAATAAGCTACACAACCTAATTCTGAGACTTGTGGACATACAGTAATAATGAAGAATAGTGAAAAGAATTACTGCTTATTCTGATTCTTATACTAGCCTTATCTCATTATTGTTTTTTTTTTTCAGGAGTGCATCAAGAATTTCTACCTAGTCAATCTGAGCCTAAAATACAGATTAAATCATGTCACTCACCAGCTCCAACACCATCACTATCTGTGGCTCTTTTACAGTTTGGAACCAACCTACCTTTCCAATGCCATCTCCCACCAGTTGTCTCACACTGGATTTAAACCTTGCCTGGATCCCTGTTCTTTTAACTGACTTCTTCTAGAGCTAAACCATTTGTCCTTCACTTGAATGATTCTTATCCCAAACCCACTCCCAGGTTCTGGATCTAACTCTGACCGAAATCAGAAAGCAGAGTGAACATAGCAGATTTATGGTCCTCTAATTGTCCTCAGGGACTTGAGGGTTAATGACCTTATCTCCTGCCTGGTTCTGACCTTGTGGTCTATATTAGTGCTTCTCAAATTTCAATGTTCATCTCTTGTTAAAAATGCAGATTCTTATTCAGGTAGAGAGGGATGGAGCCTTCAATTCTGCATTTTTAACAAGTTTTAGGTAATGCCGGAGCTGCCAGTCTGGGGACCACATTTTGAAGAACAACCGCCAGTTTACTGATTCTCAAATTTGTCTGCACCTTGAAATTACCCACTGGACCTGGGTCCCTCCCTAGATATCCTGACTCTATTGGTATGGGGTGAAATCTCATCATGGAGAGTTTTAAAAGTTGCCCAGTTGATTCTAATGGACAGGAAAGTACTGATAGTTAGGTCCCTGATTGTTCCACTTTGCCTGAGATCTAGTTTCAATAGTCCACACAATATGATTACTCCCATTCTTTTTTTTTTCAAGATTTATTTATTTACTTGAGAGAGAGAGAGTGCAAGCAGGGGGAGAAGCAGAGGGAGAGGGAGAGAGAGAATCCTTAAGCAGACTCTCCACTGAATGCAGAGCCCAAAGAGGGGCTCAATCCAAGGACCCTGAGATCATGACCTAAGCCAAAACCAAGAGTTGGCCGCTTAACCCACCAAGCTACGCAGGCGCCTCTGATTACTATCATTCTAACTTCCTCCTTCTCCAAACCCCTACCCCTGGATCAGACACTGGAGCTCTTTCCCTAAATGGCTAGTGGCAA
This sequence comes from Neomonachus schauinslandi, assembly GCF_002201575.2. Taxonomy (NCBI): domain Eukaryota; kingdom Metazoa; phylum Chordata; class Mammalia; order Carnivora; family Phocidae; genus Neomonachus; species Neomonachus schauinslandi. The sequence goes on from NC_058406.1 coordinate 66,762,586, forward strand.
CCCACTAAATTTTGAGAGATTTCCTTGCTGATTATAGGGCCTGCTTGCCTAGATCTTTGAATCTAGGCTCTAAGATTTCCTATCACAGCAGATTTCTCCTACCCATCAAATATTTTTTATGTGGCTTTCTATAACATCCCATAGTCACATAAGAAATATTTGATAATATAAATTTTAAAAAGAATCATTTGTTCATTTATTTATTCAATTAAATCCTTACCAAGTATCTTTCATGTGTCAGGCAATTTTCCAGGAGCTGGAGATACATCATTAAACAAAATAGACCAAATAAAGTCCCTAGCCTATTGATGCTTATATGCTAAAAAGAAAGACAGATAATAAGAAAATAGATACATAAACTAGGCTCAAGTGGTGATAAAGTTATGAAGAATAAACAAAGAAAATTAAAAAAACAATGACAGAGTCTGATATTTCACATAGGGTGATCCAACGACCATCTCCTATGGCAGAAATATTTGAGCAAGACCAGAATATTTGAGCAAGGCTAGGGGAAAAGCCACACACATATCTGGGAGGAAGAATGCAGGCAGAGGAAGCAACAAGGGCAAAGGATCTGAGGGGGCAACTTGGAATGCTTAAGGCAGTTAGGAGACTATTGTAGGTATACCTGAGTGAGGAAGGGAGCTGTGCTGCAAAAAGGGTATAGGTGGGCAGAGACCAAGATTGGAGATAATCAGATCATATATAATTAGGACTGTTATTTAAATAAAATGGGAAGTCTTTGGAGGTATTTGAGCAGAGGATTTAAAAAGGACTGACTTGGGGCACCTGGCTGGCTCAGTCAGGGGAGCCTTTGACCCTTGATCTTGGGATTGTGATTTTGAGTCCCGCGTTGGGTATAGAGATTACACATACATAAATATATAAGACAAAACAACAACAACAACAACACTTAAAAAATAAATAAATAAAAAGGACTGACTTGGCTATCATAGATTTTTTACATCAAAATCTATTTGATAAGGATACCCTAATGTTTTTGGTGGCTAACCTGCCTGTGAACATTTTAGGGTATCCTGCTTGGGAGTGTTTATCAGCCCATATCATCTTCTACACTTTCCCAAGTGTTTAATAGTTAGACAACTATTCTTCAGTTCTGAGTCCCAATATACAGAGAGAAGCAGAGAGCCTTTATTTTAAATCATTCTAAAATCCTCATTTAGCTTTTAATTTTTTTAAGAATTATTCATTTGTGAGAGAGAGAGAGTTTGCACACGTGCGCCGGGGTGGGAGTAGAGGGGTAGAGGGAGAGGGAGAGAGAGCATCTCAAAGAGACTCCCACTGAGCACAGAGCCCGATGTGGGGCTTGATGTCACAACCCTCAGATCATGACCTGAGCTGAAATCAAGAATTGTCTGCTCAACTGAGCTACCCAGGGGTCTCCTCATTTAGCTTTTTAAATACAACTATGGATGAGGGAACCTCTCCTTTAGATGGAGCACTCCAATACCTCACACATCCTATTTGGATGCCTAACAGGCAACTCACACTTAATACAGTCAAAACAGAACCACTGATTTTTCTCTACTCCTTTCCATTTCAGTAAATAGCACTATTGCATATCCAGTTGTTCAGGTCAAAACTAAGTTGCCATCTTAGATTCCTCCTGGTGCTCACATCTAATCCATCATTAAGACTTGTGGGCTAAACCTCCAAAATGTTTCATGAGCCAACCACTTTCACCACCTCTACACTTATAACCTTAAGCCCTACCACCACTTGCAAGGGTAAGTAGAATCAAGGGTTCAGTTTTTGACATGTTAGGTTTGAGGGGTCAGTCAGACCCCCAAATGGCAATGAAGCTGGTGGTAGTGATGTAAATGACTCTGGAGTTCAAGAGAGAGGTCTGGTCTAGAGATATACATTGGAAAGACTTATGGGTGTCAGTGGTATTTAAAGCTGGAAAACTGCCTGACATCACCCAGGGAGTATATGAAGATAGAGAAAATATCCCAGAACTGATTCCTGAAACACTCCAAGAAAGGAGACTGGGGAAGAGTGCCAAAGAAATGGTGGAAGAATCCAGAGAAAACGGTGTTCTGGAAGCTAAGGCAAGAAAGTGTTCCAAAAGAAAGTGATCAATTATGTCAAATACTGTTTATAGATTGAGTAAAATGAAGACTAATAATCTACCATTGAACCTGATTGACTATGATACTTGTCTGGACTACTCCAATGGCTTCTTAATCCATCTTCCTGCCTCTTGTCTTGCCTCCTTCTAGGCCATCCTCCACAAAAAACCCAGCTCTCTCTAAAGCTTGATCTTATCAGATCAGTTCCCCACTTCAAATCCTCCAATAGCTACTCCTTGCAAATGGACTTAAAACTGGCAAAGTTATACATATCTAGCTTCTGCCTACCTCTCTGAACTCATTTCCCTTCATATTCTCCCTACTATACTACGACCAAGTTATCCTTGACTCATATTCCATGAATGACAGACACTGTTGGTGCCCTGCCTCATCCTCCCTGCAGCGGTAGAGTTTTCAGCATACTGACAGTTTCCTAACTCTTAGCACCCATGTTTCTCTTTTATTTGCCTGAGGACTTTCTTTAGTTCTTTAGGAGTTTGCTTGATCTCCACAGGTACAATCTGAAAGTGCAAAAGAGTGAACACCCTGAGGTTAATAGCCAGTGGGAAATGGGAGAAAGCAAATACATGGCCCAGCCTCCCAAGCTCTCTTGTTAGGATGATTGTGGGGTGAGTTCCAAATGATTTCTCTAAAGGGCTCCACCCCAGGGGAAATAAGCCCCCATTATCCATAGCAGTGAACCTCTTCTAACACAGCCTCTATTGGTTTTTCTCTCTCCTTGCCCATGTTCTCCATTTCCTCTCTGGTGCTTTTTGGGGTGACCTCCCAAATAAACTTGTACCCTGTCCTTATCTCAGGGTCCACTGTGAGAAAACCGAACTAAAACACGTATCAAGCCACTTTCCATCCTTGGGCTTTTGCAAGTTGTTCTGCCTTCAACTTAAAAAGCTCTTCACTCAAACCTTTGCATAGCATCCTTCTTATCAGTGGGCTTCAACCTGAATGCTTCATCCTCAAAGAGCCTCCCTGACTGTCTGGCTCCAATAGCTTCCACCAGTCACTCCATCACTGTCATATCTTCTTCACAACATTAATTAGTGATGAAAGTTATCTTATTTATCATTTTATGAGTTTATTGGCTCTCTCACTTCTCCCCTCATGCTCAGCACACAAACCGCCCCCCATGCATCCATGACACAAAAGGCTGTAAGAATTCTTTAAAGGCACAAACTCTGCCTCTTTGCTCAGCTCCAAAAACAGTACCCAGACTAGAGAGAGCAGTCTGACTGACAGACTTAAGGCCTCCTGCTCACCCTGGAGTACATGTCTTCCTCCCATGTCTGCTCGATATTGTACAGGGAGTCTGTGTTTATATATCCAAAAAGCATGAAATATGACACGTCATCCAGGAATATAAATTAGATCAGAAAAGAGTACATGTATATATATGTGTAGGAAAGCATTAAATCATTTACTTTTCAATAATTAAAATTTTTATTTTTATATTTAAACAAACAGATATCTTATGAAGTAACATGGGAGGGTCTCATGGGCTTTCATGATAAAATGAGTGTTCAATGTCCCTTGCTTTAGGGGTACTTAGATGGGAAAGTCTGAAAGCCTTCCTCTAAGGGATCCATAATCTAATTGGAAAAAGGGAGGAAACTCTAATGGGAATGGACGGCTACACAAGCTATCCCTACTTTTTTTTTCCTAAGCTTTTCCCCTGTTCTCAAGAGCCTTAAAGCCATTACCCATACTTCCCCATTTTCTGGCCCAGTTTTCCCCAAACTAAGTTCCCTAGAACCATTAACTTATGTTCTCTAGAGATTAAAGAAAATCTGTGCTCAAAGAAGATTGGAAAACACCACATTAAGTCTCCTTAGAACCTTTAATATACTAATGTGCATTTTCTTATACCAAAGAGAGGGACTGAGTATATGGTCTTCACCCAAACTTACTTGACCCTGAAATCCTTTTTAGAGTTTTTTGAAATCAGGTTGGGAAACACTGTGCTGACCCATGAGGAAGAAGATGGTATTTCAAATCCTGAGCACATTTCCTAGTCAGGTACCATGCTAAATGCTTTTCATAGGAATTTGTATACCTGTAAGGTAAATGAGTGACTATTTCTCTTTCCTTTAATCCTAGGGAAAAAAAAAAAAAACCCAAAGCCCTTCAAGATAGGAATTATAATTTTCAATTTCTGAAGAGAAAACTGAGAAGTAAAATAATTCGACCCCGCTAGTAAGTAGTGGGGAAAGAATTTGAAACCATGTTGGTCTAGTTCCAAGGGCCCTTTTTTCTATTTAGCATTGCTGAAAAAAAGAGCTGGAAGGAACTTCTACTGAAGCTAAAGAAGAGGATTTCCAGATGTTCTCCTCAAAAATAAGGGACTTGGCAAAGGGGAGGTGGTGAATAAAATTTAATATTTTAAAACTACTACTCATTTCAGCTGATATTTTTATTTGCTGTTTGTAAAATATTTGCTTATGTTATATTCTTCCTAAAAATAATTATTTTCAATAATTTCATGGAATTTTGAAGAAAAGTCAAAATTTCAGTTTGAATTTATTTTATATAATCAGTCCACACATAGTTCGTACATTGAAAATTAAATTTTTTCCCCCTATGGAAGCATTTAAGAGTGAAATCATGACTATTTCTAAAGTAATTATAAAAATATAAACTTAAAATTAAACATACAGTAATGTAACTAGCGTAGGGGACAAGGGCAGGCCACCCCAAGATGGGCCACTTTGGCATGAATATCATTTTGAGTTAAAAGCAATCAAAACTTAGCAGATGCAGGAGAAGTTCTTTACCTCTCCCTCAACTACCTACCTGTACTAAAACGAGAGCTATTAACAGAAATTTCTCTTTACTTAATAAATTTATTTGCATAATAGGGCAACCTTTGTTTTCCAAACATCTCCTCTTATCTTCCTGCTAATGGTCTTTCTCCCCTTTATATCCTCAGATCTCTACTCCTCTCCTTAGCTCATATAAGCATCATGTTGCCACAATGTCTTTGGAATTTCATCTGGTGGATTCCATTAAATTTTATTTTCTCCTGTTAATCTGTCTCATGTCAATTTGATTCTTAGTCCAGCTTGAAGGACCTTGAATGGTATAGGAAATTCTTCCTCATCAACACTAGTGAATGTCCTTTGTTGGCCTAAGGAAGCACCTTATGAAAGGTACCACATTTGTCTACATACCATAGTTTATTATCATATACATGTTTTTACTTCAAAATTTTTAAAAGTCCAAATAATTTTTTAAAACTTCACATGCTCTGTATTTTTTTTTTCATTTTACCAGAAAAAAAAAAGCTAAAATATAGGACTGTATAATTCTAGTTACTGAACATCTGGCAACCCTATTGAGAAAAGCTAATTGGGAAATTTTTTTTTAAACATGAAGACCAGTTTTCTGATAGTAGAATAAGCTAAGTGGCATCACTGAACCAGCCCAAGTTCCATTTCCAAGTCTTTAACTTTTCTTCTTCCATTCATATTTTTAACCTGGAGACCTTGAGGTAGATATATCCCTGCCCCTATTGGTAGTAGTAGCAGTAGGTCAATTTGATGATCTAACAAAATGTTGAGGAATTGATAGCACGTTGTTGGGGTAAACCATACAATCCTCTCACTCACTGAGCAGCGATTTATACACTGTTTCACAGTTGATTATTTTCTGACATCCTTTAGGGAAGCAAATAGGATGACTATGTTCTTACTTTCAAAAGAAACTATCACTAAACTTTCTGAAAAATAAAGCAACTGAGTGAAACTGTGGAGACCTCTCTGTCTCCAACTGAGTGACTTTAGGCAAGTCATTGAACCTCTCAGGCTCTCCATTTTCTTCTTTGTAGAAGGAGGCTGTTGGAATCACTAAAAATGTATCTAAACTTCTGTAAGTTCCCAAATTCTACGATTCTTTGTCTCAGGTCTCCAAAGTATGTTACAGCATCTCTGTTATCCCCTCTGTATCTCATCTTCCTCTTTGTTTTTAATTTGCAGAAGTTCTCACACAAGAGTACTGAGGAATGGCATGATAGAGTTCAATTCAACAAGAATTTATTGTGCACTCTTATCGATGTGGCAGCTGTTGTCAAACATTTTATCATATTTATTTCTACCAGCAACCTGGATAAGAAAATATCATTCTTCCTATACTATATTCAGATTTTTCATGCAACTTTTAAGGGGCAAACTGGGATATAACCCAGATTTCCTTATCTGGAATGCACTTTCCACTACATTACAATTGAATGTCTTTCAGTTGTTTAATTAAACAAAATTTAATAAATTTTCTTTGCAAAAGCCATTTTCATTTTGTTGCTATCAGAGCTTAGGCTGGTATTATTAAAGTGGAAAAGCCACAAAGAAGACATCTAAGAGCCATTCTTTTGCCTTAATCTCCCACACTTCTCAGTAGTTCCTGCTCTTATAGTTGAAAATTTAAAAGGAAGATATAAAATAGACTCTTCTAACTGGTCTGAAAGTGTGTGAATCAGATTGTCAGCTTTTGTCCTTGAAGTCACCCTTTCTCAAAAGTTCTTCCTGCCCTAACCCCTCGCCCCATTTCCATAAGAGTAATAGCATCTTGCATTTGCACAGCAGAGAATTTTAGCAAGATGTACTGGCATTCTAAGAGTGAGCCCCAAATTGTAAAAGAGGTGCTAGAACCAAAGTCAGGAGATCCAAGATAGCACTCCATTTAAAGCCCTAAGAAGCAATGTGACCGTCAGCAAATTCTTCATACTTAAGAATAAAGGGGTGGTTTCGGGCGGGAAGCCTGCTTCTCCCTCTCCCACTCCCCCTGCTTGTGTTCCTGCTCTCACTATGTCTCTCTCTGTTAAATAAATAAAATCTTAAAAAAAAAAAGAATAAAGGGGTGGCTTGTGCTTAAAGCCTTTTGAGCCCCTTATAGCTCTCACATTCAATGATTCATTTTTGATTTTTCAGAGTGCCTATCAATTAGGTGTTAATACACGTACAGTGCATTCCTTCTTTTTTAAATATATGAATACATTCCAATAGAAAAATCTAACATTACAGTGCTAAAATCTCCTTCAACTACTACTCCCCAATTTTAGACCTAGAGGTCATCACTTTTATCCATTTTAAGTATGTCTTCTAGTATATTTTTGTGCATTTCCATATATATATACAGATATACATACATATATATATATATATATATATTATATATACACACTAAGGTTTAAGGGAGAGATGTCATTTTTTTAAAAGATTTTTGTTTTATTTATTCAATTGACAGAGATACAGAGAGAGAGAGAGCATGAGCAGGTGGAGAGGCAGAGGGAGAGGGAGAAGCAGGCTCCCTGCTGAGCCAGGAGCCTGATGTGGGGCTTGATCCCAGGACCCCAGGGATCATGACCTGAGCCGAAGGCAGATGCTTAACCGTCTGAGCCACCCAGGTGCCCCTGAGATGTCATTTTTTTAACTTCTCAATATGTATTAACTATCTTTCCATATCAGTATATATTGATTGTCTTTATTCTCTACAACTACTACCAAGTATGTCATAATATGAATGTACTCTATCCGTGAAATTATTTTTCCTTTGCTGGACAGTTAGACTGTTCCTTTTCTCTTTTCCTATAATAAAGAATGATGTGGGGGTGCCTGGGTGGCTCAGTCCGTTGGGCGTCTGCCATCCTGGGATTGAGCCCCACACTGGGCTTCCTACTCAGCGGGCAGTCTGCTTCTCCCTCTGTCCCTTTCCCTCATTTGTGCTCTCTCTGTCTCTCTCAAATAAATAAATAAAATATTTTTTTAAAAAAATGATGCATTGGACATCCTAGCATATGTGTCTTTGGTCATATATATAGTGTATATCCATCCGTTGGTTAGATATTAAGATGAAATTTATTTTTAATATACTGCCAATTTATCCTCCAAAGCCACTGAACCAATTCACTCTTCTCACCAGCAGAATCTGAGAGAACTCCATACCCTAGCCAATATTTGATGTTATCAAACAACTTATGTCAAACTAAGGTAAGAATGTTATCTCATCCTTGATTTCAACCATTCTTTTCTGTTCTGATCTTCCCATCACAGTTTCTGGTCTCTATCTCTCCCAACTGCCCTACAAAGGTTTGGTTAGTGCCCTTCTAGTAAATCTTTCCTCAGGAAAGAATCTGTATCTCTTGCCTTCTTACAAATGTCAGTCAATTAGCTACTATTCTTACAGATATTTGCATTCCAAGTTTCATATCTAACTGCAGAATAAAAGACTGTACAGCAATTTTTAAAATCATATAAGAGGAGAATTATTTCTTGGATGAGGGGGTTTTCATAGCTCCAGAAATCACACTATTAAAGGTCTTAGACAAGATTCACTAGGAATGACTTACTGATGTGTGGAAAATCATGATGTTCTAGTTAGAAAATGCTTGTTTATGCTGATTGCTATTCAGATCATCTCAGTATCAGAGAATTTTTCAAGTAGTAAATGCACTAAACTCTCTTCTGAAAGGCAACATGGTATGGCTATTGCGGGAAGAGGAGATGCTAGAATTCTGCAACAAAATTCATTTATATTAACAGGAACCCCATTGAAGTGTGGTTGTATATTTATAGATCAGAAATATTTCCTCCAAGTTTATAAGAGGAAACAGACATTTCAACCACTCAGCAGATCCATTCTTGGATTAATAAAGCTCTTCCAGGGGGCGCCTGGCTGGCTCAGACAGTAGACCATGCAACCCTTGATCTCAGGGTTGTAGTTCAAGCCCCACTTTGGGTGCAGAGATTGCTTAAAAATAAAATATTTTGAGAAATAAATAAATAAAACCTTAAAAGTAAATAAAAATAAATAAAGTTCTTCTGAATCTTTTGTTAGCAAATATGCTGTCTCTGAGGACTGCCTTTGGATCTAGGATTCAGTTTGAAGAAATGTCTGACTCCAATCACTCTAGATCTCAAATTTCTCTTAAATGAAGGTAAAATGCCTTATCAGCCTCACAAGGTGGTAAGAGATTAAAATGCTATGCAATATGTGAAAGTACTTTTATCAACTGTAAATAAGGGTTGTAATTATTATTAAGTAAATAAACAGGTAAAACAATATTTTTGAATACCTACACATACCTAAGACTCACATTTATATTCACAAAGATCTTGTGAGATAAATATTGTTGTTCCCAAAAGAACGTGGAAGCTCAGAGAAATTGAATATCATGTGTAAGGTAAATCTCCACCAACAACAAAATTTACATAAAAATCTTTCTGAGTCTAAAATCTAGATTTTACCCAGCATGTAATCTGCCTTCATCACTTTACAGTGTATCACACCTAGTAGGTTGAATAACTGTACTTTAAGTGAACACATAAATGAACATTTACATTGTGTTTACATGCAGAACTCTGAATGCCATGAGATTTCACTTCATTTAAATATGCAAGTATCTAAGTTATAACATCAGTCATATTAATATTCCTCACAATGCGTAAGTTTCAAGGTTCACTCCCAACAAAACGGCATCTATCGATAGGTAAGGCACTGGAATTTGGGCTCACAAAACGGATGGGAGGCCTGACAGAGCAACTAGGAAGTTGCTATTACATGCAATTTCCCCAGGCTGGTGCGAGTACACATTCTGGGGAGATGTGATAACAGCGCATTTTACATCTTCGTGTGTTGAAACCAATAAATCTTAGTCCTTGCAGAAGCACAGCCCTGCTTTGGGGTGAAATTGCAGCCATTGATCTACAGTTCAGCTATGACTTCACTTTCTGCCTTTTTTTCTTGTCTTGCAGCCTCCACCTATTTAGATGTGGGTCACTGGGTGGCAAAATGCAAAGCAAACCAAACGTGGGGGATGATAAGAGCAGTCAGTAGTTAGCATGCGGGGATTTCTGCTTCTAAATAAAGGCTGAAAGAGAGGGATTTCAGAGCAAATGCTTGTTATATCCCAGAACCCGCTGTGAGATCAGAACCAAGGGGCTGGGGCTGCTAATTTAAAGCTGAACTCAAAACCACCTTGATAGCAAGGATGACTGGATCACGTCAACTCAGAGGATTAGAACCACAGACCAACCGAATCTGACTCCTTCATTTTATAGATCAGGTAGCTGAAGTCCAGATAGGAGACACAGCTGGGATTCAAACTCTGGGCTCAGTTCAGGGACCTCTGTCCAAAGGTGCTGCTTTCAGGTACCCACCTCCTTCTTAGCTGTGGTTTCGCACCACTGATGTTGGAACCTAACACTATAAATTATTTCTTTTTGCTGAGGCAAAATCAAGGAAAAACACATCTTCCTTCTCCCAAAAGATTGGGCGCAAGATCGCACACAGATGCCGTGGTTAATTGCAGTTAAAATGTAATATCATTAGGAAGGATTGCAGTAGATGGGAAGAGGGGAATGAAGAGTTAATATGCTCTAAAGAGAACCTATTTTCTGATCCTACTTGAAGGATGGGTTAGCTGGGGGCTTCCCACAGCTCTTAGGATACATGTTACATAGTGACATTTCCATAAGCCTCCAGTTTCATTCTAACCAAAGCTTTTAGTAGTAGTGGGGAAGAGAGGTACTCCTGGGCTTCCTAGCTTGACATATTTCAGAGAAGATATGTAAAGGTATAATTTAAATAATGAATGCAAGCAGGTTTCAGGGAGAAAATCAGCTCCGCACTCCCCGGGATTCTGATTCATCCTACCGGACAAGTGTCAGCTCGCACAATCCTTGGACACTTGGGACCAGGGTGTTGTGCTGTCCTGGAGGGTTTGCTCTGACTGAGCATCCCAGCTCAGGCATCAGCACCATTCCAGCAGTGCCAAAGGCAAGAAAGGAGATGATTTTTATTGACACCAAGTAGTTAACAATCCCAACCTCAATTGCAAAACAAAGAAAGTTTGTTTAGTTTATTTTGAGCTCTCCCACATTTTCTAGATTCTTCTTCCCTCTTTTGGAATGCCCTGCCTCTTATCACCCAAGCACCTGGGGCCCTCAGGCTTCCACCGCCCTGGCCAGAAGCATTCTACCTTCTATCCAGTTCTATCTCTTCTAGATCTACCCTACCCAAAGTGCACGAAAACCCTCTTCCTTCTCCTTGCTGTGCAGGAGACCTCAAATAAGATATTATTTGATTAAAATAATTTATAACAGGCCAATCACAGAGAAACACTATCCCTTTGCTCCTCCTACCCTCAAAGATCTGCATTTAAAACATCTGTTGACTTATCCTAAAGGAATCTCTCAAAAGGTGGGAAAGGTATTTTTGTGCCAAGATCCCAGAATTCCTTGGACACCCCTATTCCCAACACTTGTTCTGACCAGGAAGATACACCAGTGGTGAATTTCCATTTCTCTTCTCCTAGAATATCTCGTTTCTTTTATTCCACTCACCTGAACTCTCTTTGTTTTTAAAGAGTTCTGTAAGAAAGTTAACCAGGTATTTCTGATCCTGCTGGAAGGATGGATTGATCTATCCTAGTCAACCCTTTCTGAGTCTGAATTTTGTACTAAGCACAAATCTTTTATTATTTACTTTTTCCCCTGCAACCCTCTGAGGATAGTCTATCATGATCTCCATTTTAGAGAAAACAGGCTTAGAACCATTAAGTAACTTGCTCAAGGTCATGGTAAGAAGCAAACCTGAGTCAGAACTAAATCCTTCTGATCCCAGAGCCCATGTTCTTAACCACTGCACCATCGTGAGAAAAACACTAACTCCCAGTCAGGAGACCCAAATTTTCGTCGTAGCTCTGCTACTAAGCGATGATAATCACCAATTTCCTAAATTTTCTAAAACTCCTTTCTAATCTGTAGAACAGGCTAATAACAATACTTATCACGCTGGGCTAACATGAAAATTAAACATGAAAAGAGATTTACAAAATGGTGCCAAATTCTCACTGATATAAATATGGTATACCTCTTCTTTTTTTTTTTTTTTAATCACCTCTCCCGAAAGGAATTATTTCTATGTTTATGTGAATTCTACAAAAGATGGACCTGGAACATAGATGATAGTATCCTGAGACCCTCTCTGTCTTATTCTTCACTCAAGCTCTTCACTCAACAAATACTGGCTAAATAAAGGAATGATTGATTCTTGCTTGGAAAACAAAAGGGGCATGACAGGTGAAGGGAGAAGGTTTTCTTAATTAAGAAATTGTCACTGGTATAAGGGAACACTACTGACTCTTATCAAGCCCTATGTCTCTAAGTAGTAATAAGATGTACTCTGATATCACATTAAAATGAAAGAGATCTTGTGTTAGTATTTATCAAATCAACAGGGTTTTCAAGGTTTGACTTGTAGCCCTACTTTGACCTGTGTTTAGCCCCATTTAGGCTTGCTAAAGCTACCTTAATCCTACTTGAACTTCTGGACCCCCTTTCCCAGTGATTTGCAAGTCTTTAAAAACAGGGCTGTATGAAGAGTGTGTTTGTTTAGTCCAGTTCCTTTCCCCACCCCCACCTCCATTTGCTATTTTCGGCTTTCACCCTCCCTTCTTGTACCTGGCATGTTTCCCAAGAAGTGCTTCAGTTGCAAAGAAGGAAAATACTGACAGTGCATAATTTAAATGAGAGAGATGTGCCATGCCACATTTTCATTAAAATTACAGAAAAATCCAAGCTGTGTGGAGTTTAAGGGAGATCAGAATAGAGTCCAAAGTACTATCATTACATTTTGTAGTGTTTTTTTTTTTAGCTCAATAAAGCAGCTGTCCTATATTTGCAAAATAGCTTAGAAATTGTTGGTCGTAGAAAAGGAAAGATGCACACTGGGTTTTTTTCTTTCTTCATTTCAGTTTAGAGTTCTCTACTAGTTACCAGAATTAGAAAAAAAAAAAAAAAAAATCCAAGTGCACAATTCCTACCATCGCTGTTAGCTTCTAAATTTCAAACCAAGAATATGCTAAAAACAGTTTGTAAAAGTGGATCGGGACAGAGCCTTGCTAACAGATTAACAAATTCTTACTCCCAAATCAAATACTCCTCTGGTCAATAAGCTTAATAAAACACCCACACTTGTTTATAATGGCATTTCAGGAACTAAAATTTTCTGTGAACTTACGCAAAGCAACCAAATAAAGATGTGATTTAAAAGACCTGAAGCAGGGGCGCCTGGGTGGCTCAGTTGGTTAAGCGACTGCCTTTGGCTCAGGTCATGATCCTGGAGTCCCGGGATCGAGTCCCGCATCGGGCTCCCTGCTCGGCAGGGATTCTGCTTCTCCCTCTGACCCTCCCCCCTCTCGTGTGCTCTCTCTCATTCTCTCTCTCTCAAATAAATAAATAAAATCTTTAAAAAAAAAAAAAAAAGACCTGAAGCAAATGTGGAAAATAAAGAATACTGAAACAATACCTATTTCCTCAGTCATGGTGAAGTTCCCCTACTCTTGAACTCAATCATCCTTTAGAACTGAAGGCTCATTATACCAGGCATCAGTTTGTCATATTTTGGTATTAGTAAGAATAACAGAATGCTCCTGTTATCAACCAGGAGATTTTCATCTCAATACTTAATAACTTTCCTGTACGCAGCCAATGCCCATTTTGTCATACTATCTTAGGATCTAGACCCAAGCATCAGAGATACCAAATTAAAAAAAAAAAAAATTCTGAGCTATTTGGGAATCCAACAGAAAAAAAGCAAGACTGCTTAGGATTATGCGAGAAAACAAACTTACAAGCTAACTCATTTCACTGGTTCTGGAATAAGCTACATTTCTATGGTTTTCTAACAGAAAATGTGTAATTATGTGACTCTGGACACAATGTCCTTATTTATTTATATAAATATAAATCCATCTTCAGCTTTATTAATAAGTGGGATTGCCACTCTAACATACATTTAGAACTTCCATTCTGCCAAATCACCCCTATGTCCTATGTTTCAACTTTTTCTATCTTTTAATGTTATATTTAACTACACAAATAGCACATGAACACATTACTGTAAAAAGAACAAGCAACATGGAGGGAGGAATTTATCACTCAAGTGGTTCCTTAAATACTACAATTTAAGTTTTGCCATTTTTGAATTTTTGAAGTCTCTTTAATCACAGTTCCCTTCCAGCTCTCTCTTACTCTTTTTATTATTGTAATTTGTTGAATAAAATAAATAATGTAATCATTTGTCCTAAACAGATGCCCCCCAATTTGGATTTTATTGATTGCATTCCGGGTGCTATTCAATATATTCCTCTGTTCTCTGTAATTTCTATAATTGGAAGTTGATCTAGAGGCTTATTCAGATTCAGTGCCATGCCAAAAATATAACATATATATATATTATCTATATAATATATATGTATTACTCATTCAAAATTCTTTAAAGTTATGGGGTATTCTTTTTTTTTAAGATTTTATTTATTTATTTGAGAGAGAGAATGAGATAGAGAGAGAGAGCATGAGAGGGGGGAGGGTCAGAGAGAGAAGCAGACTCCCCGCTGAGCAGGGAGCCCGATGTGGGACTCGATCCCGGGACTCCAGGATCATGACCTGAGCCGAAGGCAGTCGCTCAACCAACTGAGCCACCCAGGCGCCCAAAAGTTATGGGATATTCTTCATCAAGGCATTGTCTTTCTTGGGGCACCTGGGTGGCTCCATCGGTTGGGCATCTGACTCTTGGTCTTGGCTCTGGTCTTGATCTCAGGATTATGGGTTCAGGCCCCATGTTGGTCTCCTCGTGGAGCCTACTGAATTTTAAAAAAAGAACTTGTCTTTCTTGCAACTTATTTTTTTACTTAATATGTCTTGCAGATTCTTACCCTCTCAATATATGTTGGTTTACCTTCATTCTTTATTCCATAAAATGATTTGTCATCATTTGTATTATCTTCTTCTTCCTGATAGACCTTTATGTTATTTTCAGTTTTATCAACAATGCTACATTGAACATCCTTATCTACATACCTCTGTGCACATAAGTGAGAGTTTTATAGGGCAATGAGGTCTTTAATCCTTTTTCTTCTGTGTGCACTAAGAGACTCTGAAAAGGGAGATTTTCATTCATAGGAGAAGGAATAGTTTTGTTCATTTGTTCATTTTGTTCAGTGCAAATGCATTCAGGTTCCTTCCCAACACTGGAAAGGGGCTGCAGATATTGCTGTGGTCTCTAAAATGAGGTATATGCCTATCAGAGGGTACTCAAAAACATCCATCGGGGCATAGGAAAAATATTGGAATTTCTATTATTTTCAACTCTTATAATGTACAATAGTATATGATTCATTCAATTGAACCCTTACTCTGTGCCTGACACTTCACTAGTGTGGGGGAAGAAGAATACTCCTCGATCCTCTTCGGGTCTCTGGCTGGGTCTGAAAATTAAACTGACAGAGACAGATTAACAGGAGAAAAGTGCATCATTTATTTAATATAAGTTTTACACTCTGTGGGAACCTTCATAAGGAAATAAAGACCCAGAGAAACAGACCTGAGTACATTTATGCTAGGTCTGATGAATAGTTGGCAGTTGTGTACAAATATGATAGTTTAAGGAGAATGAAGTAAGTGTAATAAACTGGGGGAAACTTAGCAAGGCCTAATTGGCAGGTTCTTCTTGGCATTTCTTTGCCTTATGAGATAAGGATGCACCTTCCCTCTGGGCAAAGGGAGGGCCCCTCTCCCATGAGGGTTTTATGACCTGTTTCAGGAGAAAAGGAGGTTGGGGGTGGGGACTCTGACCTTCCTGTTTCTGCCATTTTCTCAAGCTCCTTCAGCTTAATATATTCAATTTGGAGGTAGCCTGTCCTGACCCCATCACTGAGCCTATCATAGGTGTTGTCTCATTTAATTCTTGCCATACTGTATGAGGTAGATGGCTGAACTGCTAATAACTAGGGGGATTCCAAAACCAGAACGCCTGGATTCCAATCCTTATCTTATCAACTGTGAGACAAATGACTTGTTAGACAAGTTTGTTAACCTCTCCTGCCTCAGTCTCCTCACCTGCAAAATATGGCAGTGATTGCATCTACTTCGGAGGATTCTTGTGAAGACTGTGTTAAACGCCTTTAAAATGCTTAGACCCATGCCTATGGTGCTCAATAAAGGTTATTGTGTCCATTTACTATTACCATGACTGTTATTATCAATATTAATATCTCCATTTTCCAGAAGAGGACACCGAGGCTCATAGAGGCTAGGTCTATTGCCCCTGCTTACACAACTGCTGACTGTCAGAACAGGAACTCTAACCTACACCTGTCTGGCTCCAAGAGCCATGTCTTCACACAGTGTTTCACCGCCCCCGGTTTCCAGACCCATCTCTCCTACTTCCTGCACATCTGTGCTCACTGCGCCAGTTGAGTTAGCTTACTTACACATCTCAAAGATGCTTTGTACTTTTTCCTTCCCTTTTCCTTCTTTTCATGTTTTGCCTTTCCTCCCGATACGTTTCTATTAAAATGCATTTCATTCCTCTCCTTCCTCTTCAGTGGTGATCTCAGCCTTTTAAAATCCTGCCCGTTCCTGTGAAAGGCCACCTTCCCTCTGATACCATCATTGACCCTCTTCTGCCCTTTTCCATGAAACAAGCAACTGTGTGATCTCAATCTCTGTCTGAATGGACCTATATACTCTGGTTGTTATCATATTCATGCCTTTTAGTACAGGTATTTGTGTACCTACAATAGAAACCTGGATTTTGTGTTTGAAAATCCCCCAGAGATCGTCTTGCCTGATGACTGTTTTCGTAGTTCCAGGGTTCAAAGGAGGTTCAGAGGAGGACAGTCCAGGACGGCCGAAGGCGGCTGGGAAAGCCTGAGTGGGCAGACGTGTGTGACCTTACACACACCCAAAGCCCTTCACACAAGAGTGTCCCCTTTTTATGTTTCGCATATTGGGGTAAATGTCTAAACACCTCCTATAATAAGTTATCGTCTTCTCTCTCCCACTACATCTCCAACACTTTGTGGGAGGAGAGAGTCTTACGGAGAGTGTGTCTCCAGCAGCAACTAGCTCAGGGCCTTGACAGACTGCTCATTCAAGGCAGGTCCATGGAGGGAAGAGACTCTGTGCTCAGCACTTTAGCATAGCCTGTCTCAAATATTTAACCTCCAGACCGTCATGCAATGTAGGCCTTCTCTCCATTTTAGAAACGTGTAAACGGAGACTAGCCTCACCAAAGTTAAGAAATCTGCCCACGTTCACACAGCTAGTGAGTGATAGAGGAGATTTCAAACCAAGATCTATCTGGCTCAGATTCTGAATTTGGTTGGACCAAGATTCAAATCCCTGTCTATCTCTAGCTAGCTCTGTGATCTTGACAAGGTATTTGACGTTCCTGAATCTTACCTTTACAACAGGCATAACCATACTTCTAAATACTGTTGCTAGGATTGGATTCTGTATGCCAGATGTCTGGCTTTCAACCAAAGTTGGCTAATGTTATTTCACTGTACCATCTACCATAACATTTTCTGGGAAAACACTCAGTATCTTAGTCTCTGAATCTTCTTCAGCGACAGGTACTAAAGGGCAGCATTCTGAGACATTTTGCCATGTACCCTATGTAATTTTAAAATGTTCAGAGAGCCATGCCATGTCTATCAGGGGGAGGCAGCAATTCAAGACTCCAATATGAACCAGTGATATAGTGAGTTCTGTTTTACAACACAGCTTGAGGTCTGGTGAATCTGGTCTGCCAATGGAATTCCCTCATGGTTAAAATATCCTAAGAAAAGTAGCACTTCTGCTCTCTTCCTACTAAGCCCCTAGGTAGCCAGAATCTCAATTCTCTTGCCAGGAGGAGCAGTCAATGGTGAGAAGTGTGTGTGTCTCTGTGTGTGTGTGTGTGTGTGTGTGTGTGTGTGTGTGTGTGACCTTAGTGCATGTGTGTCCTTATTTCACTGTTGTGAGGATGGGTAAGTTACTTATTAAGCATAAAAATAGAAAGAATGGCAAGATGACAGGCCTATCTGTACCTGACAGAATGTTCTTGTCTATTTTTAAATGCTTGCTTTTTTATTTATTGAAATTCAATTAATTAGCATATAGTGTATTATTAGTTTCAGAGATAGAGTTCAGTGATTCATCAGACTTATATAATACCCAGTGCTCATTACATCATGTGCCCTCCTTATAAATGCTTGCGTCTAATATGAAATTTGCTTTATTAAATGTTTATTAGTTACAATTTTGAGAAGACAGTGATGAGTATTTGTTGCATCCGTCCAAAAAGAGCATGCAATGGGAATGAAAGAAGTAAACCTTGAACCAGAAGGGAACTGTTCTGCAGAAGAATTTAGTATAAAATTTCTTTCCTGTCTAAGTCTTCCACTCCTAAAATCTGGATTTTCCACCTTTCTGAGAACCCAGTAAAAATAAAGCATTCTTTTTATCAACCTTCCCAGAGAACATGTTCATTTTAAAAATGAACTGACTGGCAATAAAAAAAGGAAATTTGAAAACAGGGATTGACTGCAGTGCCTGGGTGGCTCAGTCGGTTGGGCATCTGACTCTTGCTTTCGGCTCAGCTCATGATCTCAGGGTCGTGAGATCGAGCCCCGCATCGAGCTCCCTGCTCAGCACGGAGCCTGCTTGTCCCTCTCCCTCTGCTCCTCCCCGAGCTCACTTTCCCTCTTCTCTCTCTCTCTCAAATAAATAAATAAAATCTTTAAGAAATAAATAAAAGTAAAAATGGATTGACCATAGGAGGAGCAGCACCTGTGACCCTAGAACATTGCCATGTGTGGAAGAGCTCTTAATAAGTATAATTTCCTATTGCTGGATGACTAACAGATGGCTGTTACATGTCACTGTTAGCTTCTTCATCATGTTTTCTTTTAGAGCATCCAACTGGTTTACCACATTTTAAAAGAAGTTCCTATAACTGGGGCGCTTGGGTGGCTCAGTTGGTTAAGCGCCCAACTCTGGATTTTGGCTCAGGTCACGATCTCAGGGTCGTGGGATCAGGCCCACATAGGGCTCTCCCCTCAGGGTGGAGTCTGCTTCTCTCCCTCTCCCTCTGCCCCTTCCCCTGCTGGCACGTGTGTGTGTGTGTGTGTGTGTGTGCGAGCGAGCGAGCGAGCTCTCAAATAAATAAACAAATCTTAAAAAAAAAAAAAAAAGAAGTTACCGTAACTTAATTTAACAGAATGTATCAAAAATATTTCTAAATTACTTTCTTTTTCTGGCATTAATTTAGGTAATGAGCCATGAATCAATGTTTATTAGAAAAACATAATTTCACATACAATGAAAATGTGCCTTTGTGTGTGAGAAAGCACATTTTTGCAAAGAAAACCATTATTTCAATATACAAATATTTTCAGAATCTATCACCCCGCAAATGCCTAATGTGGTCACTACAAATGATTTTCAGATTGATCTTTGCCGTTTTGACAGTCCATTATCAATATCACATGGCCATATTTTCTTCCTACCAAGCCCAGAGTCCGGTAAAGAATTGGAGGTATTTTGAGAATTTGGATTTAAAGTTTCCTTCACTATGTATGCCCATTTTGGAATTGTGGTCTAAAGGGGACATATGACAAAGGGACACTTCCTAAATTGACACTTGTTCATGGGTTCAATTTTTTTTTTTTAGCCCTCTGCAAAGTAAGAAAGTGCTGTCTTTTGTGTACGAGATCTGCCATCAGCTGCTTGTTTTCCAAACTGTTAATAGGTTGTACTGAGTAATCTGCACTCTCTTTGTGACCCAAGAGAACCCACGGAGCTTAGAGGTACAGTCGGTGACTCTGGGGCAGTTTCTCTCTGTGTAAAGCTAATAAAACCTGCACTCTTACCCTTATTAGTGCTGTCCTCTCACCAATTGAGCTAACACCTCCAAAAGCAAATAGATGATTTGCACAGAGCCATATTCACATCCAATTTCCAAACCAGCTCTTCCTGTGTCGCAGTGGAGAGGTACCCTACAGTGAAAATTTATAGAACTTTTAGTAGTTTTTATAAGCTTCCTTTTCCAGGTTTAGTGGAAAGGCGATCGTTGAAAAAAGTCAAACATAAAATTCAAAAGAAAAGAGAACCTGGCAGAAACCTAACAGAGAGGATTAATATTCAAATAGAGATGTCTTATTCTGTCTTCCTAAGCTTGTCATCAACGTGAATATATTTGGTAAAAAAATATTTATTGAGTATCCACTTCAGGTCAGACATTGTAATTTAATGACAGATAAAGCACAGTTGGGTCTTGCAAAGCATACAGTCTAGTTGGGAACATAAATAAACAGTAACAATTAAGTGCTACAAGGGAATTCAGGGGGAAGTTACAGGATTCTGGGAAGGCTTTCTGAAAGTGTGAGCAAATTATCAAGTGCTGAAAGTTTTCCAGTCAGAAAGACCCACTTTTCTTCCATTTTATTTAAATATATTTCTCTGTACTCTTTTAAACACTACGTTTAATTCTGTGTTCTAAGACTCTTTACTTCTCCTCTTTTGCCTTCTTTATTGTTACAAAGCTCTTGAAAGTAAAATATTTAAACTTAAACCTTTTAGGTGTTTTTAAAGTATTTCCATAAGCCCTCCCTAGGAAATTAACAAGTGAGGTTATCACCTTTGTAGCAATGAGAAATTAAAGGCACAGTGAAAGTAGGCCCTACTTGGTGCTGATTTTAAAGTCAGAACAATATTCCAGGTTCCTTGACTCCTAGTCTAATGGTCTCTCCATTTGGCTTCAAGCTTTCTACATCTTGCTTATTAATCATTACGAGTTTTTTGGTTGCCCAGGAAATTGTATTACTATAAGAGTTTTAGATGATAAGAGCTTTTAGAAAAATAAAAGTGAAGAATCCTGAACTAGTCCTTGAAAAAAGTATATAAATACATGTCATCTAAACCAGAGAAGATAGAGGAGCAAGATGTTTTGAGTCAATGACATGATTTTCAAAGACAAGCTAATCAATTATGTGATCCAAACTTTAAAAGCCTTACCTAAAAATAAAAAATAAAAAATAGAGCCTTACCTTACACAGATTGTATACAACTAACTTCACCAATGTGTCTTGACTAATTTTAAATTGTCCGGTTATGGCTAATTATTCATAGGCTGATCTTACATCCCAGTTTGCCTGGGATAGTCCCAGTTTACACTAATTGTCGTAATTGAAAATAGCACCCCCTTTCACTTGAGAAGCACTGAGTTTCAATAATAAATCATACAATCACCCTAGTTATTCACCGTATTCTGGTCAAATGGGTTGAAAACAACAGGATTGTGCCTCCCTAACCCACTTCAACTCTCCACTGCCTATCTTCTTATCATCTGTATATAATTTTGAATACCTGCCAGATAAGTATAACCTAATTGTGATAGAGTACAGGAGAAAAAAGAAGGAGTGCAGTCTACTCAAATGTCCTTCAAGTATTGGTGGCAAAATTACCTCCAAATCGTTTGGTAATAGTACACTGGTCTAATTCTTTAACTAATCACTGTATTTTGGTTGCTTTGCTAAGTTAGTCCTGATTGATTGCAAGAGGGCGTGGGCAGGTGGTGAGCATTTGGCCATTTGGTCTTGCTGTTAAATGTTCCATTTGTAGGGTGCAGACATTTGCTAACCATATTAATTGTTAAAGTCAAGTTTAGAAACATGATAAGGAAAGAGAATATGTTCTTTAAGACTTGGCTCCTTATTCTCCTAGTACTTCCTGTATGTGATTTATAGGTTTTTTTCAAGTATGGCAAATCAACTTGGTAGATAAAAGTTGAAAATAAAATATTTAAACTTAAATATTAATATGGTTTTGATTGTTGAAGGGGGAAGGAAGAATGTCCATCTTAGGATTTAGGTAATCATATGTTCACAAAGCTAGAAGGATCATTGGTAAATTGTATATCCTGCTGCCCTAAAACACGACTACAGATTATAAAATATCTCAATTGTCGTTGGAAAATACTGTATCTAAAGAAGCTTTTTACTTACCATTCTATTTTGTATTTGTAGTTCTAAATTATCCATATCTAGGAAATCTTTATATTTTCCAGTGCCCAGCATAATGCCTTATAACTAATACTCAAAGAAATACTTATCAAGTGAACAAATAAAAGGATTCTTCACATCTTAACAGATACCTCAGATTTCTAATATATATAATACAGTAAGGTAAACTGTATCCTGGATTAAAAATATTTTCTTCCGTTTTCATAATTCAAGGGTATGTTAAGATCTGCATGTATATGTGCATTCCTCTCATAAAAGCAGTAAAAATTTTTCAAGCAGAAAAACCTGTAATTTCCTTCTGGTTCCACTATAGTAATGCTGATGTGCTTTTTTCTGAAATAATCAGTTTCTTTAAACAACAACAACAACAACAACAACATGTAGTGATTAGAGTATGCATTCCATGAATGGTACCAAACCTTTTTGTGAATCAAATTCTTTCAATTCTCAAGAGTTTCCCTAACCAGGCATAGATTCAAGAAATTTCTCAGTGATTGCTTTGCTTACTAGAGAATGATTGAAAAAGAACATATACTAAGCCTCCAAATTCCGACAAGCGTTCTAAGGGCACAAATAATTGAGACAATTTAAGAAACCTCTTTTATTGGGGCACCTGGGTGGCTCAATCAATTGGATGGCTGGCTCAGGTAGTGATCTCGGGGTCCTGGGATCAGGTCCTGCATCAGGCTACAGGCTCTGCGTGGAATCTGCTTGTCTCTCTCCATCTGCTCCTCCACCCTCCCCCACTCATTCATACTCTCTCTCTCTCTCTCTCTCTCTCTCTCTCTCTCTCTGTCTAAAATAAATAAATAAATAAGATCTTAAAGAAAAAAAAGAAACTATTTTCATTTTAATCCCTGAATGAGAATATCGCATTATCATTTTCTTCTCTCTGTCCCTCTACAGTCCTAAGGTATCCATAAATATTTTGTCTTTGCCTAAGCTCATTTAATTTGTTTATTATATTTATTTGGGTAGAACTTTAGTCTGAAACGGATTTGATAAATGTGATGTTCAGGCCACATTAATTTATTTTATAGGTATTTATTGAGTCACTATGTTGTACCAGGTACTGAAGTTGATGTGAGAATACAATAAAAAATGAATCTGACATGGCCCTCCCATAAGTATATCATAGTCAGAGAGGGGAGGAGTGTCAATACATAATTAAAATAAATACTGTGTGGCTCAGACAATAAGAAAGAGTTGATCAAGGCACAGTGATGGCACAGAAAAGAAAGTGATTCATAATGAACTTTGTGTGGAATTGTAAAATAAATCTTCAGAGATAGATGGGTCAACTAAATCTTTGAGAATTAGTAGAGTGAGCCAAGTAAACATAGTTCATGAAACTATTCCAGGTAGTGGACATTCAAAGGTACACCATAGGAAGACCCTAAGTGTCTGGAAATCACAGAGGAAGTATTCTAGTGTATAAGTAGCATTTTCTTTTAAAAATTTATATCTTATGTGTTTTCTATGCAAATGATAAAACGTTTGGTCCTTTTTGACCATTCTCTTTAAATAAATTAACATCTAAGCTGAGAGGCACTTCATTTCTTATTCAGCAGTGTAGGCAACAAATTCTCATGAAGGAATTCCTAATCCCAACTCCAATTTTAAAATGTCATTTTTCGTACAATTATGTTTGTCCCCAAAATGAGTAGCCAGAGTTGATACTGGGTCTTCCACCCTTAGGAGTCTTAGTCTACGAAATGGAGGTTGATATTCCTTTGAGAAACATGTTACATAAATATCGTATTCTCCCTGTATAGGAACTTCTGGATGTTATAAGTCGTCAACCTCTGAATGAGATATCGTATCTAGAAACCCTCACTATTAACAACAGTGCAGGTATCCCTCTACAGGGAGATGTTTAAAATTTCTTCCATTTCTTGCACACCATGAACACCATGTTCAAATTGCTTTATGAATCTGTGGAGGGTCTAGTTCACATCAGTAACCTCCAGGATACCCTGTGATACTCCGAGTGCTCAATGTAACCCTCCATACGACACCTCATGAAGTCAGCTGAATGAAACAGAAAAAATTCCTGTGAATCATGACCTCACTTGTTAGCTCATGGGTTTCTTTCTAGTCAGAAAACAGTTTCCTGCCTAAAGCTGAATGGCCAGGCTAAGTCAGGCAGGGTTGTAGAAAATCCCTAAACAGACAAAGAAGCAAGCACAACGTAGGAAAGCTACTGCCCTGCCAAAATGGGATGTGTCTTTTTAAATCAATTTTGAAATTAGACTCTCAAGAAAAGGAAATGTTACTGCATGTCCCAACATCTGCTAAAGTGCATTTACTTCCAACAGAAACAATGGGACAACTCCATGTGGCACTTAGCTTACTGAAAAAGGCCAAATTGCTGAAAACAATTGAGATACCATAAATAGACACGGTAAACGTTTGTCAACTCCAGTGGAGTGGTTTCTGTGGACTCTGCACTTTTCTGTGCCCCCTCCATCTCCTCACTCCTATAGTAAGTAAATAAGTAAGTAAATAAGCAAATAAACAAAACTACTAAAATGAGGGAACCTGAATATAACCTTTTCAGCAAGAGATAAAAACATATTGATTGGTGACTGCTGAAGGACATCATTAAACTCTCAATGTTTGATTTCATTTCTTCTTCTCTTATTTTATTTATTTATTTATTATTTGGTCCCCCGCAGGCACCTCTGTACCGACTGACCCTGCTAGTTCAACTATTAAAGAATTTCCCTCTCCAAGGAGGCCTGATGTAAACATGATAATCTGTTTGGCGGCTCCTATGATGGTCCATGAATAAAACATATGACAACCCAGTTGGAGTTCAAGCAGTTCACTATTTGTTACCAAAGAGAATGTTTGGAAGCTCATGGAAAGCTTCACCATGCTTAATCCCAGAGGCCTGGAATCCTATTCTTGGTTCAGACTAAGCCACAAGAATTGTGACTTAACTATTGGCCTTATGGTCAACCACCCTACGATATCTTACTAAACAGACCTAATGCTAGCGATTGGATTTGAATGTGCCTCTAATTGTCAAAAAGCAGGTCTCTGCTTTTAGGATGTATATGCTGTATCTGTGACAACAAAAGAAAATATTGACTAGGTGAGATTTGGAAAGAGAAGTCTGAAAACCAAAATGAAAGAGCTAGAAAGCAGCTCTATTATATTTGAGAGTGCACACACTGAAATCAGAATGCAAAGATACCTACATGGGTCTCTATAACATTGCAAAGAAGTGATTCGATATTTTTTGCCCTTGATTACCGGTATACCTATAAAAAGAAAGGGTTGTGCTATAATCACTGCACTAACAAATCAAAGAGGCAAAACCTGTCCCTGCTTGGGTGGATGCTGTTGGGTGGATAAAATCAGAGAGGAATTATTTAATGTGACCTTTCCCACACAACAAGAGAACAATTGTTGTTATAATTCAGGTTTGTTTTTAAAGCATAGTCATTAAAAAACTGCTTATAACACATTTTTTTTTTCCTGGAAATCTCTCCCTTTGTGCATTGTCTCTGGCCATTAATTCTCTAATTATGTTCCTGCATATATTTAATTTTTGATCTCCTGTAGAAGGAACCATAAAGTGAACATTTTATATAAAGACAGTTTTATATTGCAATGTAACCGCTGCTATTGATGAAACAACTTTCCTGGAACTGTCGTTTGTCTGTCAACAAGTTCTCCTTATCATCTCTGACATACTTTGTACTTTTTACATGGTTGTCATTATTCTTATTTCAAAAAAAAAATTAAATGCAATTCTGGATACTAGCAACATTTGGAAATCTAAAATATACTTTTGTGTTCATAGTATACTTTAAGTGTGATTTTGAGGGTGTATGTGAGTGTGTATAGTTTTTGTAAAATTCAGCATTCTATAAAGAGCACTGCCAACATACAAGGGCATAATTAATGTAAAATTGTAAGTTAATGTCCAGGACACTTTTACTTTTAAAATATTATAAATAATAAAATTTGCATCTACTGCATATGTATAAGATCTATTCTATATTATTTATGCACCTCCATTGTAAGATTTAGGTAACGTAATTTAAATATGCTGTCTAACTCTCATTAAATCATTATCGGAAAAAAAGTTGGATTTTAAAACTTTCTGAAACCATAATGAAATCTCTTTCCAACAGTTCTTTGAAAAAATCAACGTCTAAATATTCCTTAGGATATTCAGTGAGAAGGGGCACCTGGTTGGCTCAGTAGGTTGAGCATCCAACTCTTGGTTTCGGCTCAAGTCAGGATCTCAGGGTCCTGGGATCAAGCCCCGCCTAGAGCCCCACGTCCAGCTCCACACTCGTCGCAGAGTCTACTTGTCCTTCTCCCTCCCCCATTCCTCCCCCCACCTCATGCTCTCTCTCTCAAATAAATAAAATATTTAAATAATAATAATAAAAACAATAATAATATTCAGTGAGTAAATCGCAGTAGTGCCTAATTTATCGGCTTCACCCTGGAATATGATGTACCACACAAGCACATTTTTCTGACGATTGCAGTTTAGCCCCTCCTTTTTTAATGAAAATCAAGTGAGATAAAATATAGTAAAGTGCTCTATAAACTTTAAAATGCATTACAACGGATACTGTTATTTTTATTATACTACAAACTTGCTTTCAGATAATTTATTTCTAAAAACTTTCCGAAATCTTTACTTTCCTGCCTTCTTAAGCAACATATATGGAATACAATTTTCCTGTATTCTCTAATGGGGATGTATAATTATCACAGTAATTGTGAGATTATGACATTTTACAAAGGTACCGTCTGCAATATCTTGCCCCTGATAATGGCTCCACATTGTTACATTCTTTTTGTTGTTGTTGTGATGTTCTTTCAGTTCTTTTATCTGTAGTGTTCTATCCTCTCACTCTGTGAAACTGTCAAGTTGGCTTTTCTCACCCCCTCTTTGTTCTCCTCCCTTCTTTTTCTTTCTAGTTTACTACTTGGGTCTGTGATAGTTTAGGAAAGGAGATAAACAATCCCCTTAGTTGTGTCTAAACAGTAAATTGGTCTGGGTAAGGATCCAGTAGTTTCCTCTAAATTTTGGTGGATGTGTTTTATTATACAAGTTTTCGGAGTTTATATTCAAGCTACTAAATATGAACTTACGGAACAAGTATATACTGAGCGGCCAGTGTGTTTCAGGTACTTAATTATACAGACGTAGTCCTTGTCTTCAGGAAGCTTACAATCTACTTAGAGAGACAAACCTAAAACACATGATCAGCCAAATATTTAATCAGACTGGATAGGTGCTATGGAGAAGAAATGCAGGATGCTCTAAGCACACTTACAACAGGGCACCTAAGCTAATCTAGGAAGGCTTCCCATTTCTTTTTTTATTTTTTATATGTTCAGTTAGCCAACATACAGTGCATCATTAGTTTTTAATGTAGTGTTCAGTGAGTCATTAGTTGCATATAACACCCAGTGCTCATCACAACACATGCCCTCCTTAATACCCATCACCTGGCTACCCTATCCCCTCACCCCCTCCCTTCTGCAACCCTCAGTTTGTTTCCGGGAGTCCAGAGTCTCATGGTTTGTCTCCCTCTCTGATTTCTTCCCATTCAGTTTTCCTTCCCTTCCGCTGTGGTCCTTCGTGCTATTCCTTATGTTCCACATATGAGTGAAACCGTATGATAATTGTCTTTCTCTGCTTGACTTATTTCACTTAGCATAATCCCCTCCAGTTCCATCCATGCCGATGCAAATGGTGGGTACTCGTCCTTTCTGATGGCCGAGTACTATTCCATTGCATATATGGACCACATCTTCTTTATCCATTCGTCCGTTGAAGGGCATCTCGGCTCCTTCCACATTTGGCTATTGTGGACAGAAGGCTTCCCATTTCAACAGAGACCCAGATGAGGGGTGGAATTACAGGGGCCAGATGAAGAAAATAGTGTATAAGGAAAGTGAGTAGTGCTCAGAAAATGTTTCCAGAATCTTCTAACTAGGTGAAATGGCTAATTTTAAAGACCTCTTAATAAATGGTTAGCTTACTACCTAATTTCTTTCAAGGAATTTTAAAAATTCCTTTGATGATTGGCTGTATTTCAACTTACTTTCACTTGCTTCTCCTTCTCGAACTTGGGGGAATTCTCTAAATTCTCAGTGCATTTGCTATTTAACTGTGGAGTATGGCTCTTCTGGAACCAGCCACTTATGCTGCCTTCCCTTGAGGTCAAATGTCCAGTTCTAGGCTGTACTCAGCTCTCAGTCTGATTGTAGAACTCCCACTGATGGCAGTGGGCGCCAAGCCCGTATATCTAGGAAAGTACCCTGCCCTCTGTGTCACTGTCAGCCTCCTCTGGCACACAGCCTGGAAGCCCGAGCATCCGTGTGAGTCTCTAAGGAAACGTTGCTCTCGGCGGTGCCACGCTAGCAAGAGTGTGAATGGAAGCAGAGAAAATAGATGAAAAGGAAGGGCATGGCATCAGGACTAGCACCCGTGATTCTGCCAACCAGGCCAGTAGGAGGAGGGGTGGAAGGAACCGCAAACTTTTTTTTTTTTTAAGACTAGACTCTCTATTTCATATAATCGGCAACTTACAGCCACAGATTGATTTTTAATAATTACCATACTCCCTAACATATGCAAGGCCTGGGCAAGAGTACAGATGGAGGCCTGAACTGGGGACAAGCCCTACCCCCTTCCCACCGCCGCTCCGTTCAGGAGCACAAGGGGCCTACTAAACGTCTGTGCAGCCTCCATCTCTCGCCTGCCCCCACCCCAGACAGCCACACCCTTAGGAGAACTGACCCAGGGAAGAGGCCCAAATTGGCCCTGGAAGCGGGCTTCAGGCCGTTTGGACAGGGAATTTCTGGAAATCTCTTAACCACTCACTAAACTGTACTGCCCTTCAATAATGGGGAGATTCATAATGGTTTGAAATTGAAGATGCGTGGGTTTTAAGGATGAGAGAGGGCTGTGCAACTTTTAAAATGTGCTTTCAAGTCAGTGCTTCTCAAACTTAATGTGCATGAGAATAATCCAGATATCTTGTAAAAATGCAGATTCTGAGTCAGTAAGTCTGGGGTGGGGCTCCAGATTCTGCGTTTCTAACGAGCTCCCAGGTCATATCTGTCTATAGCCCACACTCCGGGTAGCAAGGCCTATGAGAATATTAGTGGTTTCAGTTGTGTATGGGTGTGTTTGTGTGTGAACATGCTGTTATTTTGGGGTGGGAAGTTTTAATACTGAGTGTAAAAAGGAAAATCATACGGTAGCCTGAGTTTAAAAGACACAGCTTTTAGATTTATCGTTATTAAGACTCTCGTCTCTGATGAGATCCCAGACAACAGCCTCTCATATCTATTCCTCCTCCTTATTAATCTGATATCAGTGATGTCACCGAGTCTTATCTTTGAACTGGGCTCTCAAGTGTCTCTGTAGCAGCCTTCTAAAACCTTACAGATTGCTAAGGTACGTATCAGAGCCAATGGAAGACTAAATATCTCTTGGTGTAGAAAAGAAATTTTGATTAGATTAAACAGCTGTCATCTCTGAAATTTCCCTCTCTCAATCATTTCCTGCTCTCAACAAGCTCTTGTATGTTGCTTTCTTGGATGGATGCTGCTCTTGGTACCCTTCTAACTAGTCACGTTAACTAGGACTTGTAGCATGGAACTGATCGATACTTAAGAACAGCTTCCCAGCTAAAACGCCGTGGCACTTGGCTTAGAGAGATTTTACTCTGGTATCTTCTTTTCCATAATAGATGCCACAGGTTACACTGCTAAAGGCAGGTTTGAAGCCATCACGAAAGTTGTCACTTTTCGTTTTACTTAGATGCAGTGCCATCTAAAGTACATACGTTTTCAAAAGCAACTTAATCTCAGTGATCAAGGTCCCCGGACTGGTAAGACATGGCAATTTAAAAAGGTCACATTAACGAAGATTACATAATGGAAAATTGACTAATGTTTTAGGGATAAATATATTTCTAGATTGTGTTAGTCTCCATTTTTAAAATAAAATGTGAAATATTCTGCTGGGGAGTGGACTAAAGCCTCGCCCTGAGAATTTATAGATTATTAACTGAAATGGCAGTTTTCTTGTTAGCCATGATCAAAGTGATTTGGGAATGTCTAAAAACATGTGAAAGTTGATTACACATTTTATTACTGGCACCACATTGACTGGCCACCCATAGGATGGAGCAATTGTGACTGTGGATTAGTTCCAACTAGCCTCGGGGAAAGAGCACACTGAGTTGAGACCTTTAGAAAGCATTTATTTGCTTGCCTCATTTAATCAAGTGACTTTTATAATTTTCCAGCTTTTACCCTTATTTATTTCACATAATGAGAGAGAAAAAATATCTTATTTCTGTACTTTAAACAAAAGATATCCACCCTTCAAGATTTCATTTCAAGACACAAACACCTCTCTTTTTTCAAGAAATGTATCTGTTTTGTTTTTCAATGAGACAAAGACATCCTTAAACAGAGGAATTCTACTTGATCTTGAAGTACCCATCATTTGTCTTCAGAGTCACACTTACCTATCAAAATCTTATCCATGTTTTGAAGGCCAGTAAAATACCTTCTCTTTTAGGAGATCTGTATTCCTCTAGTCAGAATTACTCTCTTGTTCTTTTGTATTCTGATGGCAGATTTTATGCACAGGTAATAATAAGTCCTTTATATAATCTTTGTGGAGTGCAACTAGATATGTTTGGTACTAGAAGGTGAGCTCCTGGGGAACACTAATCAGTATTTATTACTTATTTCTTATTTAATGTATTTATTTAAATGTATTTTTATTGTTATTTTTCCAAAAGAGCATAACCCAGTGCTTTCTCATAATAAAGGTATAGTGTATAATGCTTGAATTAAATCTTTCTAATTGTCAATGACTATGGATGAGTGTATTGTGAATGAATTCATTAAGATCACCCAATCATCATATTGACTTTTTAAGAAATCACCTAAGGTAAATGATTATTATAAAGTATTAGAGCCCTGGCAATAGTTCAAAATTTAATATTTGAATACAATTTGGATAAAAGAAAATCACAGTTTAAAATATGCTTTGTGTCTAATGAATCTCTTTAATATGGAAATTTTAACCATTTAAATGGTGTTTTTCTTATTTTTAAAAATCCATGGAGCATTTACCTCTCTTGTCTTGAAAATAAATAGAATCAAGTATACTCAATGTATAGCTCACAGGATAGCTGGTATGTCAAGATACCTCCATTTGCATTCCAAATAGTATTTGTAGTTTGCAAAATAGTGTACTACTCAAACTAACACATAAATAAAAAAAACACATCCAATGAGCATTTCTGCATACTGTTTATTATTGTAGGAAACTAAATAAGACAGGCCAATAGAGAATCAGAGCCAAAATTAATGCTTAACCCCCGGCTCAAGTTTTAACTTTCATTTATTGCAATAAAATATATGGGTTTATATATTTTCTTTTCTGCTTTCCTTTTTCTTTTAATGGGTGACCTTGGCAACTCTTCCATTTTCCCTATTTTTAGAAAATTGTTAACAAGTCCACAGGCATCAGAGGAAATATACTCTCTGGAGTATTAGAACTCAAAAAAATGGTATAATGATAATCTACTCCTTTAATTCAGAGAATTTAAGGAGTGGCATGAAGAGGATTTCAGATGAAAAAATATACAAATTAGTCATTTAAATTCAGGCACTGAAATGAGAAAAACTTGGGTTTACTGACCAGTTCTCTCACTTACTACTTGAATGACCTTGAGAAAGATACTTCATCTCCTCCAGGTTCAATTCCCTAATCTGAAACAATGGAGATGATAACAAGACCTTTGCAGGTTGGTTGGAGGATTCTAACTCATGTAAAGCACTTACCACCGTGCCTGGCACAGAGCGCATCCTGAAATCGGGGTGACGTTGTGTGGTGGGAAGATCTCGCTCCTGACAGCCAGACCTTGCCATCCATCAGCTAGTCAGGCACGTGAGCTCCTGAGCCTGTTTCTCTCTTCACTGAGTGTTTCTGTTTTTGTTTACTCCCCAGCAAAAGGGGACACCACATTGTAACAATTAGAAGAGAAAGTGAGAACCCTCAAAGTCAGAGAAAGAAAATCAAAGCAAAGACTTAGTCATTAAATCTTCCAGAAGGAAGGAGAAAGAGGAGCTAAAGCTTGATGGATTACATTCTGAATGCAGTTTCTTAAAAGGAATTTTTTGTGGTAAGGGACAATGGAAAGATACCAAGTTACAATACAAACCAAAGGGCAAGCCTTATGGAAATCAAAGAAAGTGACACTAGGAGCACATTGTAGAATAAGGGAATGTTTGAAAAGAGAGGGCTATGTATTTACCATTTTGCTTGATCTACATATCAAAAGCATCTTCCAACTGTGTATAGAAGATCCTTGCAGGAAAATGTTTCATATGAAAAATAAAAAAATAAATAAAATAAAGTAAAAAAGAAAGAAAGAAGAAAGTGCTGGAGGCCATGTCATTTTTTTTTTTTTCCCATCATATTCTCTTTCACAGATTTCAGGCCAGGTGTGACTAGCTCATGCAAACGAATACCTTCCCAATCGCCACAAAAGCAAAAGAAGATACTGGGAAATACAGCATCCACTGTACTTAGAATGAGATAACCTAAATGAGAAATGGAAATGACTGAGGAAAATTAAGTGGCCTCAGCATGAAAAAACACAGCTTATTTTGTTTTCCATCTAATAACCTATTACGTAATAAATAAAAGTCCACCGTGCTTGTTAGGAAAAAAGAAACTTTTGCTTAGCTAACTATAGAAATATTTTTATTCGATGATATATTTTCCTAAGTATTTTGAATCAGTAATATTGAAATACTGAAAGTCAAATCTCCAATGAGTTGAAATCAAGTGATTAGCTATTTGAAAACCCATTATTCTACCCATGTATTAGGCCTCATCTCTATAGCAGAACCCTTTATGGCAAAAATTTTTCCTTAGCAAAGAGATGTCAATTTTTTACTACAAGCCAGTTAATGGAAGTTTAAGTATGTTTTCTGTTATGTTGTTGTTTAGCAGGAAAAAAAATCTAAAAATTTTTTTAAATTAAAAATAATAATAAAATAGTCTGGTATTAGAAAAAATAAATCATTTCACTCAAAATGAAAGTCCTAACACTCATGAGTCAAATTTGTGATTTACTTTGATTCAAAATTCATATCAGGGTTTTAACAGGGAAATTTCATTAATGCTACCTGCAGGATTACAGAAAAGTGTGAGAACACACTGGCTTTTAGAAGACGTGGATTCCAATCCCGACTACTGTGTTCTAGTGGGGACACTGGGCAATTGTCTCACCCGTCCTGAGTTCCATATAAAATACTGACATAACTGCCTATTGTTTATGTCACATTGTTATTGTGAGATTTGAATAAACTAACAAATGGAAATAACTCATTACAGTTCCTGAAATATTTGGAAGACAAGAACATGTTGATATCATTTCCCCACAAGAGCACCACTATCTAGACAACTGTTCAAGTTAACCTCCCTCTTCCAATCTATTGTATTAGTTGTGTTAGTTATTAAGTTCTTCCTTTCTACCTCCTTTCTCTCCATTGCATCTTTTTAATCTTCTCTTATACTTCCCAAAGAAATACCCTCATTGCCTTATGCCTTGACTAAAAGGATGACCATGTAATTCACCGTTACTTACAGACTCAACTTCTGCCAACCCATTCTTTATGCAGAATTCTTTCTGGTAGAATAAATATAATTATATTATTTTCTGCTTAAAACTCTTCATGACTTCCTGATGCCCATAAAACAGAATTTAATTACCCTAGAGTGATAAAAGAGGCATTTACGATTAGGTAGTTCAACATCAACTTCTACTTATCATATACGCTATGTAATAAATGCACTATACTATCCTTTCCCATGGATTTCTATCTTTGCACTTGCAGGTCCCTTTGCCTATGATGTATTTCCCACCCTCTGACAGTGGACAGCTATTCCCCTTTAAGACACAGCTGAAATGTCATCTCCCACATGTCACCTTCTCAGAGCACATAGGAAGAATTTATCATTCCTGTAGGACTTATATCCATTATACCACACCATATTTTATTAATTACTTGTTTACATGTCTGTCTCTACACTAGACGATGAGCTCCACTGTACGGCATAGAGCCAAGAATGTGATAGGTAGTATTTGATAAATATTTACTGAATTAATGACTGGGAACAATAATAAAAAATCGATGATGTTACAATAGGTCTGGTCATGAATTAACGTCCCGATTTTGCAAGTGCCTTCTTATTTTTACTGTATATTTGTAGCCTCTGTCCATACAGGGGACCAAAAGAAATGGAATTGAGATCATTTTTTAGGGAAGTCTAAAAAATAATAATAATAAAATAAACAACTTTTGAGTCAATTATATTGATATTACAAGCAAACGTATCTTTGGCCTAAATTGTCTACGTTGAAATGTCTCAATTTACCCTGCTTGTTTAGACACAGCATGAACACAGAGGTATTTTTATTATTCTTAGAAAACACAAATTTGAGATAGTCTATTCTTTCCCTTTGCGGGCAAGCACCAAGGGAAACAGGACATGCATGCAACAGCAAACTGATGTTTATATATGGCTTCATCACCGAGTCTCAAAGAGTTCTCATTCAGCACCCTTTGTACCTTGGTTCCCCTTTCTACAAAAAGTACCTCTGCCCTGAAGTCAGTTGGTCTGAACAGCGACCTTAATTTCTCTATTCACCCAGGTTGCAAATTAGTGAGGGGTGACCAGCGTGTGATCACACTCACCAGCAGCTGGGTATTTGAGTGCTGAGCACTGGCGTGCCTTGAGGTTTTGGGTGCTGAAGTGCTGAAGGTTGGTGCTTGGCAGTGTGGAGTTTTAAAGCCGGTGGCGGCAGCAGCTCAGCCCCGGTAGAGGCTGTTTTTCTGGAGAACGGTCAGCCATGCTGCAGCAGGGATAGAATGTGAAGTTCCAAGGACCAGTGGCCACCATCCATTTGGACTGATAACCTAGGCTTCAACAGTTGGTGTGGAAACGATGCTTACCTTGTGCTGAGATTCAGAGAAGCCATTCTTACCAACAATAGAGCCAACAAATGTGTTTGGCAACCTTTTTCTAGGATCCAGGCACTCTTGGTGTCATTAAATTCATGAGTCTTCTAGCATTGCCCCTTGCCAAAGGGAGTTTCTCTAATTTTTAATATAGTATAAATTTTTTCTGTTGGGTGAGGGTTTGAGTTCTTTAACTGGAAACTTAATTCTTCCCCAAATTCTTATTTCCATGCAATTACCGTAAACATAAAAAAAAAAAAGTACCTCTATCTTTAGGATGCTGTGGATTTTAATGAGAAGATTCAATGGCAACTTTTTTTTTTTTTAATCAAGAAAATAAGAGAGAGGGTGCCTGGGTGGCTCAGTTGGTTAAGCGTCTGCCTTCGGCTCAGGTCATGATCCCGGGGTCCTGGGATCGAGACCCGCGTCGGGCTCCCCCAGCTCTGCGGGGAGCCTGCTTCTCCCTCTCCTTCTGCCTGCCACACCCCCCTACTTGAGCTCTCTCTCTCTCTCTGTGTCAAATAAATAAATAAAATCTTTAAAAAAAAGAAGAAGAAAAAGAAAATAAGAGAGAAAAGGAAAACGTCTTAGAGGAGGCCGGCCTCAGTAATTAACTTCATTTAGTGCCTAGCATAGTGCTGACAGTGAATAAATGTTCCTTGCTGGTGATGAAATACTAAACATAAGAACCTGTGTTTCCAGTTCTGCACTGTCTTAAAGCTGCTATTATTCAGCATTTATTAGGTACCCACAGAGTCTGAGGCACAAACATGACAAGTAGAAAACACACAGTCCCTAACCTCTAAACTACAAAAGACAGATGCACAAGAAAGTAGGTGGGCCTCGAAATTGTTTCCAAATGGCTGTTTGTAGGAGCATTTAGAGAGTAGGAAAACCCAAGGGTGGCAGGGTGGGGTGTTAGGAAATGGGAGTAAGAGGAGTTAGTGTTTTCCTAAAAGGAACAGGGTAGGAAGTCAGACCAATTTCCAGAAGCATGAGAGTGAACAGGAGAGATCCGCTGGTGATACTGAAGAACCCCAGGGAACAATGAGGGAAGAGGTTTTCCTATTGTCTCTCCACGTCCTCTTTGCTAGGAGGGACTCTTTGTCTAGCTTCTCTGATTGGCCGCAAGAGAAGAAGCATGATCATTTTGAAGTAAGACACTCCCATGCTAAATGAATGGGTTTGCCATTTACTGGCCTCAGTTCCCTCATCTTTAAAATGGAACAGTAATACTTCAAAGACTTGACCTAAGAAGATGAAGCATGTAAATGACCCACACTGGCGCTTTGCACATTCTTCAGGAAGCAAATCCAGAGCCCCTGGACACTTAGGCTAGTATTCTCATCTGTGACATCCCAATTTCCTGCTTTGTTTGCTTTCTCCTTCTCTTTGTCAAAAGGAGTAAGATTATCTTTTAGAAAGACAAGATCAAGTTTAAACAAGCAATATTAGTAAATATGTAGACGGGATTCATGTTAATGCTAGGCTTCATTTCTTACTGAATTTAGGGCCAGTGACATTTTTAACCTAGTTAGTAATTTCTTTTTCCCAGTCAGATAGAGACCAAAAAAAAAAAAAAAAATCACAGTGGGAGCCTTGTAAAATGGCTCTTGGGGCCCTCAAGGGCATTTCTCTCAGTCTTTTCATCAACAGAGCTGGTCTATATCGTAAGTCTTATTTATAAGGAGGCTTTCAGGCAATTTCACACTGCTTTTCTTGGATGCAGCCCCCAAAACATGTAAACCCAAGGGACTAGTAGCGACTTAAAGGGAAAATAGTGTAAAGTTACACCGTGAACTGAGGCTGTGCAGTTCCCTTGGGCTCCTACCGTGAATGAAACTTATCTAAGTGGCCCAGTCCACTCCCACACTGCCAGACCTGCAGCCCTTTGTTACAACGTGCGCGAGAATTGCTCAATCTCAGGGGGCAGCCCAGTCAGTAATGACCTGCTTTGTAGAAACACACAGGAGTTCTCTATCTAGGAATGAAAACTTAAACCTCCTTTTATATTTCTTTGTTGACAGTTGCAAGCAGGGCTGTGTAGTAAACAAAATGTTTATTCTGGCAGTGTTGCTTTCCTAGGCGGTTCAGATACATGTATTGAATAGGGCAGCAGCCTGAAATGGAAATGAAATGGGAGTATCATCTGAGGACCATGGAGAAGTCCTGAAAAAGGCTGACCGTTCCCCAAATGCAACCATCGTGAGGCTGGCATACTTACACCGATGATCTCATCCGACCAATAATTAATAAGTGTGAATTAGGCTAATGAAATCAGATAGGGTAATGCAAGGCAGCCTCCTGCTTGTTAGCATTGCTATTTTCTTCATTATTTAATCTCTGACAGAAACCGAATTTGCTGCTCGAGGTCTAATTGGACCTATTTGACTTTGAAACAATTTTTTTAAAAGTGTTCCAAAGAGGCTTTACGAAGGTATAATTGTGAAAATATTAAGAATCTATAGGATAACACGCAACATCGGGAACATAGATCAAATCAGAACAACTGCAGGCATTTCCTGATCCTTTGATAAGACTAAATTGCAAGTAAAGGAAATGATGAAGAGGAATTTTTTTTCAAGGCTGGGGTTTTTAAAAGGCAGAGATCCTCCATCCCCAAACGCCAGCTTCTTTAATTTTTGACACGCACAATTTAGTAAATAATTAAACTGTAACATCTCTCTCTCTCTCTGAGGGTAAGCACTATTGTATGATCTGGAAAAGTAATGGGGATCCAAACTGAGTCCTTTGGCCTACAGAATGGAGTGAAGACTTGACCTGGAAATGGAACGGGGAGACCACCTTCTGTGATGAGAATGTATCAACTGCCACTGTATCTTAAATCTGCAAGAAAAGGGTGGCTGTGAGTCTGAGGTGCTTTGGTTCTGATTTGAGGCTCCTCTTCCAAAGAAAGCTCGAGAATCTGCAAAAGGAATCAAGGGCAAAGGAAGCAAGCATGTGCTTCGCATTCTTCTTCCCATTAAGCCGCATGCGATTAAGGGGAGCCCCGTGCTAACTGGAACTGTTTGCAGGCCATTCCAGTGACTTCACTTTTTCTCCTGTCTTCCGTTTGAGTACACGTGCCAAAAAGGAGACAAGAAGTATGCATTTGTGAGTAAGGGGTTAAACCCAGCAGGATGTGTGATAGAATTACAGCATATTTCCTATGTGATAATATTGGATCTATTTTGAGATTACTTATCAGTTGGTTATTGTGCTAATAATTGCCATTAAAATTAATCCTACATTTTGGGAATTAGACAACGAGCTAACAAGTTCGCTTTTACACAGAGCTCTCCAAAAGCAATCTGGGTAACTTGTTTCTGGAATGCAGCTGTGTAAGTTTTCATTAACATCTTGCAGGTGGAGCCTAATTTTAGTTCAGCCTTGAGGAGGGGGAATTGTATTCCTCACGATAGGCCCAGTACGACAACAGCAGCAAGACAGGTGGGGCTTCACCGAGCACTTGTTTACTTTCCTGTTTAAAAAAAAAAAAACAGATGATTCATGTCGTTAATCATACAGTTTCTACTTGATTTTAACATGCCTTCAACAGAAGAGTCTGGAGTACATTTGACCTACAGTTACTCAAACGTGAAACAAAAGCAATGAAATGGAAAATGATAAGAAAATGAGCATTGACTCCTAAATATAGTGGAGGAGAAGCCAGTGAATGAAGTAAAATTTAGAAATACATCTGTTTGGCTACAAAAGCATTTCAAAAAGCAACCTTCCAGATTCCAGTTTGGCAATTTGAAATTGGCTCAGTTAGAAAGTTCAGTATTTTTTTTTTTTTTTCTGCCATTGCAAGGAGGGAACTATTAGGGGAAGGAAGCAGTTGCTGGGGAGAGGGGAGATGAGGGGTCAGAAAGGACAACTGAGATAGGGATTGTTTTCTCTTGCAAGTTTCTACCCCCCCCCCCCGCCCCCAGCAATCCTCTGCATCTCAGGGAATGACTGGTAATCAGCTTAAATTTTAGGTCCAAGGAAAAAACATTCTAGGGATTCAGAGTGATTAATGACAGTAATTCCTCTTCTAATTTGTTTAGGAAATATCTTAAGCTCATGTTAGACTTCCAGGGCACAGCCCCCGTATCTTTGCTTTGTTTAATGTGTTTGAGCACAGTGAACCTACTGTGTGTATCTCTTTGGATGTGACCACGGTGTGATATGGCCACAATACTGCCTCGAGTCTCCTGGTCTTCTGGCTTAAACAAGCCTTTGAATTCTTCTGCCCTGTGGGGTGTGCATGAAAATTCCATTACCTCCACAGAGAGGTGGCAGCTCCATGTGCATATTTGTTTCTTTCAATTCAGTCTCTTGGAATGGGTGGAATTTGTGATTATGTTGCATAGGAGTCTATTGTTCTAAACCTTAAAATAAACCTTTTTTTTTTCCCGAAAGCCCTCTTCTGGACCCTGAAGGTCATTGTTCAAGTACTGACGTGTTTGTAAAAGGGGAAAACATTGTGTGAGGCTTCAGATTTTCAAAACATGTTGTACATCCTCCTTTGAGACATAAAAGCAAAGGTTAAAAACAAATGACTGTGACCCTTTGACAAGAACCATGCCACACCCAAACCTGTTTGTTCTGCCATCCCATTCCACCCACCCGCAGACTTGGCAGGGGAGGGGGCCGTGTGGGTGACAGAAGGGAGGAATGGACCTTTAGAAGTGGCTCCCATGAGTGGAATGGGAGGAAAGGTCATCAAAAGGCAAGGAGGCACCAGTCTGTTGGAGATTTAGTCTAAGTAACTATTTTGGACTGATTTGATCTTACGGATTGCCTAAAGTTCCATCAGATGGTGATTTCGCAACTGTCTTGAGGATCGTGCTACTGGAGATTTCACACACACAGAGGCCTTTCCATTTTCTCGATAAGACCCTATCTTTGGATGAGATCCATCTCTCCCGGATACCTGGAAGCTCAGACTTTGCTGCTGTTTCTTCCATTCCCCAACATCTGAGGCTCTTCTCACTCTGTGCCCAATTTTTCTTTGACTCCAACATATCCGCAGGAGTAGGAAGACAAAGAAAAAGGGAAAGAAGTTGATAGGAAGCAGGAATGGAGTACTTCCAATTCTCTCTGGTGATGACCCAGACTACCAAGAACAGATGCCATGGATTTGATCTTCTCAATATTCAGTTTGCTTTTAGCCTCATTCAGAATGTAAAATTCAGTACCCAACTTCTATTCATCATGAAATCCAGGACTATCTTGGAGAGGATGAAATGGAGTTGCAGCCCTATTTCCAAAAACTATAAAAGGTTGTTTTGGCTATCTATACAGAGGGCTCAGTTTTTGAACATTCCTAGTTAAAAATCATAGAATTGGCAAGCTGCCTTCCTCGTTTCTAGGGTTTTCATTTCTTTGTAAATTTTTCCTACACTCCTCTCTAGGCAAACCTACACTTTTCCTGCTGAGATTCCTTAAGTCATAGAGTAAAATGTCACCTACAGGAAACATGTGATTCATTTCACTCTTGCTGGTAGGTACATTCAGGATTCGACTTCAAGAGGGTTATTTCCCGTTTTTAATCTAAACCTTATTGTGCTGCCAGCAGTGGGAGCCTCAACCACGGCTGCTGAAATAAAGTCTTTATAGAAACACTTAAAGAAGACCTGTTTGTTCTGGTGCTGCTTCTGAAGAAGTTCCAATCAGCAGCAGGGTAAAATTTATGGGATGCTTATGAGATTTTGGTTTCTAAAAAGAGCACACATGCCACAGAGAATCTGAATATATTCTATGAAAATTGTACAGACCTCTCAACCAGCACAAGGACATGCACAGAAAATTGGAGAGGTCACGGTTTGGCAGGACCACACTCAAATTGTCCTAGACAAATGAGATAAATCCTGTTTAAATACTTAAAGTAAAATAAAGAGAATCTGCAACTTCAACTGGGGAGCCCTGCCAGCATCAAAGTGTTATCTTTAGTTCTGGGACCCCGTCTTTAGCATTTATTGGTATCAGCTCTGTTTATTTTCTTTCTTTTTTTTTTTTTTTTAGCCTACAAATTGGGTAAGGATAAATGAAACTTTGGCCCAAAACTCTGAAAGTACATGAGAATCTCTACTTTGTAGAAAAGAAATAATAATATAAAAATAGAGACTATTTTGATAGCTCATACCAGTATGTTTGGGTAAGGTCTACTCTTAGTTTTCTTTTTAGACTTTTGATTAACCAGAGTTATGTAGGTTGAGACAAAATGGCTTTCATATACATATACATATAGATCTTTATAGTGTAATCAAATTTGATGATATATTTTAAAAGTGTTTATACCCACCCTATGGCCAAAGGAAGAGCCAGTGCTCAACTAACTCAAATCAGGTGGGATAACACATGTGCCAACCCACGTTCACCCAGCAGTCAATGGTGTTGGATGCATTCCTCTGATGTCAGGCTGTGGTGTGCCGTGCTCTTTTTTGGATTACTGTTAGATAAAAATAAAGATGGGGTAGAATAAAGTGAGACAAATATTGTCTTGTTTAAAAAAGTGAGAATTGGGGGGCGCCTGGGTGGCTCAGTCGTTAAGCATCTGCCTTCGGCTCAGGTCATGATCTCAGGGTCCTGGGACGGAGCCCCACTTCGGGCTCCCTGCTCAGCGGGAAGCCTGCTTGTCCCTCTCCCACTCCCCCTGCTTGTGTTCCCTCTCTCGCTGTCTCTCTCTCTCTGGCAAATTAATAAATGAAATCTTTAAAAAAAAAAAATAGGAAATTTACATCAAGGCTTATAGAATGGTAATAGGCATTATTTTTGCCAGTATAATATTTAATAAAACACTAAACTAGTTGTCCATACTTTAAAAATTGGAGATTTCACCAAAAAAAAACACAAAAAAACAAAAAAAAACTGGATAGCTGACTTCTCTAGGGTAGTTGAAAGTTCTACTACCAGGGGCTACCACATGCCCCATGGCAACTCAGTACCCTACTTCTGTTGCCTTATTCCCAGTCTCCTCACTCATTAACCTTTACTTACTGGGCCTTTTTAAGCATTTGTTTTTTGCACCCATAGTGCAAAAAGACTTTTATACGGCTGTCTCTTGAAGTCATGACAGAGGTAGGCCTCCAATACAGGTCTACTGCTGCATTTTTTTTTTTTTTAGATTTTTTTTTATTTATCTGACAGAGAGAGAGAGCACAAGCAGGGGGAGTGGGAGAGGGAGAGGGGGAAGCAGGTTTCCCACGGAGCGGAGAGCCCGATGCGGGGCTCGATCCCAGGACCATGGGATCATGACCTGAGCCGAAGGCAGACGCTTAACGACTGAGCCACCCAGGCACCCCATAATGCTGCATTTTTTAATCATAAAATGTTCACGCTGGACCGTGTGGCTAACACATTCTTCTCTACTCCAAGAACTTCCTGCTCCACTGAACTTCTCACAGTGACCTAAGAGGACCTGTGCCCTGTGTCCCCATGTGGTTGGTGTTCCTGTATTTTGCACACTGCCTGCTTGCCACTCTCCCCTCTTTTTTTTTAAGATTTATTTATTTGTTTGTTTGTTTGTTTTTAAAGGGGGGAGCGGCAGAGGGAGAGAGAGAGAATCAAAAGCAGACTCCCCACTGAGCACAGATTCCGACTCAGGGCTCAATCTCACGACCCTGAGATCATGACCTGAGCTGAAATCAAGAGTCAGATACTTAACCAACTGAGCCACCCAAGTGCCCCAGCCACTCTCCCCTCTCTTAACTAAATTTTATTCTAGTGTTCCACTCAAAAGTCTCCTGCTTTCTGCAGCCATCTCAGAGCCTGCCCACAGCTTCCCCCCCTCTCTTCCTGTCATGGTTTATTCAGCCTCTCATTTATTCAATAAATGTCAGATGAGTGGATAAAGAGAGCAAAGAGTAGTATCATGGCAATGCACTAGTTTGCACTTGACTTTCTCTTCTTCCCAGGTCTATGTTGGGGTGAAAACATCACAGCTTCCTTCTCTGTTTAAACTATGCGTCACTTTACTTAATAATAAAGACTTTTGGGAAGAATGATATTGAGCCACATCTATCACAGGCACTATGGTCAAACTTTAGGCAACTTCTCTTTGGGGTAATCCAACACAAAGCTTGTTGATTCGGTATTTTTAATATGTTTATTAAGAGTACCGCTAGCTTGAGCAGAGAAACTCATGTTTCCTTACCACTTTGGTAAACAGGAGAAAACATTAATTCAAAGTGTAGAGAAGGCAATACCCTGCTTTCCCCCAGCAGGAGACAAATTAGTGCCTGGCAGGGAAAATTATGTGTCGAAAAATGATGCAGAAAAGATAAGGGCTAGCCCCAGTTATTGATTCATTACACAAATGTTTGTTAACAGCTATTGCATTTCAACACTAAGCTAGGCCCCGCAGAGAAGTAGGTATGTAAGTAAATAAGAGCCATGGATATTTTGGGTGTAAACTGGCATCTGAACAGGGTACAGGGGATATAAGGGAGACAGCAGTAGGCTCTGCTCAAAGAAATCAACAAAATCCATAAATAAGTCGACCCTTGAGCTAGCCTTAACAGATGAAGTATATTTTGCATTCACTTTGAATAGGATATATTTTATTTATTTATTTGTCAGAGAAAGAGAGAGAGTACAAGCAGGGGGAGGGGCAGAGGGAGAAGCAGGCTTCCCACTGAGCAGGGAGCCCAATACAGGGACCTGGGATCATGAGCCGAGCCGAAGGCAGACGCCTAACCAACTGAATACTCAGGCATCCCTTGAATAGGATATTAAGGACTGGTTAGCATTACAAAATAACTTAGAAAGATGGATTCTTCTTTCATGAGGGTATAGAGCATATGAAAAACACTTAAGAACATAATGGGTACATAAAGAAAGCACACAGTGGATGCAAAATAAATGAGCAGTATGCAGTCTCCACATTCTACCTGAGTTTTGTCCTGGCTCAATTATTTGCTAACAGTGTGACCTTGGACAAGTTGCTTAACTTCTCTGTGCTTCAGTTGCTCTCTGTTTTAAAAGGAGATGATAATATTATCTACTTCATAAATTGTGGCAATAAATGAGATAATGTATGTATTTAGCACAGTACCTGGCACATAGTAATAAAAAAGTTAGCTATTAGAATTATTATAATATAATGCAGTATAAGCCCATATAATATGTTGCTTTGAAATAGCCAGCATCAAAGAAAAGGTCATATATTTCAAAGCACTTATTAATGAAAACTTAGATAATTAAAACAAAAAAGAAATCTAATACCTAATATGCTTTGCATCATTTATGCTTCAGTTTTGCATTTTATTCTCACTCATCTTGGATAATGAAACCATACCAGGTCTCATAATTGCCCTTCTGCAACTAACTGTTCAGTATTCAGTTTCTTGAATTTTTCAGCAAGGTTCATCTTCCAGCTGTAATGCATTAACATAATACTACTCTGCTGATGCTTCCAATACTGCATATTACCAAGG
The DNA here is from genome assembly GCF_002201575.2 of Neomonachus schauinslandi. Taxonomy (NCBI): domain Eukaryota; kingdom Metazoa; phylum Chordata; class Mammalia; order Carnivora; family Phocidae; genus Neomonachus; species Neomonachus schauinslandi. Next base: position 66,807,006 of record NC_058406.1, read on the forward strand.
AGAAACATTCTCAGCAACAAATTTTTACTTTCAAGCTGATTAAAAATTGTGCACATTTTTTTGTCACATACCCACACATATATACACATATCTCTTTTAATAATGCAATATATACATTATTTTATACTCCCCATCAGAATTAGTTTTATTATTAAACATATTTATTAAGAATAGTTTAGGAATATTGAAAATAATATTATATGTATACACACACAATGTTCTTCTGGGGAAAAAATGGTCTTAAAAAGCCTTTTACTTTTCTTTGGTTATTTCTGTGAAATTCATATTAAACTGACGCTCTAGTCTTTTCTAGCTAGAGTAAAATAACATTTTAAAGAGTCTTTCATATCGGAGGACTCGACATTCTCTTGATAACTTATCTTCCTTTCACTCTCTGCTTACCCACCAGAAATAATCTTGGGCTTTTCTATGTAATAAAAATATATAGTATTCCATGAAAGAATGCAACTCTTAAAAATACAGTGTAATGAAAGTACAATTAGGGAAAAATTATATTGTAGAATATTATAAGAAGATAAGGGCTTTATTATTTTCTTTTTTTTTAAGATTTTTTTTTAATTTATTTGAGACAGAGAGAACGAGAGAGAGAGAGCACATGAGAGGGGGGAGGGTCAGAGGGAGAAGCAGGTTCCTTGCTGAGCAGGGAGCCCGATGTGGGACTCGATCCAGGGACTCCAGGATCATGACCTGAGCCGAAGGCAGTCGCTTAACCAACTGAGCCACCCAGGCGCCCGGGCTTTATTATTTTCTAATATCCACTCAAACTGGAATAATAAATGTTATCCCATAGAAGTTCTTTCCTCTTTCAAAGGTATTTTTTATTTTACAAAATTGGGATCACCCACTATCCTGAAGAAAAGGACGCTGTCCTCTATTAATCGTTTCCGTATCACCTCTTGGGCTAGCACAGCCATGTTTTGAGATTTGTGTGTAAACAGCTTCAGAATTCTTCCATCTGTGTTCCTCTGTTGTGTTCTGGGCTTTCTGCCATGTTCTTGGGAAGCACCTCACACCACTGCACTTTCATATCTCTTCCCTTCTGCCCATGTCCAAGTTTATTTCCCAGACTGACAAACTGTTCATAATTTTTTATAGGGAAATTTAGCCTTCCCTTTATCTAATGTTGCCCATCAGGCTATGCCCAAAAGGACCTTGACTTTCTCAACTTGAATATCTCATCCAGATTTATCTAGTTTTTTTTTTCCTTAACAAAAGAATCATTCATGTGTGATATAAGTGTTGCTCCTCCCAAGAAGGCAAAAAATAGGGGTCTTCTTTCTTTTTTTTTTTTCTTTCTTTTATATAAAACAAGATTGTAGGGCTTTTTTCCTCTCCACTATGTTGATTTTTTTTCCAACAAATATTTAAAAGTGTGTTCAACATGTAAAACTTGGTGCAGAACAATTCAGTCTTTATTTTCAATAACTCACTTTACAGGACCGAACCCCAAGAAGGTGAAACAGATAGCTACATAAATATGTTCTGGTGTCTTCAGGAAAGAAACAACTTCAGATGTGTTCATGGAACCTCTGCCAATTATTTCTGAGGTATCACGGAGAATGGGGAAGAATCAAGAAAACTGAAGATGAGTCTATGCTGATCTGATTTTATTAGAAAGGAAAAAAGATTCTGTGAACTGCAAACCAATGAGTTTGACATCAGTCTCTAACAAAATGTGGACAAAATTATTAAAGTAAAAGTGAGCATTTTGAGATGATGTCAGTGACTATTAAGAATCAGTATGGGGGGCGCCTGGGTGGCTCAGTTGGTTAAGCGACTGCCTTCGGCTCAGGTCATGATCCTGGAGTCCCTGGATCGAGTCCCGCATCGGGCTCCCTGCTCGGCAGGGAGTCTGCTTCTCCCTCTGACCCTAACCCCTCTCATGTGCTCTCTCTCATTCTCTCTCTCTCAAATAAATAAATAAAATCTTAAAAAAAAAAAAAGAATCAGTATGGGTTCGGGGCGCCTGAGTGGCTCAGTCGGTTGGGCGTCTACCTTCAGCTCAGGTCATGATCTCAGGGTCCTGGGACTGACCCCGCTTCGGGCTCCCTGCTCAGCAGGGAGCCTGCTTCTCCCTCTCCCTCTGCTGCTCCCCCTTCTTGTGCTCTCTCTCTCTCTGTCAAATAAATAAATAAAACCTTAAAAAAAAAAAAAGAATCAGTATGGGTTCACTAAGAACAAAGTAGTTCCAGGTAAAGTATATTACTTTTACTCTTAAAAAAAAACAAAAAACAGTATAACTGAATTTTGGTAAGTCTTTTAATCAAAATTCTCATACATTCTTAGAAGATAAGTTAGACTAGTTTATAGTATGGTTAGAAAGTTTCCAAAAATGGCAGAATTACCTCTTTAAGAACGATGAAGAATGAATTTTGGAGTCTCAGAACCTCGTCGGTTCAAATTGAAGCCCTGCAATGTATCAGCTATGTCAATTTGTGCAAGTTGCATAAACTTCCTGAACCTTAATCTCCTCAACTGTAATGAGGGATTAAAACTATCTATGTCATAAAGATGTTGTGCTTCTTAAATGATATAATGTACATGAAGTGCTTTTTACCTATCTTCACATAAGTGCTCAATAAAAATGATAGGTGTTATATTTTATTCTCATGAGCTAAGGGTGATGGAGTGTTGTCAATGTGAAGAGAGATCTCTGAGAATTGTACTATCTTTTTTTTTTTTTTTTTTTGCCAGGGTTTTGAAAGAAAACATGGAAGTCATAATAATTATATTGGCAGTGTCCTTGCTTTGCTGTGAGCTTTTTCAGCAAAGTGACCGTGTCTCTTTGCCTTTGGTATCATCACTGCCTGATATCGTGCCTGACCCATAGTAGCCACGCAGATGTTTCTCCAAGAATGACACAAAATAAAATATAGTAACTAAGATATCGGGTAGTAAAATCAGGATTCAAAAATGCCACAAAGAATTAGAACAATGACCAGTACCAAATATGAGCTGTAGCATGCATGGATATAAAGTCCTCTATTTCCAGGGGCGCCTGGGTGGCTCAGTCGTTAAGCGTCTGCCCTCGGCTCAGGTCATGATCCCAGGGTCCTGGGATCGAGCCCTGCATTGGGCTCCCTGCTCAGCGGGAAGCCTGCTTCTCCCTCTCCCACTCACCCTGCTTGTGTTCCCTCTCTCGCTGTGTCTCTCTCTGTGAAATAAATAAATAAAAATCTTAAAAAAAAAAAAAATAAAGTCCTCTATTTCCATCCAAAACTTCAACGGCAATAAGAACACATCGACAGAGGCTGGATTAGAAAGAATTTGGTATGAAAAATATTTAAACATTTTAGTTTTGTAAAAGTTCAAGAACTAAGAATATGATAATGATGCCAACCCCTCCTCAGAATGCATTTCCTGCCTTCATAAAACTCTAAATTATTAGAAATAGAGTGCAGAACAAGACAGGCATCTGTATCCACGTACTTTGCATAATTAGACCATGTCTCAAGTAATGCATTCAGTTCTGATGCCACATTTAGAAGAGACAGGGACAAACTGGAATCTATCCAATATGGTGAGAAACCTTAAAAGCCATCTCATATTAGAATGATTAAAGGAATGTTCAGACTGAAAAAAAAGTAGACTTAGGGAAAAATGATAGCCATTTTTCAAATAGTTGGATAACTTTCATGTGGAATAGGGATTAAATTTATCCTCAAAGCTTCACGAAGCCTCAGAAAAAATTCATACCAAAGAATAGACAGTTCAGGAAGATATTGGTCGAAAATAAGGAAGATCTCTATCTAAAATCAGAATGGATCATCTTAGACTTACTAATGTATTCTCTTCAAAGTTATTTAATTTCAATTTATTTAGAAAATGATTACCATTTGCACTGATATGCAAACCTTGCATAAGCCCTGTACAAGAAGGAAACCTTCAAGAGTTTGCAGGTTAGTTGATTTATATCATTTACAGTGTCCACATACACAGTTATAAATGTACCACTATTTACTTAGCAAAAATCTATGAAATATCATTATGTACATGTCAGTTTTGTGCCAGCTAGTGGGCAGGTTGAAGAAAAGGCAATATTACATAAGAAATTTTTCCTTTGGGTAGCATATTGGGCCAAACTTTGATATTTGAATTTAGATCAATCCCCCCTCCAAAAAAAGGAAGAAGAGTTTTCTTGATTTAAATGTCACTGAGGGGGATACTTACCTGGCAGGGGAGATACCATGATCACGAAGGTGGTTTTCCCAAGGCGAGGCTTATCCATTGCACTCCGGATGTGCTGACCCCTGCGATTTCCCCAAATGTGGGAAACTCGACTGCATAATTTGTGGTAGTGGGGGACTGCGTTCGCGCTTTCCCCGGTAAAAAAAAAATAAAATAAAATAAAAAATAAATAAATGTCACTGAGGAATTGAGGAGTCTAAAAAATTAATAGCCCACCACTTCCAGAGTATACTGATAAAATGGCTAGAAATTGTAAGTCAAAGACATGCCATTTATATATATTGAGCTCCTTATTTTCTAGACTTTGTTGTGATCATGCTATACTTACAAGGATTAATAAAACATATAATGTTGTCATGTTTCTAAAATCTTCTCTTGCCACTTACAAACCCGAATTCCATTTATACATACACCTATAAGGAGATATGCAGTCGATCAACTTTTTTTAAATACCACCATTAATTTTTAAAAAAATTGAGTACCAGCTGTCTATTGTTCCTTAAGGTGTAAAAGAGTCCCTTTTCTTAAGAAGTTTACAGAACACTTCTCCTATATCCTTCTCCCATAAGACGTAAAAGAATCATAACTAACAAATGTATTTAATTTGCTATCAGGAAGTTTAAGAGCAGAAAGTACAACATATGCAGTCATGTTCATTTTAAAATTGATTGGGGAACTTCAATTTTCTTTGCCTTTTGTTTTGCAAGTGCTTGCTTAAAAAAAAGGTTAAACTATAGTAATTCTCTATGCTTATAAAAGCTATATTTTTAGGGAATGAACATCAAAAAGAATATATTTTTACTACATGGTTAATTAGAAGAGGATGGTTTCTAAAAAGGAAACAAACAGAAAGCAGTAGAACCGCCTAGTCCTGCTCAGTGCAGCCCAATCCTGATTCAGCAAATAGGTATTTGCCAGTAGCAATGAGCATTGTGTACTACAATGACGGTGCTGCTTAACTCGATACTGTTCCCACACCTCTGTTAGTCGGACCCAGTGCGTGGGTAACTCATGAAGTCCCTGGGTACCTGAGCGAAATTTTGAAAGCATGGAGGTTATGAGGGTTTAGAGACAGGTGGAACTGGCTACATGATCACGGCCACGCCCACCTCTTAAACTGCACTTGGCAATGAAATTCATGCCAATATGACACCTGTCTGCGTAGGAAATTCATGACAAGACAGAAGGGCAGGCTTCGGATCACAATAATAGTGACTGTGATCTCCCCAGAAGCCTCTCTGGGAAAAACTCAATACTCCTTTCTCACTTGTATGCCAACTGGAATTTGAAGGGAGCTTGCTAACTGATGTTCTATGTGGACCCAGAAGTACTACTGGGAAGGTAAGGGCAATTATATCTCTTGGTTTGATCACTAGAGATTGATTATAAAGGGATTCCCTGCTCGATCTTTCCTTTCAAACGTAGATAACTGGGGCAATCTTCTTGGCAGTGTATTTCAGGGTCTTGAACTTGAGGGATAGAACTGTTTGGTGCCTGCTCTAAAAAGAGACACCCAGCCCCTGCGAATAGTTATCTGTGCAGTTTCTGGCTAATGGGATACAGAGGAATGAGGACGATGGTGAGCTGTCGTTGAATGTTAAGGAGTGATTTCAGAGGAATGTGTCAAAGCAGCTCATCTCCCGGGCACTACATGACAATGTTTTTTAGTAGCCACCTGTATCCAGAGATTTAAATTTATGAAAGGAGAATTGTAATGATATCTTAATTGCTCTAAGGATGTCTTTTCAAAGGAATTGTCACAGAAACAGTTCCTTCAAAGGAACTGAGAAACCAAAGGGTGATGGCTTTATTATGGAAGAGCTGAGGAAAGCCTCGGCCCCTAGAAGTTAACGTTTATGGATCTCTTTGGCAAATAATAGTCTCCGTTGCAATACTGCTGTGTTTGATGAGGATTCAAAAAGTCTTAATCAAATCTAGCAGTCATTCCTGCCTCTTTCTCTCCTAATCTTCCTGATCCTGAATTATGAGAGCCTTATCTACGAAAATAAAACACCATTTGTTAAAGCCTTTTCAAAATTAAGACAAAAGCCATCAAAACTAATTGTTTGCTACTATCAAACAAACAGGTTTTTTAAGTTTGATGAATTGTTTGTAAGCACTAATCAAGTGGGTGGAGTCATAAAAGAGGGAGGGAACCAACTGAGACAATATATGTAATTTGTTTGCATTATTATTTGAGATAATTACAAAGCAGGCATTCAAAAGCTGTTCTTTATCTTCATACCAAAAGGGAGAAAAATAGGGAGGAGAGGAAAAGCACAAGAACACCCAGCCATTGTCAGCTGCAATCTAAAATATTGCCGGATTCACAATTGTCGAACATTAGCATTACTAAGAATGCCAGGGACAGAAGTGTCACGTTGAATGTAGAGTGATGACTTCATAGGAAGGCAAAGCTGAGGATATGACCAGTTTGCAGTCACAGAGAAATCAGCTTTAATTAATTTGAGTGCCAGCTCTGTGTATAATTACACAGCATGAGAGTTTGCATGCAAATGCGGAAATGCTGATTGTTCAAATACTTGCTCTTGCTCATTAATACATTGGGACTAAGCAGGGCTGGCAAGCAGACAGGGTACAGCACACACACAGTGCCTGCAGGCTAATTTGTATTATACTGTAGTTAGCAAACAGATTTCAGATGTTTCTCCTTTCTTTAAATAATAAGCACAAAAATATGTGTGTCATTTTCATCTGTGACATACCTTGTTTTCTTCTTGATTAAAATAAAATGTTTTGGGTTTTTAAAAAAACTGTTGAGGGTACACTAAACATTGCTGAAAGGCCGATTTATAACAATTGGATGGCAGTAACATTTATACCGGTTAGGCTATTTCTATTTGACATTCATGTAATTATCCGAAGAGGTCATTTTTCATAATTGGTGAAACTATATTCAAAAAAGTTTCATTGATAATTAAATCCCGGGAGGAATAAAGCAGTGGTCACAGTTGAATTGTCTACTTGTCTACCAAATCTAGTATCTTGTGGCTAGCTTCAGCTAGGGCTAGAGGCTTCAAGAAAAGGACTGCTTTCTTCAGGAGAGCATCTAACCCTAAAATGTACTGAGGTGAGATTTTCCAATCAGACCACTGAATCTCTTAGCAGAGATCAATTTCAACCAAATTCCTAACTTCCTTGACAATGCCTCAGGGAAAAATCTTAAATCACAACCCCAGGAATATGTGATACTTTCTTCAGAAAATAGTATAAGAAAATAAGGAATTTGCCAAAGTCCCCAAAACCTGGTACTACTATCAAGTGCTACCTATTTCCTTGGCCACATTTCATGCATTTCAATTCTACAAATATTTAGGGAGCACCTCTTTCTGTCAGAGGATAAGAAGTAAGGAAGATAGACAAGGTAACTGCCTTTGCCGTCTCTCTTCTCTCGGGAGTTGTACAAAGGAACCTAACTCAGTTTCTCTGGGAAATACATGCTATTAGCAGTTATTACCTTGTGGAGAAGCCCACATTACCGAAACTTGAATCTATGGCCTTCCATAAAGAGAGTTCTCATGGCCTTTCTGGGAGACTAACTCCCTTTCTGACTTTTCTTTGACCCTATTGTGTTAGATAAAGGGAACTGCCTCTTCCCCCAGGGCTGAATGGATACTGTGATGGATCTGTCAAACAGTCTATCAGGCGAGCCCCAAAGTCCATCTATAGAAGAATAGATTGAAGAGGAAGGCTGTCAATATCCTTTTCTGAAGGCCTATATCTGTAAGAATAGTCATTTCTCAAGGAGGCAAGTTGGACACATCCCATGGATGGATATAGGACACTTCACACTATTTGGTCTGACCAAAAGTAAGCAGTCATCTACTTGTCTTCTAAGCTCAGTATATGACATGCTGGTGATAAAGTGTTCACTAATATGACCCTTCCTTCCTTCCTAAAAAGTCTGTTCAAATACCCCACTGCCAAAGATTTCCTACAGATATGAGATATGTATATGTATAAAGAAAAAAGGGGAGAATAAAAACGTTCATACCCACCACCGAGGCTCCCGCTTCACTTTGGGGCCGGTCATAACCCTTTCATCCTATATATAAAAAATATGCAAGGAAGGAAGGAGAAAATCCAGAGTAGTGCAAGAATTCAAGGGTGTCTCCATGATGTGTACATGGTAATTTGGAAACAGCAGTTTTCAATGGCTAACTATAAATTCCAAGTACCCTGAGCTGAAATAACTTTTCCTTGAAGCTCTATCACGGTCAGACACCCATAAATCAGAAAGCAAAACAAAAATAAGCCAAAAATAAATTCCCCAAATATATATACATTAAGAAAATTCTATCTGGCTGGGATGAAAATATTATATATATTATATATATATAATATAATATATAATATAATATAATATATACATATATATGTATATATGTATATATATATATACACATACACACACATATATTTGAGATGTGGATATATTGGTATCTTTACCAAGGAGAGCAAAAAAGTCTTAGAGGATGTTACCTTCAGAAAACAACTTCTAGTGTAGGGTTGTGATGATATATGAAAAGACCTCTATTGGTGGATGATGCAAGTGATTTCATGCAACAATTACAGGGTCAGGAAGGAAAGAGAATAAATGTGTAGAGAAGAAAGAAGAGGACTTACTATGGAGATGGAAGGTGTTCAGGAAATCTGAGGAAGCTCTAGGCTGTAATAGTCATGAAGAAAGCTCGTAATCCCGTGTAGAGGCACAACACACCAGGGTGATTCAGAATGGTCTACTGTGCTGATTATTACAGACTGAGAACCATAGATGGGCTGGCAGCAGCTAATGATTCAGCAAGGCTTAGGTCAACAAGAACTGTTTCCACAGATTCATGGGTGCAGAATACATCCTTCAAGGGCATGAGAAGAATGAAGGTGATAATAACTAGAAACAGAAAATGTGTGGAATCTTTATTCAAAAAGTGAAAGGAAAGAAGTGAGGCAAGAAAACTTTTCTAGGAAAGTGGAGAGTTGACCATGCTTGTAGAGGAGAAAAGAGCTGCTGGAGCAGGAACAATTTGGAGTGCAGGAGGAAATGTCTCCTTAATGGGGCAGGAACTGGGGAGAGTCCAGCTTATTATGCTAGCTATAGAGATTTGTTAAAAAAAAAAAATCTTATTCCAAGAAAAAAGAGGAAAAGAAGATGGTGATAGAAAAAATCTGGGGTGAAGATGAGGGAAGTTTCGAGACTATGTGCCAGATGCCTCTGATCCTAGTGAAGACGTTGGTGAGATCATCCCCTGGGAAGGTATGAGAAAGGATGGACATGACAGGGAGATAACAATGACTTTACTTTCTTATTGAAAAAAAAAAAAAGGTACAGCAAAATAATTGACAATGAAATTAGCTGAAGAAATGAGGGACAATGGAGAAATGGAAATGGGTTATTGTAAAAGCTTCACTTAGACATGAACTCGCCCCAAGTTAAAGTGAGTAATAGCACTGGACTTGTAATTACCTAACAATCTATAAGTTTACATTCTCCACTATCGGTACACTTAGAGTAGTTGTTTACAGTGTAGCACTCTTATATTCCACAGCGAGAGAGGAGCTGTGAGGAAGACATGTGCACATGAAGTAGAAGAGACATTTAATGCACAAAAGAGCTTGGTCTTTGGGAGAAAACCTATCATCTCTCTGGTGCTTCTCTTTCCCTCTGCTCTCCTGCATCCTTGCTGGTGACAGTCAATGTATTTATTGAACAAAGGAGAAATCTGTATGCGACTGCCCAAGTTTCCCTTTATCATAGTACTTTCTTCCCACAGAACCCAGATTCCTGTTGGCTCACACCCCCTGGGTTAGACACCACCAGCAGGGCAGCATCTTCCGAAAAACCCGTGTTTAAGACAGTACTCATGTATCACTTGGCAGACAGAAGCCCCAAAAGTCTAACTCTCTGCTTGATATGTCTGGAATGACCATCAGCATTTCAGGACAGGTGCATTCTTAGGCTTAGCTGGCTCTTCCAGTTTTCCTGCCAGAAGACAGGAGCACAGCACATCAGTCATTGAGTGGCTGCCAACGGAAACAGGGCATTCCCTGGGAGTGGCAGGCCTGGGTGTGGTATAACAGGGGTACCGAGCATTCTGAGATTCCTGGAGAGATTGGTGGTTGTGGTATGTGCATGTCTGGGCCCCCAAGGACCAGGCGGCACTCAGTAGGCAAAAGAACAATATAAACATTGTCTGAGAATGCTTCCAGCCTGCCACTTGCTGGGCTTCTCTCAGTTTCCTTTTTGTTTGGGCCTCTTCCCCTGCCTTCTACTATTCTCTTGCCAAGCTTTCCCAGATCCCAAATCTAAGGGTTCGATTGACCAGGTAAAAGTTCGTGGGGTTTAACAAATAGGGAATGTTGAACTAAACAAAGGAGTGATACTAAACCCAACCCCCAAATCAAAGATTTCGTGAGGTTCTACTTTATGTCAGTCACTACAGGGTATGTGAGATTTGAAGTAGACATATCAGGCCCTTTACTTATGGAGCTCACTATCAAATCAGTCTAACCTGTTAGACTAGAATACTTAATGATATAAAGGCACCAACAAGAGAGAGATTTCTTCTGTAGGAAAAGAAAAATATTAGCCAAGCAAATGACTAAAGCAAATGCCTTTAGATAAGGAAATGTATATTAACATGAAAAAACTCTGTTTTAAAGAGAGCTTTCTGGGATGCCTGGGTGGCTCAGTCCATTGAGCATCTACGTTCAGTTCAGGTCATGATCCCAGGGTCCCGGGATCAAGTCCCGCACCGGGGCTCCCTGCTCAGCAGGGAGCCTGCTTCTCCCTCTGTCTGCCGCTCACCACCTCCACCCCCGCTTGTGCTCTCTCTCTCTGACAAATAAATAAATAAAATCTTTAAAAAAAAAAAGAGATTTTTCTGGCAGCAACATATAAAGTGGTTTGAATGCAGAAGAGCCTAAAGAACATTTATGAGGCTATTGGGATAGTCTATAGAATGGGTGGAAAATAGGACGTAAATGGCAGCAATATCTCAGAGGAAGTATTGACAAGGTTTTGCAAATTATTGTGGAAATGAACAGGAAAGTGGTCTTACTGACTTTGAGATTTCAAACATTGGTGATGACATTTAAAAAAAATAGGAAACATGAGGAGGAGATGGAAATGTGAGAAGGAAGACACTAAATTCAATTTGGATAACATGAGTTTTTCGAGGTGCCAGAGCCTATCTTTGTAGAGAAGTATACAGGTGGACATCTGTATCCAGAACTCTGAGGAGATGACAGAACTATGGGGGTCACTCGCAGTCAAGGCCCAACTAGTAGATGAGATTATTAGGAAAGAGAGAGAACACGCAAGAAGAAGGCTGAGGAACAAATTTTTAGATCACATATATGAACGTGTGAAGAGGAAGGAGACAAAAGCTTCAGTCACAGAGTTAGAAAGAAAACTGGCAGGGGCGCCTGAGTAGCTCAGTTGGTTAAGCATCCGACTCTTGATTTTATCTCAGGTCATGATCTCAGGGTCGTGAGGTCAAGCCCCACGTCGGGCTCTAAGCTGGGCATGGAGCCTGCTTAGGATTCTCTCTCTCCCTCTCCCTCTGCCCCTCCCCCCACTGAAAAAGAGGAAGGAAGGAAGGAAGGAAGGAAGGAAAGAAGGAAGGGAGTGAGGGAGGGAGGGAGGGAGGAAGGAAGGAAGGAAGGAAGGGAGGGAGGGAGGGAGGGAGGGAGGAAGGGAAGATATCCAAATATCTTCACTGTATTTGAATATTGAAAGTAAAGCAAAGCATTAAGCTTTCTAGGAGTTTACTCTTACATGAGAGGAAGAAGAGAAGGATAAGAACTACTTCAAAGAGTGAAGCAAGTAACACCAGTTTAACTTGGTTGGCTGCACCATTTTACCCAACCAGAGGCTTGTTGTAATTCTAGTTTCTCTCAAGCTCTTACTTCCTGTTGTTAGGTGAAGGTGGGTGGCAGTTAATGGGGAAAAGCTGATGATGTTCAAAGATGACTAAGGCTGTACAAGACAATCAGGCTCTTCCTACAATTCATGCTTAGGAATTAAAAGAATCCTCCCCCCTCCCCCAACCTTCCAGAAAGTCATCTCTACTCCACCCACTGTCCTTGGCTTATTTTATCTTTCTGAACACAGTTGACCCTTGTGGATGTGGGTACTTGTCTTATGTGGCAAAACCATTTGAAAAGACCTTGATAACAACCATTTCATTTAAAGGTGTGTTCTTCAGCTACTAGTGATTTCTAAAGGCTACAGAATTCTCAGAATAGCTTGGCTATCCAAGTAGCAAACTCAGTGATCAGTCTCCCTACCTGATTATGCTTCCCTTAAGAAATAGGCTAATCTAGAAAATCCTAAGTGAATGTACATCTTTCCTTGGCTTTTGCTTTGTTGTATCCACATGTTGTAGTGCTCAGTGCTCAGACCTATACAAAGCAATCAGATAACGAATAGTGCCATGGGAGTAGAAAATTATTTTTAGGGCACCTGGGTGGCTCAGTCAGTTGGGCGACTGCCTTCCGCGCAGGTCATGATCCCGGAGTCCCGGGATCGAGTCCTGCATCGGGCCCCCTGCTCAGCGAGGAGTCTGCTTCTCCCTCTGACCCTCTCCCCTCTCATGCTCTCTCTCACTCTCTCTTTCTCTCAAATAAATAAATAAAATCCTTTTAAAAAGGAAAAAAAAATTATTTCTTGCCCTATTCAAACACTTTTATTATGAGACACTCACAAATCATCTTAACTATATACTGATGCCTGTTTAAGCGTGCAGCTGAGGTGTGGTATCTAGACTGTTTGAAGAGAATATAATTATGTGTTTATTTATGTAATCTCTCTGTTACCAAAGAGTTATGTATGGGAAATATGGATCATTTGTGTGCCATATTATCATAGTGTTCGATTGCACATCATTTGTGTTCTTTTCAAAATACAAGTAGCTATTGATATGTCTAGCCTTTTTCTATGTTTTTAGTTGCAAGAAGATCTCTGTCTCACATAATTCTACAGGATTTTTCTTTGTCTACATATGTGTATATATATATATATATATATATATACACACATGCGCATGCACACACACACACACACTGTCAAGCACTCAGGGAGGCACCTTCATAAACTTGCCCTGCATGGTTGTTGGTTTATCTGTCAAAGAAATTCATTACCAAGAGAATGCCTTGCTTTATATGCTTACTAAATTTTTAAAAAATGTTTTTCATTATATTTATGCAAACGTACCTTGGCCAGCTCATAATTTACCAAATGTGAGCATTTGTCAGGGTTATTTCCAATCACTCAGAAAAATGTGTCTTTGTGTATTTTGATTATTTAAAGCAATTTTGTTTCCATTATGCATCTGTGCGGCCAGAACAGCATGACTGTCTTGACTGAGGAAGTGGGAATGCTCTTAATTTTCATACGTGCATCTGCAGAAGTACTTTTGATTGTTTAACCAATGTACAGATAGTGACATGGGCATAAATGCTTTTGCACACATTTATTTTCCTTGGCACTTCAGAAGAGAAGGGTAATGCAAAAGGAAATTACATATGCCGTTGTTTGCATTAAAAATATATATAACCGATTGTAAGCTGAGGATAGGTTTAATATTTTGAAGCATAAATATTAGGATACACTCTTTATATAGAAATCTGTCTTGTGATCACATCTTATTTATACATTAGCTAAACATCTGGAATTTTTTTCCCTTTGGGCTTGTGCAAACTTTATACCAAACTCTGAAGTTCTCAGGGATCAAATAGTGTCATTCAAATTTGCTTACTTTGCCTTGAAGCAAGTCAGCTTATTTGCTCATTAGATGAGAAAATAGTGGTATTTTCCAATGAGACAGGAAAGGGAAATAGAACCAATTCAAGGCATTAAGGACCACTATCCTGATTATGGTGTCACCATATGACTGTAGAATCAAGTCTTACGTAGTTTTCTGAGATACTATGTCTCATTGAATTTAAAATGCTATTAATAGTAAGATGCACCAATATTTTATATTGTACAAAGAAAATTTAAAACTATGCCAATGAAACTGTGATATATCATTGATTGAATAGCCTTATCCCAATTTCAGAAATGTTAAAACAAGGGGGAAAAATGCATCTCACAATGAATAAAATAGCATATAAGAAATAATTACAGAGCTTTAGATCTTGGGTGTAGTATATTAACTACATCAGCACAACTGAAAGACGTTCTTTTCTTGGCAAGAGAAGATTTATTATCTCCTTCATTCAGGGGGCCAAAAATATGTACTGTGTATTCCAAACTGTTTCTACTTTTTCTCATTCATAGAGTTATCAAGAAGATACTCTCTCTTTTGAAAGACTTGACTTTTTTTTTTTCAGGTTTATTGAAGTATCATTGACAAATAAAATTGTAAGCTATTTAAAGTGGACAATGTGATGATTTGTATAGTGAAAGGATTTCTCCCATTGAGTTAATTAACACATCTATCCCCACACATATTTACTTTTTCTTTCCCTTTCCTTTTCTTCTTCTTCTCCCCCTCCTCCCCCTCCTCCTCCTTCTTTTTTTTTGGTGAGGACTTTGTCTTGAAGGAAGCAAAATTGTAATACAAAAAGGAAAAAAAAAAACCTTACAGTGTCAAATTTTTTAAAAGTTCTGACTTGATTCGTGTGAGACTTTAGTCTGTAAATTAATTTAGATGAGACTCTGTGTCCTCACTCACTCTGTCCCCTCAGGTTTCTGTTTTTCTGTCCATCAAAACTCCCCCTCCATAGCAGTCTAGGACTAATAGGCATTCAAGGTTTTATGACAGGAAACTGAAAAAGAGGTGGGTCCTAAATATTCCTTAAAGCACAATGATAAAGCAATATAAAAAACAGTCAACCAAAACTTGTTAAAATCTTCAAAAGGTGTTAAAACTATTTTATCCCAAACATGTTTGTTGTAAAATATATAAACAAGTAAATTCTTTGACTTGGCTGTCAAATAATGAACTTTAAGAAAAATAAACTATTTCATTGTCCCTCTCATCACCACTGATATCCAACCTAGAGACAGGCAAATGGTATTTTCCCAGTAGATGTTTGTTGAATAATTTAATTAAATGATAAATTATGACCAAAGAGTCTTTTTCCTTATCTCAGTTTTGGAGAAAGGCATTACGAGGCAAGAAACAAGGGTAGACAAATAATAATAATAATAATAATAAATTGCATTGTAATTGATTCCTTACATATTGCATATCAAGATATTTTCTATTATAGTAAAGATTTTTTCTGGCATTATATACAATATTCAGTTACTTTATCAACCATCTATCTATTGAATAAATATGTATAAAATACCTAGTGAATAATAGGCATTTTGGATAGAAAGATGAATGGTGTTGTCCTCTGAAGCAGTGATTCTTACAGTTTTTGGTCTCAGCACCCATTTCCATCCTCAAAAATTATTGAGGATCCCCAAAGCTTTATTTGTTGATTATAGCTCTCAATATTTTTCACATTAGAATATCAAAAAAGTTTAATATTTATTCAATTAAAAATAGCAATAATAAACTCATTGCATTTTGGCATAAAAACACATTTTTGGGGCACCTGGGTGGCTCAGTCAGTTGAGCGTCCAACTCTTGATTTCTGCTCAGGTCATGATCTCAGTGTCTTGAGATCAAGCCCCATCTAGGGCTTCATTATCAGCAGGGAGTCTCCTTGAGATTCTCTCTCCCTCTCCCTCTGCCCCTCCCCCCGCTTGTGTGCTCTCTCTTTCTCTCTCTCTCTCTCTAAAATAAGTAAATCTTTTTTAAACAACCATATTTTTATGAAAAATTTTTGTTTTCAAAAATATAGTCTGAAAATTGACATCATTTACATTTTTTTGCAAAATCTTTAATATCTGTGTTGAAAGAGGACATCCAAATTCTCACATCTACTTGTATATCAATCTATTGCAATGTATTGTTTTGTTTGAAGTATATGAAAAAATTCAGCCTTACAGATATTAGTTGAAATGAGGGGGAATTATTTTAATAGCCTTTTGAGATAAATGCGATATTCTTCGGCGGTACTAAACTAACTACGAAAGCATATTAAAGAACATTTTAAAATCTGTTGCATTAAAACACATTGGTTTAGTGTAGTGTTCTATGATTCATTGTTTGCATATAACACCCAGTGCTCCATTCAATACGTGCCCTCTTTAATACCCATCACCAGGCTAACCCCCAACACTACATCAAAAAATAAATACATAAATAAATAAATAAATAAATAAATAAATAGGGGAAAAAAAACACATTGGTTTATCTTACTTTTTTTTTTTAAGTAATCTCTGTGACTAACGTGGGGCTCAAACTCACAACCTCAAGATCAAGAGTCACATGCTCTGCCAACTGAGCCAGCCAGGCGCTCTGGTTTACCTCACATTTTGCATAGATCTTTTACCCATGCATTACTTGCATGATTTTATAACATGATGGAAAATACTGTTTCACTGAATTATGCAGATTTCCCAAAAGTCGACATAAGTCATAAAACTTTTTTTTTTTAATCACCACTGTTAATATCACCACCAAGCTTACCAGAAAAGTCCGTAAGTATTGGGAAATTGTCAAGTTCACAGTAGCAGAGACAAATTGTTCTTTAGATTATAGTTTTAGCAGGAATGTTTGAATTTTATCATTGGCAATAAATACCATCAGTTGTTTTCCCTGAATTAACTTGCTTGCTTTCATTCATCTTTTGAAAAATATCTGTGAAGTACCCAACTCTGAATAACCATGTTTTGTCATGAAAAGAGAAGCTATTTCAGCTTTCAACCCAAGTATTTATCTCACAAGTGCTTGACAATCACCATCCTTCAGTTACAGTGTGAGTGCTTTTTATATACATCCCATTTTGGCACACAGAATATTAAAGATGTGTATTCAGGAATTTGGACTTTATAAAATGAATGTTAATTTTCATTGTTTTTAAAAGGGCATTGTTAACTGAAATTGGTATGTTATTTTTTGTTCTTTGTTTAGTATTATTTTGCTTTTGTGTTATTGCAAGTGTTAGGTGATTAATATAATGACTACAATACTACAGTTTGATGTACAAATTATACACAAACTAGTTTGGTGCCACTTAATTCAAAATGTTAGCAGTTTTATACACCAATGCTTTTCCATCCTCAGTACATATGTCAATAGAGTGAAATAGACAACTAATGTCTTAGTATTATTTTGAAAGTAGATTTGGCTTTGCAGATCCCCCTGAAAGGGTCTCAGGAAACTTGAGGAGTCTGCTGATTTCACTTTGTGAACAGTTACTCTAGAGATTGAAAGGTTAAGGGAGTACATAGATAAATGAACATTAATGTTCTGTGGTTTGTAATAAGTACAGTGATAGAGGAAAGCACGGAGTCTTTGAGGAACATTTCCCAAAAGAGAGAGAATGTGTCTGACTGGGATCCTGAAGGACAACTAGGTGTCAGCCAGGTAAAGGATGAAGTCTGGGTGATTGAATCCTGTGCCTCACAACGTTGTTTCTCTTTTCATTTTACTAATGCTCTTTGTAAAGTCTAAAGAGATCTCAGCCATATGGTTCCTATATGGCAACTGGATTCCAAAAAACATGCATGCCTAGTCAAGTAAGGTCATTAATAAGCTATTACCACTCAAAGCTGAGTTACTATGGGAATTTGAAAGAGAGAACCTGGATAGTTGCATGAGGCTCCATGTTGTGTTGCACAGACATTTTTATGTGTTAAACCAGATGTCATCTATTTTATGGGCTTTTGGGCTCTGTGTCTCCACAGAAATAAATCCAAACTGGTCCTCATCAATGTGACCTGGTTAGGTATCATGAACCATTTTAACTAACACAAAAAAGAGTGTAAAATAACTGACATGGATTGAATTCCTAATATGTGAGTTAGTGGGCTTACCGACATGATCACATTTCATGATCAAACAATTTGATAGGTATTTATAGTATCCCCATTTTTAAGACCAGGAGACTGAGGTTCAGAGAAATTCAGTAGTGTGCCAAAGGCCATAAAGTGGGTAAAAATGCAGAACTGGCTTCTAACCCAATGGGGGGGTCTCTGTTCTTTCTCAAACTGGGGTAGAGGTAACCCGGAAGCAGGCAGAAGGGTATCAACAGACAGTGTCAGGAGCACACACTACCCATCTCACTGGAGCACAGATTTGCCTTGGGCAAATTTTTAAAACATATTAAAATTCAAGACAAAAACAGGTATGTAATGAAATAAAATGGAAACCACTTGAATTTTGAAGAATCAGATGGAGACCTCTAAGAAATTTTCTCTCAGGAGGGGAGAATCAGACATTTTCTCAGATGGTCCAAAAGTCAGAGATCATACTCCTCTGCCTTGAGGGCACTTCTGAGATGCACTCTGAGACACTCATGCCTATATCAAAATGAACCAATGTGTTGCCCCAGGAGCTAGACCAAATGCTGCCCACGTAGTGTTCAACACAGCCTCAGTCTAAAGTGCTAGGAAAGTGCTCCTAATTCCTGGTTGTTATGGGTACAAGGCAAATTTCTAACCATCTTCCACACATGTGACATGAGTACTAGAAAAGGTGATATTAGAAGGAGAGAAGAAATTAGCTCTAATATTTACAAACAGCCTCTAATGGCAGACGATAATGATGATCATGAGAATGAGTGTGACGAAAACTGTATTTTTGTGTATTTACCATGTGCCAAGCACTATGCATAAATTCATCATCTTAAGTTAACGGCACAACAATCTTATAAGGTGATCTTATTATCCCCATTTGTGTATGTACCCAGACATAATACTATTGCATTCATGTTATCCCAATAAGTCTATGAGCTATTATTATCCATATGCTGTTGATGACAAAATTGGTCTCAGAGTAGGTAAGTAATTGCCTGAGTATACACAGTAAGTAAATGATGGAAATATGCACAGACCCCCATGGGCTTGTCTCAAAAACCTCAGATCTTTTCATGCCATGCTGCCTTGATATTAGGTAGGCATAACTATATAATTTTGATCTAAACTTGGATGCCTCTGAGAGTAAAAGGGATGCTATTAATAATTGTGCCAGAGCAAGAGACATAAACTGGGATTGCCCAGATGAGGGATAAATGGTTACCTTATTATTAGGCAAACATAGGGGCTATATGATATCAAACTTCTTAAAAATAAATGCATTTTGATATTTCTTTGTTTTATAGTATTTACTAATCATTTTACCTTAAGCAAAGTTTTGTAACTTAGGGGTAAACACTTTTGTGTATGCTATAATTTATAGCTGAGAAATAATTTTTACCTAGCAATTTAAAAAAGGACAGTAGAGTAAAAAAATATGCATAATTTTTGATACATTTTTATACACAATGAAAGAGAAGTCAGGCATAAAACTCTAAAGGGGATAAAGAAGATTTAGAAAACTCTAATTCAGTATTAGAGTTTAATGAATGTGGCACTTGCTGTGTTCTGCAATGTTATAACTTACTGATTGAGGGAGAAAATTCTGGGAAGTATGTTGCATACTTGAGTATTTTCCTATTTCAGAAATAATCCTGTAACAATAACTTGAGATGGTTTTATATAATTGTGGCAGGTAGCTACTCCACCTTGATCCAAATACAGGTTTGGACATGTTTTTTTTTTTTTTCTTTTATAGTTGCTTCTACTCCAGTGTATCATAGGTACAAGTCTTAATTTCTTTCCAGTAAAAGAAGAATAGCATATAATTTCTTTTGTTTCTTTTTCTTTGATGCAAGAGTTCTCTCCTCCCAGTTTTTAACCTGCTTTGTTCAGTTTCTTTTTTTCTGCTTTCATTTTTTTCCTCCTCAGTAGATTTACATAAAGTTAAATGACTTAAGCTGTTTATAATATTATTTTTGGATTTTACTGCTTCTTGCTTTGACTGTTCCTGATCATATCCAGATTTACTTTCTAGAAGAAGCTAACTTAGTAAGATCTTTTGTTTTGGGGGGGTTTGTTTTGTTTTATTGTAAAATAAGTACTGTAAACTTTCAACCAAACAGGCCACTCAAAAATACAGATTCATTCACAAACAGATGAATTTTTCTTTTTTCTTTTTTTAATTCTGAAGAGACATACGTATATTCTTGAGTGATACGATATGTATCAGCTTTGAACAAACATTTTATGCAGACTTTAGGTCTAAACAAGAGAAAGAGCAACAGCTCAAAGAGTGTATTTTACCACTGTGAGATTTTACTCTCTCTGTGTGTGTATCTTGTAAATTATTGTGCTTAGAGTAGCCTTTCAATCTTTTTAAATCATCCTTATGAATCTTTGCAGTTGGCTGGACATAAGAAAAGAAGGCTTTTCTCTTGAATGAATACAAGAATTATTATGTTAAGCATTGAGTAAGAGTGTGCTGAGTACTTAATGCAACTTGACATGCATGGTACTCCCCACAAGCTTACCTTCAAAAGGATGAGACAGAGATAAATACAGATCTGCATACATGTCAAATTGCCAAGTGCTGGGGAAAATCTCTCTTATCCCCCCTGCTTTCTCTTTCATTGTTTCTTCATGAAACCAGGGGCACATAACATAATGAGGAACAGAAGTCAAAGGAAGCAGAGTTCTTATGTCCAGTGTACACATTAGTAGAACCTGGTATTATAATTAAGAGCTGAGGTTTTGAGGCCAACTAGGTCAAGGTAGGCAAGGCATCCTGTACCCACAGACACCAGTAAGCTTGGCAATTCTAGAGTTAGGGATGGTTTGTTTCTTGCCTTCACTTATGAAAACCGCTGCCAGACATCCCAAACTGCACCATATCACAATTGTTCAAAGTACTGAAATATATAATATCATTTCACATAAAAATCGGACAAGAGTGGACAGAAGGAAGATGCAAGTGATAAGGGAAGAAAGAAAGAAAGGCAGTTATGCTATTGTATCTTTTCTTTTAAGATTTTATTTATTTATTTGAGAGAGAGAGAGATGACGAGCAGGAGAGAGGAGTAGATGGAGAAGCAGATTCCCCGCTGAGCAGGGAGCCTGATGCGGGACTTGATCCCAGGACCCTGGGATCATGACCTGAGCTGAAGGCAGATGCTTAACCTCCTGAGCCACCCAGGCGCCAATGCTATTGTATCTTATGCTAATGATCTTCACTTTTTGTCTCTAACAGAGTTTGTCAGATCCTAAAAGTTTATCTCTAGCCTAAAAGAATGTAGCTTGGAAGAATTAATATTCCTGGATATGGAAAGCACAAGGTCATGGAGACAGAAAGATCTATGTTGGATCAGTTCTGCTATAGACTTTTTGTAATCTTAAACAAGTTCTTTAAATTGTTTGAGCTCCGTTTCATTATCTGTAAAATGGTTACAATAATACTTACTCCACAGTGTTGTGTGAGTCCTGAATGAGTTTCTATACCCAAAGCATCTAGCATAGGGCCTGATACGAGTGTGCACACATTCATTGGCTATTTTTATTGTTGTTAAAAATATAATTATATTCCCAGAAATTACATTTTGTTACTGTAAGAATCATATAGACCAATAACAAACAGAGGAATCTCTATTTTCTCTTCCATATATGGTCAGCAATTTTAAAGAAAAATCTCTTAGAGGGAAATAAGAGCAGAACCAACTGTAATTGGCCAGGGTCATACAAAGAGCTGCATGCTCCCACAACCAACAACAAAATCATAATCTAAGACCTAAATTAAACCAGGTTAAAAACTATCAAAAGCAGCATAAAAGAATAAAACCACAAAAACCAATGTATATCCCAAAAAGTATGTATAAAGGGCAAATTACTTTCTTGGTGGTGGTGGTGGTGGTGATTGTGTTGGGGAGAATTGAAGGGAAAGACAGTATTTAAAGTGGTTAAGAATGTTTAAAATCCAACTCCACTACATAGCATTTGATCTTCAGAAAAATAGAGTGCTATATGGTTTTAATCCTCAATCTTCTCATCTGTAAAATAGGGACAATAATAGACCTACTTTATAGGATTGTGCAAGGCTTATATGGGATAATGCATGTAAAGCAATCACTATAAGCCTAAGTAAGCACTCAATATTGCTATCTGTGCCTGTGGGCCTTTTGCCTCTGTTTAGCAAGGTCACGTTGCCATTTTCTCATCTGGCTGTTTCTCTAAGTCATCAGGACTTCCCAAAGCATAGTCCTGGACTGTTTACTTCCAGAACCCTTTGTGCATTTGAGAGCTCCATGAGAGTGAAGCATTTTAAAATGTAAATCATGAGCCAGTCATATATGATTCCCTGCATAGACCCACAGGAACCTGAGGCTGGGCTTCTCTTTGGAGAAAGGCATTGCATGGTTCCCAAAAGGCTAACTACAAGCCAAAGGTCGTGCATCATGTTTTGACATTTCACCATCAAAAATCATCTATCAGTGAGACTCAGTTCATATGACTAATCTTGTTTGATTTGGCAATGAGGTGAAATGTCAATAGGCTTCCTATTTTGACTGAAATTGTTGAATATACCAAAGGGAATATTGCATGTGTGTTAATCATCCCAGAATAAAGATGAGTATACTTTCCTGAAAAGTTCAGCTACACTAATGGGATAGTGGATCACCAGAATACTTTATATTTGAAATGGGTACTTTGTTCACATTCTTGCTTCACTTGGAAAATTGTGTCATTGTTGCCAAAGTCTTGAGTTTCCTTTACCCCATGCCTGGATTCTCCATTGACACTAATGGGAATTTCACCTTCAAGCACAGACAGTATATGGAACTAAAATGACAATAGCAGAAGGTAAAGAATACATTTTATACATTGTGCTACATAATATTTTTCTTGACGGTTTCTGTTATAGTCATTGACTATTGCTGAAAAAGATCCATTTGGAAATCTGAAAACATATTGTCTCTAGGGGCTAATCTTTTGAAAACACACTTTTACCCATACATGTCATCACAAATTATATAAAAGAATAATTATAAATCAATCTACATAATTTTAATTTTGTGGTTAGTTAATTACAAAAGCATATCCCTCTGGCACTGCCATTAGTCTATAAGGTATGTGTGATTTTTTTTTTTTTTTTCAATTTAAAAGAACGACATTTTGGAGAAAAAAATTGTCCATATTTTCTTAAGGAAACATAATGCAAAATTTGCCACTTGCTGAAATTTAAAGTATGATGAACTCTTTGTAGTTCATGTTCACACATGAGCAATAACCTGTAGAGCTATGAGCTGTTAGAATGTAGCATTAAAAAAGAAAACCTATATGAAAGGAAAAGCCCATTTTTATAAGTGACCAAATGTCAAAAATGTATTAAAGCAGTTTACAGGCTATCCTGTTCATTATTTTGCTGACTTAGAAAACTTGAAGTGTTTTGTATCCATTTCATTATCTGCAAAAGTATGAACTGTAATGAAATTTACATAAAAATCCTGCTAGAGAGTGGGGACTTTACTGCATAGTCAGCTTTGCCTCCTAATCCAATCTTCCCCAATGCAGTTGGTAAGGCAGTTGCCAAACTCAAACAGCAGGATCTCTTTTATAAAGAAAAGTATGAATTCGAGCTGTAAAATGAGCACAACTATTTTTCTATTACTCTGGATGCTTCCTCTTGCTGAGTTTACATAAGAAGTCTAGCAGGAGGTGTTATTAAATAGCCACAGAAATTAGCCCCAAAACAATTATCTTGGTTTAACTATGGAAAAAGACACAAGAGACTTAATGAAAAGAGCATTTAAATTTTTGTGATTGAATATCTGTTGGACACCTCTGTAGTTATTAACCCTTGTTAATAACTACAGCATTTCAGATTTTTTTATTATTTTTAATTGAATTGTTTTTGGAAAACTGCAGATTAAAAACCATTTTCTCCCCTATGTTAGTCAGAGATCCCAGGGCAAACTGTGAAATAATGGGTTCTTTAAAAGTTTGGTTTAAGCCTCACTGCATGGCAAGGAGCATACCCTTGTTCAATATAAATTTGAATTTACATATTATAATAGATTTGTAGAAATACTAAGTAGGAAAAAACATCTCCAGTCGTATCACTCACCACTCATTCCTTACAATCATCTTCCAACACCCATGGCTTTCTTTGTAGTTAGTAGTAAATTTGCCATGAATTAAAGCTTCCTACGGTCTCCTTAAGAAAATATTTCAAAAGTTACTATTTGTGTTTGTTTTTCATTTTCCCCATACATAGCCAGAATTTTGGATTTCTCAGTATTGCTTATTTTCCTGCGGTCTTTTGTCATTCCAAATAATTTCTCTGTCTCAAGTCTCTGTCTTAGTATTTGCTATTTTAAAATATTTGTTGGCTCTTATCATGTCAGATCTTAAAACTTACTTAGTCAGTTGCTTTAATCTTTCCTCCCAAACCCCCCTCCCAACCTCACCTCCCTAGTCACTTCATCATTTTTTCCCCCTCTTAACTCTCTCCAATCTTCTACATATTTCTGGAATTGAGTTTATCCAAACTGAATGCACTTTTCCAGGTGCATCATATATCATTCCCTAAGTCTGGGATGTGATGGCTCTTTGTATACAGCCCAAATGCTAGCGGAGTTTGTTTGTTTGTTTGTTTGTTTCCTGATCACTGTCAGTACGTTGACTCAGAGTGTTTTTTTGAATATTTCCCACCGATTCCTGAGGGAGCCCTTCTGAAAATGGGCTATCTTCTACTTGGTTAGTCTATTTAAAGGACAGGAAATGGGAGAAAATGTAATTTTGTAAACTCTGTTAGAAAACATGTCCAGTTACCCCACCCAATCCCCTGCCACTTTCAGAAACACATCTATTTTCTTGGCATTTCCCTCTTTGTTAAATATATTTCATTATGAAAATGGAATGGAAGCATATGCAAACAAATTGCTGTGAAGTTCATCACAGCAAAAGTGGAGAATTCAACTCAACTTAGGGCATGATGATGCTCCTAGCTGTATTACAGATGTTTAAAAGAGAAAACAAACAAACAAAATACTTGAAAAGGTCTGCACTGAAATTAAAGCATTCTTTATGTAATGATAACAAGTTGGGTCTTTACATTTTCTTCACCTATTCCGTACAGTTCATTTTAACTACTTTTTCTGACCTTCAAAGCCAGTGATAGTAGGTATAAATTAGGGCAGAGAAATAAGAGAAAAGAAATATAAAATTAAGGGGCACCTGGTTGGCTCAGTCATTAAGCGCCTGCCTTTGGCTCAGGTCATGATCCCAGGGTCCTGGGATTGAGCCCCGCATCGGGCTCCCTGCTCGGCAGGAAGCCTGCTTCTCCCTCTCCCACTCCCCCTGCTTGTGTTCCCTCTCTAGCTGTCTCTTTCTCTGTCAAATAAATAAATAAATAAAATCTTAAAAAAAAAGAAATATAAAATTAAATATGGCACATCAAAACGTTAGCAATAAACTACACAAATTTCTTTCTGTATCTTCAGAAGAACTATGACTAAATATGAAAAGACTTATGTGTAAGTCACAGTGAGCTTATGTATCCAATGATTGGATAGAAGCAGGCTACACCAGGGCGCCTGGGTGGCTCAGTTGGTTAAGCGACTGCCTTCGGCTCCGGTCATGATCCTGGAGTCCCGGGATCGAGTCCCGCATCGGGCTCCCTGCTCGGCAGGGAGTCTGCTTCTCCCTCTGACCCTCCTCCCTCTCATGCTCTCTGTCTCTCATTCTCTGTCTCTCAAATAAATAAATAAAATCTTTAAAAAAAAAAAAAAAGAAGCAGGCTACACCAAAATGAAACACAAGCCACTTCAAGCAGTCCACAAAAGATCATAAACACCTATGCATCAGTAAAGCAAATCTGAGAATGTATGAGCTGATGAAGATGGGGGAAAAGTTATTGTCCTCCCAATGTTTTCTATATTAACATAAATATGTATCATATTTGTAGATTCTAAGAAGCTATCAATTATAAGAATCTACTCCCACTGATTTGATAACAGCTTTTCAGAAAATAAATGACGTGAAATTTACACACAAGACTTCTGTTTGCTAAATGGCAACAGCATACATATATCTATATAATTACGTATCTCTCTCGTATTTGAATTACAAAGTTTGACTCAAAATCTTTTTTATATCCTTGGAGTCACTTTTGAGCCTTGATGGTGGCATCAAAGAGACAACCATGATGCTTTTCAGTTAATTCACCTTCAATTATATATCTCAGTCAATATTCCTTCAGCTATATATCTAAACAACCTAGTAGCCCCCAAATGATCCTAAGCAAAACGGAAAATTATTGGCTTTTGTAACTTAAAAACCTGTAAATAGTCTTTAGGCACTGCTAGTTCATAGACTCCAGAAACATCATCATGATCTCATTTCTCTCTTCCACGCAGTTTCCGTACTCAGCAGGGTTGTCCCTTGTGGAAACTGCACTAGCTCCAATTTCATATCCTATTTTATTCCAATAGAGTCACGAGAACCTCTCTCTTTCAACCCTTACAAGAGTCCTGGTCCTGGCTCTCACCAACCTGATTGGATCATGTGTCCTCTGAATTCATCACTATGGCCAGTCACATGGGATTTCCTGAGTTACTTAATTCCACATCACAATTCAAAAGAACTTCCTGTGATGATGGAAATGTCTATAATTTACACTGTGCGATGTGGTAGCCACTTGTCATGTGTGGCCATTGATTCCTTGAAATATGCATGATGCAACTGAGGAACAAAATTTTAAATATTATTTTAAGCAATTTAGATTTAAAATAATAGCCACTACCGCACTGAACAGCATAGCCCTAGAGTTCGGTGTGTGGGCCAAACCTACATGGATTACATGAGCTGAGAAGGGGTTCCCCAAAGGAAAGGTTTTTTTTATAGAAAGCAGGTCCTATTTTCCAGAGTGGGAAATACAGATGCCAATGTGTAAAAACAACAGATGTTCACTATAATGTACCCTAAAACTTGAACTTTTTATTAACATCTTTTGGACTGACGGTTTAATTTCATATTATATGGCTTGCATTATATGACTTACAGTTGTTCTATTTTTGATTGTTTTGTTTGTTTTCCTTAATTAAAATGCATACAATGGGAACTTTGGACACAGAGCTATTCAGGCTTGAATGAGAAACTATTGTTAGGGATCCACTACCTTTAATTAAATTGTCTTTTAGGTACACTGTGCTCATCTTTTCAAAGGACATTTTAAACAATATATATGGATACAAACAAGTTAAAATTCATGTGGCATTTTAGAGACAAATAGCTCAACTGGAGGGACAAAAGTATTAATGAGCTTATAGGCAGCCTTAATGTCAAACATACACAGTGACAATTGTACTACAATGTACTCCTTTGTCTAAAGGATGGACGTTTTCTTTTTGACACGATCACATTCATTGATGCAACTAAGTTTCTAACACAGATTCCTGCCTGCATTGAGCTCATAATTCTCAATCTTAAAAATACAAAAATGTGAAACATCATGCATCTTCCACTTGAAGCAAACGATATCAAATTAATACAGGTTCATTACAGAAAATCTAGAAACATGGAGACATAATATGAGCAAAATTAAAATTATCTATAATCTCATCATACAGAGGCAACGACCAATACTGTTTTCGTATATATTTCTTTTGACTTAAAAAAGTATATGTGTGTGAGTATTCATCGCACTATTTAAACTACTTGAACAATTTTTCATAAGGATGAGAACCTACTGTAGTTACTCCTTTATAACCTAATACTTAACCTAACATTATATTCTTTAAAAACATGTGTTTAATGGCAACATAGTATTCCATTGCATGAAAAAAATACATATACATATATCTAAAAACTACCACTTTTAGGTTAAAAGGATATGTATAGCTCTAAACTTTTGGAAAAATATGTAGGTTCCATTCAGGCAGATTTCTGTCTGTTTTGTTGACTGCCAAATTTCAGTGCCTAGAACAGTGTCTGACATCGAAAATACATTCATTAATATTTGTTGAATGAATGAGAATTGGTATATTTCCTATTATAATTCCAACACCCAAGTGTGACATGGCCCATTTCCCTAAACCCTCATCAACTCTAGGTTTTTTTTTTTTTTTTTTTTTTTTTTTTTCAGTTTCGTAGACAGAAGATGGCATCTTATTACAGTTTTTCTTCTAACCTCTGTATTTCTACCAGAAGTACAAATTGTGTCACATCATGCTTACTTAGGCAAAAACACATTATGTAGAGGAAGAACTTGCAGCCTAATTTTGGATAACTGTTTCAAAATCTTAAAGTTTTGACTAAGCAAAATCTAATAGGAGGATTATGTGTTTGGAAATCATATTCCAGTCCACTAAGAATCCATATGACCTGGAGAAGTTACTAAACCTACTCATTCCATTATTATGTGTTAACATATAGTGAGCCTATAAATGTAGGTATTGTGTTTTAATAAATTACCAAATAGAGTAACTTAAAAGAAGAGAAATGTATTGATTCTGCTTCATATTTACTTCTCCCCCTAACTTCTGCAGAACCTTGCCTTTTCTCCATGCCCTAAATTTAACTCATAGCATAATATTTAAGCAAATTGAAGATTATCATAAAAACTGTAAGGAAAACTCCCAGAAACCCAGGATGGGACTCCAATCAAACCTCATGTGAAACCATAACCATACAGAACAAGAGAAAGTTTCATGGGGGCGGTCTCTCATTGAGTATCTGCTTTTCTCTTGTGCATACCCTCTACCTTTCTTGCTTTTGCCCCTCAGTCTCTCTCTCTCTCTGCATCTCTTTCTCTCTTCCTCCCTTTCTCTCAAGTGACTTTCTCTGCTTCCACACATGCACATGCTCAAACACAGCCCTGCACTGACTTCCCATCCCTTTCCCATCCCGCCCTTAATTAACTGTGCTTCAGTTCCAAATTCTCTAGAGAGAGAATCAGCTCTACCCATGTTAGGGCAGATCTTTTTCACTCTGTCCTCAGTCCTATCTGCTATGATGACAGGGAAGGATCACCTCGTTCAAATACGGGACCTAGCATTCACTATAGAAATGGGACTAGTTTTCGAAGAAGAGGATTAGGACTAGTAAACATCCCAAAAGGTATACGTCATATGTGCTTTCACTTATTAGATGCTGGGATTATAAATATAGGTAGAAAGTGGCCCCTATTATGTAATAATTCACTCACCTAATTTGAATATGTAATTTTAAAATATCTTCCAATCTTCACCATTTTAAAAATCATTTATGATAATCAGGTTTTGTTTTGTTTTCAATCTAGTTTTAATTCTATGGCTAAGCTTCCTTACATTTATTTCTTTTTCAACTTAAGTGTTTTGCCTTTTGTCCCTGCTTGAGATCTTTGATTCCTTAGTAACAAAACTTTTTTTTTTTAAGTTTATTTTTTGTTCTACCAAGGATAGCTTACTATTTGTAGTTATTTTTAACTGGGATGCTGTGTCTAGCAATTTTGGTAACTTCTGCCGTACTGTTTTTCTCAAAATTATCTGACTTTGCAAAAAATTTTTAAAGATGAACAGAATTACCTTTTGCAATGCCACATTTTAAGCATTTTTGGAGATAATCCATTATTAACTGTGCTCTCTATACTAAGCAAAATGACTCATCTGAACTAATGACTTGATGATGTGTGTATTTCTTCCATATTTTCAGTTTCTTTGCATTTCATAATTTTTATATTTTTCTCCTTCAATTCTGATGTAATTTAAATTTGTTATGAGATAAACTAAATCATTTTCTCTTTCTTAGTTAAGTAATTTCTGACAGTTAATCTTCCCAGTCTCAACCATGGTTCTTTCGAGGAAAAAGGAAATAAATTACACTTAGGTTACACCTGTGGACAATAAACTATTTAAATCAAGCCATCTCCATCATTAATATCCATCACCCTGGCCATCGACTCTAGATCTTGTAATATGTGATAAATGGCTAAATTTACGGGATTGGCCATGTTGCAGTTTCATTGCTTCCACTATTCAGACATGTCCTCAAATTATGGCAATATGCGTGAAATGACAGCCTTCCTTAATGACTGATGGGGATGGTCTCATCATGGTTCTGGCCACTGTGATGAGCATCAATCACAAAGACACCCAAAGATGTCAAATCTGCTGAGATGCTCTTTAATCCTGTGATCTTAGAAAGTCACAACTGTCAGCACAGATCCAAGCAATTGTCCAGTTCGATGGTCCCTAACCTTTTCCAGTTAGAAGAATGTATTATACCAGAAAACATTGTTGAAGAATTCCACTTCTCGTTTTGTTTAAAAAAGCATACAATAGCCCTAACCAGGCACATTGTCACAAAGACCCTTTGAGATGTTTTGCATTTTGCACTGCCTTAACTAACCCCTCTTCTCTGAGAACTGCTCCCACATCTACACAGGTGGTACTTTGTGCTATATTTGAAGTCAGAAATATTTGTAAATGAAATTTTGATTTTCGAAGTATCGTAACACTTACTTATTCCAAAAAAAGTGTGAAACATACTATTTATTCAGTCAATGGATAGTGCTTATTTTGTTTTAAACAAGATAAGAACCACTGATCTAGAAAATGTACTCTTTATAAAACCCACTCTTACCTTAATGATTCAGGTAATTGAGGGAGAAGTTTTGTTTTGTCATTTTATTCTTTACTCAACATTATTGATTGACTTGGTTCTCTAATTCACCTACACAGCCAAAGCCTGTGATTTTATAGAAAACCATGTCTAAGATATCACAATTACTCTCTCATGATTCAGGTAGGGTAAAATTATGAGTGTGTTTCCCTAAGGTGTAGTAAAATAGTTTATTTATTACTACTTCCTCAATGTCTCACTCACAGGTGGTTAGATTTTGAAAGATTATCAGCTGGGCTTGTGTAGGCAAGTGCAACAATTTGACTTCAGGAAGGCATCATCTGAGCCAGCCTCCCTTCTGCTAGGGCCCAAGGATATTATTTACAGAAATAAACCATTGTATTATGCTTAATACATTCTTAGAACATTTATACATATACTATATCAAATTTTCCTGTTTCTCTGTTGTATGAGTTCATTAAAAAATTTGCCCACATTATTCTGTCCCTCAATTCCATTAGGCTTTTCAAGTTCCTACAGTGGCTTCCTAATCTATCAATTTTGTACTTCTTACCAAGTGAGAGCTCACACTTCCTTCACAATTGGACTGAAACCTTATTTTGTCCAAGACCTTTTCACAATATATTGCATTTGATTTTGCATTTCCTCTAGAGACGTCCTAAGATTTCAAATGTCCTATCATTGGTGGTGGGGGGAGGGTTGGGGAGGTAATAACATAGGTACCATGTTTATATATTCTGTTTGAACTGCTTGATGGGCTGTGAGATATATGTAATTGCTGTTACTTCCTTATTTCACAGATGTGTGTCTGTGCTTGTTCCTCTCTCTGCATCTTTTTTTTAAATTTTTTTATTCTTATATTATTCCCATACATTACATCATTAGTTTTA
Source organism: Neomonachus schauinslandi (assembly GCF_002201575.2). Taxonomy (NCBI): domain Eukaryota; kingdom Metazoa; phylum Chordata; class Mammalia; order Carnivora; family Phocidae; genus Neomonachus; species Neomonachus schauinslandi. The sequence goes on from NC_058406.1 coordinate 66,838,602, forward strand.
GATGTAGTGTTCCATGATTCATTGTTTGTGCATAACACCCAGTGCTCCATGCAGAATGTGCCCTCCTCAATACCCACCACCAGGCTAACCCATCCTCCCACCCCCCTCCCCTCTAGAACCCTCAGTTTGTTTTTCAGAGTCCATCATCTCTCATGGTTCGTCTACCCCTCCGATTTCCCCCCCTTCATTCTTCCCCTCCTGCTACCTTCTTCTTCTTCTTTTTTTTTTTCTTAACATATATTGCATTATTTGTTTCAGAGGTACAGATCTGAGGTTCCTCAAAAAGTTGAAAATAGAGCTACCCTACGACCCTCTCTCTGCATCTTGATAATGCTTTGCTTGAGCCTGAGGCAAAGTGGCCTATGTGTTTTTTGTTTTTTGTTTCAATTCCGCCAGATGGAGCTCAGTACCATTTATCACTGTTGACTAAGCAACTAATAATATTTTTCCTAATGAAGAGTGGTGATACATTTTGCAGTTTGCTCATTCACTAATTTACCCATTAAAAATTATTTATTGATCACCTCCTGGGTGCCTGGCACTGTGCAAGCGCCTGGGAAGCAATGACAGAAGAGAGAAACAGTTCTAGACCAAGGAGTCTGTTCAAAGCACTTGAATCCTGATGTTTTCCAGGATCATTCCAACACTCACATGTTAGCCAGAGACATTAGAGTATCCATAGCCTTGTCTCCCTTGCTTTTCTCAGTACCCTATTTATTCATGTTAACACAGTGAAGAAACATGTAGATTACAGTAACGGTGAGAAATCCATGAATTTTCAGAGGGAACTGAATGGTGGATCACATATTCATTGTCTTGACCTTGGAGCAGGTCAGAATAGACACAGAGGGAAGGAATGCTACCTGCTGCCAACTATTGTTAAGAGAGTACAATGTGAGATTCACCCCCAGAGTACTGGTTGATGTATTGCCCTAAAATCTCTAGATATGCCAGTCATAAGTAATACGTCAGATAAATATCTCAACAATAAATATATTTGAAATTATACTTGTCAGAGAAAAGCTTAAGAGAACTATATATGCTTCTTTAACTTAATCATTCTGGCTTTCTGTTTTAGAGGTTGACGATATCATTATTAATATTTACCATTAATTGCTTATGTATATTATTTGAACACCAGCATAGGCTTACAAATGTGGTGTTTTTAATGACAAAGATAATGATAACTGAATTGGTGATTAAAAATACACTATAAGCTTAGCACCTTCATAAAAATCCCAAAGCTCTTTACAAAAACAATAGAACAATGAACTAAAATAACAGCTGTGCTAATCATAAGCTAGTTAAAAAAGATAACACTTAGGAGTTTAGGGTTTTTTCAAGCCCATAAATTAAAAGACGCAAAGTTTCATGCTCATCAAGGCTATTTTTAGAATTTGTTAATGGAAGATGGTATAATAGGTAACTTAATATACAAGTGAAATGGCTCTTAAGTTGAAATGGGGTAAAATATCATGTATATGTCTGAGGACTTTTATTTTACTTTAATAACCAAAATTGTCAATTAACCAGATTTTTTTTAACATTTACCTTGCAAAAGGAAAAGGTAGATCACAAGAAAATAAGCTTATAATAGTCCTCTTTAATCTAAATCCTCTATACCTTCTAGATTTCACAATAACCATACTATTCATTATGATGGTCTGAGATACTACAGAATTTTAGTTGTCAGGTACTTGACTATATTCACTGTGCTTCACTTAGTTCAGCTACAAAAGCAGGCAGAATTTCAGTAAAGTGGCACTACCTACTGTATTAAGTAGTATCTGAGCAGGATACTACTCACATTGTAAGGTTACTGCAAACAAGGGATTCACGAGCACACTCTAAGAAGTCAGATTCCAAATGATGAATCACTAAATTCTACCTCTGAAACTAATAATACAGTGTATGTTAATATAAAAAAATTAAAAATAAATACTATACTGAAAGTGAAAAACAGAAAAAGAAAGTCAGACTCCATGTATAGACTGCTAAGCCCCTAAATAAACCAAAAAAAAAGGGGCGCCTGGGTGGCTCAGTCAGTTGAGCTTCTGCCTTCGGCTCAGGTCGTGATCCCAAGGTCCTGGGATCAAGTCCCGCATCGGTCTCCCTGCTCAGCGGGAAGTCTGGTACTCCCACTCCCACTCCCGCTCCCCCTGCTTGTGCGCTCTCCTTTTCGCTCTGATAAATACATACATACATACATACATACATACATAAAATCAATCTTAAAAAAAAAGAAGCCAAAGAAAGCAGGCCCCTCATTAATGTAATGTATTATGTTAATTTGTGAGGGCGGCCTAACAAAATACCACAGACTAAGTGGCTCAAACAACAGAAATTTTCTCCCAGTTCTAGAGGCTGCAGGTACAAGCTCAGGGTGTTGGCAGGTTGGTCTTCTGAGGCTTACCAAATGGCGACTTTTTACTGTGTCCTCACACAGAGCATGCTTTCCTCTGTGCATGTGCATTCCTGGTGTCTCTCTTTGTGTCCAAATCTCCTCCTGTTACAAAAACACCAGTCAGACTAGATTAGGGCTCACACTAATGGCCTCATTTTAACGTGATTACCTCTTCAAAGGCCCTATCTACCAAATGCAGTCGCATTCTGAGGTACTGGGGGTTAGGGCTTCAACATACCAACGTGGAGGGATACAATTCAGCTAACCACATGTTTTGTAGTAGAGTGAACTATGTTCCTTCAATAGATATGTCCACTCGGAACTTCTCAATGTGACCTTATTGGGAATAAGGATCTTTGCAAATGTAATTAAGGTAAAGATCTCCAAATGAGATCATCCCAAATTAGAGTGGACCACAAAGCCAATGACATATGTCCTTATAAGCAACAGAAAAGGAGAAGACACACAGAGCCACAGAAAGGAAGGCCATGTGAAAACAGAGACAGAGAGACTGGAGTGATATGTCTACAGGTCAGTGATTACCAAAGAATGCTGGCAGCCATGGAAGCTAGGAGAGAAACATGGAAACGATTCTCCCTCAGGGTCTCCAGAAGAAGCCAGCCATGCCGACAGCTTAATTTTGGATTTTTTACCTCCAGAACTGTGAAAGAATAAATTTCTGTTGTTTGAAGCCACTCAGCTTGTGATCATTTGTTGCGGCAGCCACGGGAAATGAATACCAATATTGGTATAGAGAAATAATAAAACTACCATGTACTGATGACTTCCATGTGCAAGGCCCCATCCTATGTATATATCATCCCTTAAATCCTCTCATCATCTATGTGAGATGGGTACTATTTTACCCATTTTACAGTGGAGACACTGAGGCTTAAAGAGGTGTAAGTAAACTTCCCAGGGAGGCACAGATGGTAAATGTCAAAGCCAGAATTCAAACTGATATCGGTTTGACTCTGCATTGTGGTCATTCCATCATGTTGCATCAAACTGATAGATAAGAGTATCTTGGAGCCATAATGAATTAAAGATTTTGTGCTGAAAGGGCTCAATTTATTGAGTTTAGGCAGTGACCTATGGAGGCAGTTATAGAGAAAGGCAAGAGACAGGCAGAAGAGGTATCATAGGGAATTGATATTGATAGGGAATATTTTAGGGAACGCCTTGCCCGAGCATCATCCCAAAACTAAGGCAAAGGAATGAGGGCACCTTCTCTTCTAACCATGCTATATCAATTGGGGTTCCTATGCTTTATTTCCTCCCTCAAAGCTCTGCTGAACTCAATATCACCTACAGTTCACTGTTGGGCGAGAATGTGTTCTTCCTTGACATGGGTCTAAGAGGCCATATTCAGATTGCAGTCTTGGCTTTCTCTTATACCCAGATCTCTGTGCTTCGTAACCTCAGTCTGATTCTTAGTTGCTTCTTCAGTGTTCTGGACTCCGCATATCATGAACAGAGTAGAGGTGGTCACTGAAGACAAATTTATCAGGAATAAAGATGAGATAGCAGCTGGAGTTTAATGTGAACATTCTTGCCCCATTCATTTATAAGATTTTGTTCTTCTCCACTAATAGCCTGGAGAAGCCTCCCTCAATCCCAATCCCTCACCCAGACTCCAACTGATGGCTTGTCATGTTGATGGAGCCGGTTTTTCTAACTTGTAAGTCTGAACCATTAAACAGGAAATATTTCCGTAGCTCAGATATTTTCATGTATTTACATACTTTGAGTCCATAGAATACATTCATTTTCCATTTCTTCAAGAGCCTGTGATACTGTCAACATGATCTGAGTCCACAAACAGAAGCTGACTAAACAACAAGCAGGATACCAGCCATGGAGCTTCTAGAGTCATCCTGGCAAGTGGAACCTTTCAGGTCTGACCTTTAAAATTAAAACAATGTATATCTGTTTGTATTTATAGTTGCAAAACGAGAAGATGTCCAAATTCACAACCCCAAATATGTTTAACCCATAGAATATTATTGTTGAAATTATCAAACTATCCTTTGATTCGCTGGATATAACTAAAGACTTGAGAACAAACTGAAACCCAGGTTAGAATTCAAAATTTGAAACCGTCTGCTAAGAAAGATCAGGGTGGCCTCAGAACTAAATTTAAATAAGTAATTATGTCATAAACAAACTCTATATATCCTACAATGCAGGAAATGTATCAATGTTGCCTAAGTATGTCTTTAGGGTGCCCTAAAATTCAGCAGGATCTAGATTTAGGTCAAGATTGAATGCTGAGCTAATTTATAAACAATACCAACCAGTGTCTCCCTTACCCAAGGTCCTAATTCTCATGACTAGAAGAATGACAGATTCTCTGAGCTAGCCCTTACTCTTCTATAGTAGTTTCTAGTATGATAGTAGCTGTTGAAGAAGCTCTTCAGTCTCAGTCTGATTCTCCATCAGAAGCAATAGTCCAACACAAGGAAGGTCAATGAAAAAGCAGAGTGGAAAATGAAATCTTCCCACGCATTCCTAGGTGTAGCTCTACCAGTTTAGGAACCTAGAACTAAAAGTGAGAGATTAGTGTTCACCATCAGACCCTTATAGAAAAAGTAGGTAGGCGAGACACAAAGGGGTTGCCATAGTAGCTACAGATGCAAAAGGGACCCAACCAAGCGCAGCAGACAATGCTTGCTCTGTTACCTGGCAGTTTAACCTTTCCGCATTCTACACAGTGAGCCTGAGCTGTGGTGTGACTTTTCTACCCCTGTTTTCCTGATGCAGTCTGGTATTCTAACACCTGTGTTTTTTACCTCATTTCCCTTGTGCTCTCTTAGCCTTACCTCAGGCCCTGACCTCTGTGTTCTTCTAGCACCCTTAACCTGGTGACCTAAGTGATCCTTTCTCGAGATTCTATCTTCACAACAATTAACCTGGTTATAGAGCTGTAGCCAGCAGGACTTGGGCTACTTCTATCACTCCTTCCAGTGGGTGCTTCTCTATACCTGCTGCCCCAGGGACCAGTGACCTAGTGTCCTCCTGATAATGCTGGTGTTTTGCTTTTGGAATAATCAGCCCAAGAGAAAGAGCTTCACCCAAGAACAAAAAACAAAACAACAACAAAAAGTTTTGTGCTGGCAACTGCAAACAAGGCAATCTATTCAGCATGATTCAACCCAGCAAAGTAAGCCTGGCAGACAGAAAACAAAACACAAAACCACCACTTCACACAACAAGAGTTGAATTAATTAACTCAGTTACCCTAGGACAACCTTACTTGTTGAGAGGGCAGTCTCTCAAGTCAGATTGCGGGGTTCCATCCCTGGCTCTACCACTTGCTGCATAACCTTAGACAAATTTTTTAACTGATTAGTGCCTCAGTTTCCCCATCTGTGAAAAGGAGATAGATGTGTTGGGAGCCTGAAAATGACATCATTTATGTAAACATCTTCAAAAGTGCTGGTACATAGCTAGTGCTCAATAAATTATGAGTGCTTTGATAGAGTCCATCGACCTATTTCCTCTACCTTAGACACAAAACCATGAGCTCACTCGAGAAAATGCCCTGGCCTGAAACACTGAGAAGGAGCCAGGGTAAGGCCTTGTAACTGTTTATATTAGGATATAATATAAACCAATTTCTTTCTACCCCAGCCCAGCCCTGTGGGCTGAGAAAAATCGAAAAAGAGCCTAAATTGTTCATGATGAACAATAAATATTGATTGATAAATAAAGGAGGTAAGTGAAGTGGGAGATACTCACCTCAGGAGAGGCCCTATAAATATCAAGCTTAGACTCACCCACCCTGCCTGCCAAGCAAGACTCCATGACACTACCAGTGTCTCTCAACAGAGGAACTCTTGGCGGTGAAGTCACTTTAAAGAAAAGAGTGTGGTTCATGTGTTTTTCTTCCAAATAATTCTCTGACAAAATTCTTATTATGCAGTTTCCATCCATTTAAACAAGGGTTTATTAAATGCTACCGAATACATAGCACTATTGGATACATATCCACTTTAAAAGGATTATTTGAATAAGAACAAAGCACAGTGAATTTCTGGCATCCTTGAATATGATTTCTAGTCTATTTAATAGCCATGTCTGAAGTGGCATCTTATTTTTGAGCTCTGAGTAGTTGTCATTCACACAATATAGCTTAAAATCTTTTTCTTTTTTTCTTTTTCTTCTTCTTCCTTTTTTTTTTACTTTTTGTTGTTTTGTGAACCTAAGTCAAACTCTGGCATGGCAGTATTTCTAATACAGCTTCAATGCCTTTTGGTCTGAATGACTGCCCTGAATAACCCTAACAAAATTGAGACAAGCACATGATTATTCAGACAAGATATGGAGTCCGGACATATACAGGGAAATAATTCAAAAGTTTTGAGCCCCCATAGTGCTTACTGTTTGTACTGTACAGACTTGCCACTTGGCACTCCAGCCAACGTTCACATTTAGTATTTGAAAGTGAAACCACTTGGTGGGTTTTCTCCTCTATATCCCCTCCCTGGATGAGCTATCTAGAGGTCAGCTGCCATGAACAGAAGTGGGGCGTTTTTGAGAGGAGATAGGCATGCAATATAGCAAAAAGGATGAAAGAGGTTCAGATCTCAAAGAGATAATAGAGAAGGAGGGTCAAAACCTGCAAATTGAGTGTGGAAAAGCAGAGTGATGAATTATAGAACAGAATGGAGAAAGACATGGTTAGAAGTTTCTATTACCACAGAAAGAAAGGCTTCAAATGGAAAAAAATATATATTATAAACAGGAGTGTTATGTTTTCAGTACACGGAATGGTCTTACCCCCCTTTTGTATATTATAGGCTAGAGGCTAATCTCAGGTGAAGATGAGACAAGGGAATTCTAAGAGAAGTGACAGGTTATAGAATAAAGGTAAAGAAAATTACAGTGAAATGAAGTTGAAGAGTGAGGCCACAATAGTTACAGAAAATGGGAAAAAAGGAATCAGTGATAAAGAAAAGTATATTATAAGGAAAAGAAAAGCATACAAAAAATAATTTTATGATTTCCTTTGAATTTAGAGTCATCTTACTTTTAGAAAACAGACCTTTTGTGCAGTATATTTTAGCATTTTGAGTACTAACCACTAAGATACTGAAATTTTGTTCAGAGAGATGTAGTCTTTGAGTTTCAAGATCCATATCCTTAGAACAGCTTTTACAAAGTAATGATCATACTCAGAACATGATAATTAGATACATTCAATTAAATTTCATTGAGAATTACCTTTATTTCTCACAAGACTTGGGATCTTTTGCACTTAAAATTTAAAGGTGCATGTGAAGTCTACACAGACCTACCCACTTTTTCTCTGAAATCTAACACATTACTGCCCCTAACTGAATTCTCCTTAGAAGCTGCATTTTTCTAAGTAAGAAAAATCAACTGAAGACAACTTTTAAATATGTCTAACCAAGAAGACTGCAATATTCAATCAAGTTAATGTTATCAGTGTGGTGATTATTTGAATATCTTTGATGTCAAAGCCGTGCCTCAGAATTTCAAAATTCACTTCACTTTGAAATCAAAGTATACATGAGTTTTTCCTACTGTAATATAAAATATATATATTAAATTTTTATCAAAAAATTGAACACACAAAAGGAAAGTGCAAACTTTACCAAGGATTTTGATAAAAACTTAATTTGTTTTCAAATATCTTATTATCTATGAAATATATAAAACATAAGCTAACTGTGAATGTGGTATATATTTGACTATTTGTATGGCAAAAGACTGCTGGTATACACTAGCATGTCCATTTTTAAAAGGCAGAAGTATGTATTATAATTTTTAAAAATCGAACCAGGATGTGGAAACCTATGTTTTAACCTCAATCCTGCTTTTGTCTACTAGCTATGCCACTTGTTTAACTTTTCTCTTTTTTTCTGTGAAAAACATCTTTTTTTTATTTTTATTTTTTATTGAAATAGAGTTGACATAAAACTTTTTTCTCTTTTAAACTGGGAATAATATGTTTCCTACCTAGTTTGTTGAACATAGAAAGGTAGTTTTAAAACAAATCTATAAAAACATATGAAACATAATTTCATTATTTAACTGTAATTTCCTTAAGGGTCATAAACAACTTTACTCACTAAACGTTTGTTATCCAATATATGGCTCTCTCTCTTTTCTTCAAATTGTCACACTCTTGGACTCTTCTTTTACTAGTAGAAAAGGTAGGAAAAGGAAGGGAAAGATGAAAACATTTTACTTTTCTAATCCATCACTTTATTATCATGATTTAAACTATTCTAGTTGAAGCTTTTGAGGGAAATGACATTGAATTCAATACTTAAAGCACGTGTTTGATGTCTTATGTGTACCTTTTGACTTTGAATGGTATCATGTGAAGACTGAGGAATGGAAGCAAAGAATGCAACAAAAAATAACTTGTTCCATAAATGAATATGCCAGAAAATAGATATTTTACTGTTAGGAACGTTATTATCATTCCAGGCTCTGGTGTAGTAGAGGATCTGGGATATTTATTATATGAATGAATGTCTCTATCTTTGCAAGAAAAAAAATAATTTCTATTCTTCTTATACCTAATTATTTGTCATGGAGTTATTCTTACCACAAATTTTTCTCTGTCCCCATGTAATTGCTTTTCCCGGGGTTTCTAAATTAGGATTTGTTGCCATTTTATCAAATGTAGGACCTATAGTCATCCCTTAACTTGTTTGGCAAGTTCAGTGGTAACACTTATTTCTTCTCCTTAATCAGGAGGTGAGATTTCCAGAAGCATCTCAAAGACAGAGGGACAAGGCTTAGAGAATTAAAAAAAAAAAAAGGCACTGTCCTTGCAAAGAGTGATGTAAGAGGCAAGGAGGTTAAGAGACAAAACTGAACAAATGAGTTTGGGGAGAAAGCTAGCCTTTATAGGGTAAAAGGAAACAGAAGTACTTTCGGCCAGCCTAATGAAAGGTTTTGAAATTGAGGGTCCTTAGAGGAAACCTGGAATTAGAACAAGTTAAAAAAGTAAAGAATGTAGGGAGTGAATGGAGAGGGCTTGTTTGTCTAGAGTTGGTGCCTTAATAGAAAAATGGCAGGCCAGCAGCAATGCTACAGCTGATAAATTGGCATGTATAAGAATGGGGACAGGAAAGCACAGTGCTAATGACAGAGATTTTTTTTAAAGGAGCACATGAACTAATCCAAAGGAGTTACTTAAAATTACAGTTTGCTCTTTTTTCTCTCTCTCTCAGAATTGTTTAAAGAGAAGAGGGAGAGGAAAAGGGAAGGTGTAATTTATAGGATGTACCTTAGGAACTATTATTAGAAGAATAAAAAAGAGAACTACTGGCAAATGTAAGTGCATTAGAAATGCAGTAATTAAAAGGTTCTACAAGAAAAAAGGAAAATCAGAGCGAACAGTCTTCTATTAACCTACTGTGATTTATAACTCACATTCTACTTTTTTCTCCTAGTACAAGTTCTCTGTTACTGTGTATAATATCCACATGTAATTTTCTGTTGTGGTAACCTATATTGGTTGTAGTGAGTGGATCTTAATTTGTTTTTAATGTGCCTCTAGTTCATCAGCTTCAATTTCAGGGGAAAATTTCTCTGTGCTTCAAATAGCAGTCAGTGTTGCTACTCTGTATTTGCAACTGATGTCTATTTTGGTAATACAACAGTTATCAGTAAATGAGAAGAAACAATGAAATATGTTACAACATTGAAGGAAAGGACAAGGATAGATATAACTGCTGATGAAGTATATTTATTCTGGAAAAACTGAGATGCTATGAAATGTTGGGAAGTGGGAAAAGATACATTAAAGATAAATCTAGAAAATAAAGTGAGAATAAGATAAACGCAAAAAGTGTGATGAATCATTTCTTAAGGAAATTAACCTAAATTCCTGATGGATGGTTAAGCATTCTCTGAACACATGAAAGCACTTGTGTTTCTAAATGTTAAACTAAGATATGCTGAAAATTTCATGAGAAATCAATACCTATTAAAATGCTGAGCATGTTTGGCAATGTTCTAAACATTATGAGCATTATCCCATTTAAAATACTTCTAAATTATATAAGTAGGAACTAATATATTCCCTATGAAAACCTGATGTACAGAAATATGAAGAAACTTGCCCAAAGTCACACAAGTAGTTAAGTGGCAGAGATTTCAAATACAGGTTGAGTTTGGTCTCATACACAGGTTTACTCCTGAGTCAGGCACTGGTAGTTACTAAACCCTCTGTGTCCAGGAGAACCATAAAGATAAACTGTTACTGTTGCAGCTGAAATTTTTACAAGGAAACCACTGATGGAATTTAAGTACTTCATTGGAGTAGTATACCTAGCACATGTTGCTAACTAAGATCTTCATGTTCTCTTGAAGATGGTCTCTCCTAGCCTTATTGCAGGGCACCAAATGCTCAAAGATGATGTCTCAAAGTGCCTAACTTATACAGGGGCATTGATGAAAATAGAGCAGAAGAGGGAGGGAAAAAAAAAAAAAAGAACAACCAGATGTCCCTACTTAGGTTCTTCCTTCTTCTGCCGTGTATGCTTTCTAAAATGTCCTCGTTCCAGCTCAAATTAAATCACATGAAATTTTGTTTGAAGATTATTTTGTGTGCTACTTGAGAAATGATAATGTTTCATGAATGTTTTTATGTTATCTCCAATAGCCCTTGCACCTCATCTGTCCCAAGGACATCATGGAAAATAATTTGAGAACAAACCAAAGTACTTTAGCACCTTAATCATTTAGCACTGGGTTGATAACAGAAAGGGCAGGGAAGGATGACTGCAGTCGCCCTGTCATTTTGGAGGGAAAACATCTCAGAAGAGAGTAAATATGATAGCCTTTTCATCTTGATAACTAAAGGCATCATTTCCTTGTAATCCTTGGTTATTGGAGAATGAAAGACCTAATATGACTGTAGGAAGAGAAGATTTTATACTAGCAGCAGAAATAGTTTAACATTTTAGCAATATGAAATGTACAAAGTACATAAGCAGATATAATCTCTTTTGATCTAACTCCCTGAGAGGCAGGTAGCTGTGTATCCTTGGAAAAGTTGCTTGTTCTTTCTTAAACATCAGCTTTCTCAATTGTAAAATGAGAAAAACAATGATTCTCCTTAGGCAAGTTACTTAACCCCTCTGTTCCTCAGTTTCTTCATTTGTAACATGAAAACGATAGGATGAGATTGCAATATAATTCTGCTGATATTCAACTGTTTTTTCACCTATAGAAATGGCAATTTCTTATGCTTCAACCTAATATTTGTAGTGTTGTGAAGATGAATACACTTAAAACAGTGGGCGCCTGGGTGGCTCAGTTGTTAAGCGTCTGCCTTCGGCTCAGGTCATGGTCCCAGGGTCTTGGGATCGAGCCCCGCATCAGGCTCCCTGCTCCACGGGGAGCCTGCTTCTCCCTCTCCCATTCCCCCTGCTTGTGTTTCCTCTCTCACTGTCTCTCTCTGTCAAATAAATAAATAAAAATCTTTAAAAAAAAAATACACTTAAAACAGGACCAAGATCTTAGTACACACATTTTATAAATATGATCTCAATTCATTCTTATAATAGCCCTGTGACAGATAATTGGGTTCCACCTTTGGATATAAATTTATGTGAAAAAACATATACTATTTATGGATTTATGGGGGGGGGAATGTAACTTTACAGCAAAGACCACTGCAACTTAACCCTTTGTCTAGTGCTTTCTAGGCTGCTCAGTGTATGTATATTGTATCAGCCAGCTAACAAGGTCTCTGAGCTGCTTTTCCTTCCATCCAAATTTGCCATCCACTGAATACTTCACCAATTTTCTAGCTGAGGTTTTAACAAATACTCATGTGACTTTGTTTAGCTTATAAAATGGCTTAAGGCCAAAAAAAATGAGTATTTTTTTTAAGATTTTATTTATTTATTTGACAGAGAGAGACACAGCGAGGGAGAGAACATAAGCAGGGGGAGTGGGAGAGGGAGAAGCAGGCTTCCCGCTGAGCAGGATCCCAGGACCCTGGGATCATGACCTGAGCCAAAGGCAGACGCTTAATGACTAAGCCACCCAGGTGCCCCAAAAATGAGTATTCTTATGCTCATCAATTTAGGTAGGGGTGTAAAAGCATGTCAGTATGTCAGAGGAAATTTTTTAGTGGATTCAGGTGCTGCTTGGTTAAAAAAATAAATTATAATATACAGGAAGAAATAAAATCAAAGTTCAGAGTTATCTGTATGTTCTGATTATTTTGTGGAAAGTTTTTCCATTTTGGTTTTGATTTCTAAAATACCTATCATAGCACACATACTAAAAATTGGAATGATACAGAGACGATTAGCATGGCCTCTGCACAAAGGATGCCATGCAAATTCGTGAAGTGTTCCATATAAAAAAATAAAATACAATAAATAAAATACCAATTGTAAGGTCCTTGCCAGTGAACATTGCGCCTTTGCAAATATGTGTATATAATATGTATACTAAATTGGTACACATTAAAAAGGAATAATTCATTAAAATTGAAAATATAGGATGCTAAATATTATGGAGGCAAAATGAGTAAAAGAAATACATTTTTGAAACTGTTTAATCTGTATTTTATAAAATGCCTTTGAAAATGAACTAGGAAAATCACATGCATATTTTGTAAAGTGTTCTCTACTGTGAATAAATGTACTATATAAAAGCCAAGGTATTATTGTGGTTAACAAAACTTATTGGATTCTTTTTTCCAATAATTTAAATAGTACAATAGTTATTTTGGGTCCCCTTCTCTCTGAGAATGAATAAACTAATTCAACCTTGTACATTATTTTTATTCGAGAAATAATATAGAATGTATCAGGATTTTTTCCATAAAATGTATTTTTGCACATATGCAAAGTCTAAATGATTGAGACATAGATGTCTTTTATGAACTCTATGAAAAAAATAAAGATCAAAAGAGAAATATAATGTAGCTATTTCTCCTATCCTTATTTTTTCTCAAATATAATCATTTGAGAGGATTATTGTAATTTTTGAAAGGATCGAAACTAACAGAACAGTAATCTTAGTAAATAGGAATTTTAATAATTGAGTATTCAACATATTCTCTTATTTGACTGAAAAATAATTTTTCTTTAGTACTGCATGTGTGTGTATAGTGGGAGAAGGTGTGTGTGTCAAAACATATGAGGCTGGTACTTTTTTATTGGTTTTGTTTGTTTTAACTCTAGGATTTTGTTTCTAAATGGTGACTTTAGACACAAACTGGCATCATCTTCATTTTGCCAAAGAGAAGACTGGAGATAAGAAAGTAGGATTTGTTTGCCCAAAGTTACCTAACAAGAACTAGGAAGAGTTCAAATCAGGTCTCAAAATTCCTGTCCAGTGATCTTTCTTTCACATATAGATGCTACTGACTTCTATTTACTAATCTATCCCAGAATTTACTCACTTTCATTTTTTTATTTTTCTTTCTGTTAAACTGATATTATCAATTCTTTACATTTATAACAGTACCATTGGAGTAGACAGAAATCTTTTGAGCTAAGGAATAAGATACCAAATTTTGCTTGAGAATAATACAAGGTTTTTGAGCCATATCCATCATTTAAATTATTAAAGTAGAGTGACCATTTGTGGGAGTTAGTAAAACATACATATCTGGAAAGTGGCTAATGAACAATAGAAAGATTTACAGATTTTTGTCTTTCTCAATCATTTCATTTTCCGTTCATTCTTGTTCAGGATACATAAGCTCTATCAGCATACTGTTTGAAGTGGAATTCAGCTACTGTGAAAATATTTTTTAACAAAAATAGCTTTTAAACATCATGAAGATATCGTAACTCATGTAGAAAACCTAAGCAATATACGGGTTTCTTTTTTAATTTAAAAATCCACTCAAACTGCTTCCCCAAATAACTCTTTCTTTCCCTTTTACCTTTCCAATTTGTCATCTTGATTAATATCTGCCCAGTCTATTCAAAATGATTTAGATACAACTAAGAGTTTACTATAAATTTGACCCAAACATATTAAAGAAAACCAGCAAACAAATATGAGAACAATGTATTTCTCATCTTGAGAAAGAGAATCTCATTGGATAAATGACAAACTGATGGCAAGGAAAAACTAAACTAGCTATCTTTTTAAGGCAGCTCCCCTAGCTTTCTTTGTTTTTCTTCTTAGCACTTATAATACCTGGAATAGCACATATTGACTGTTTATTATCTTTTTTCCCCTCACTAAGATGTTAAACTCCATCAAACAGGAACTTCAATAGATTTTCTTAAACAGTGCCTGACACATATAGATACTTCCTAAATATTTGTAGAATGAATAAATAAACTAGAAATTGGTTGTTTGGGGAATATAGTTTTATGGTTAACAGAATAAAACAATATTTGTTGAAAATATTTCTAACATGTCTATAGTGAGCATGGCAGTATTTAGATTGTGATTGAGTTTCATATTCCCTTTCAGGGTCATAATTCTGAATATCACATCTTATATAGTATAATATATAAGTCACGTGAATTACAGTAAAATCCATACTGACTTTATGACTGACCTTGTTTGGAATAAATCTTCAATTTGGATGTGATTTCTTATAATTGGCCAATTTCCCTGAAAAGCAAGTAAATAAAATATATTAATTGAGAACTGCAGTTAATTGGGTTTTTACTAAAATTTATTTATACTGGCACAGAGTAGGTACTTAATAAATATTTGTCAAATATTTGAAGTCTAGTTAAAGTAGACTTGTTATTTTGTTTCTTGTTACTCAATAAAAAGAGAACTTTTCAATTAAATATGTAATATGCAATGGCATTAGAATCCACAGAGCAAACAAATAAGCAATTTAAAAGTATTACAAGTTCTTCTCATTCTCTTTTTTTCCATCTTCCTTTGCATCTTCCCTTCTCTTTATCTTTCTCTCCTGAACAATTTAGTCCCAAACTCGTTACATGGGGACAAGTAAGGTTAGCATCCATAGAGAGTATAGGTGGGGAGAGCCTGAGCAGCATGAAGAGCAGTGTTGGAGCTCAAGAAGGATGAGAAGAGCATCTGGTGGGGAGAGGGAGGACTGGGATGTTTAGCAGCAATAGAATATTGGTTATACATGAGGAAATAGATAAAATAAATAAATATATCAAGGATAATTGGGAGATAGGGTTTTCTTTTTTGGAGAAAGTAGTTATAAATATGAAAAGAAAGAAACTATGTTGGATCCTGTGGTGTTGGTTTAAAAATGGATATATCAGTGTGAACTCCTAGTGTGTGGATATAGATATAAGATATACGTTAATATGTGTATATATGTAAAATAGATAGATAAATAGATAGATGAACTTCTCCTACATATATTTCCTTAGTTTCAAATCCTGAGAACAATGACACACCCAAAACAATGGGCACATCTACCTCCCAAATCTTGGTTTCTAAATACCATTTCTGAATAAAAGAAATTAGGACTGCTTGGAGAAGTAGCTGTTTGCAGAGCTGGGGCATGAAAAAGACGAAAAGAGCCTCTCTTATTGTGGCAAAAATATGGAAGTACTCAAAACAATGCCAGAGACATGTCAAAGAAAGAAGTCAGATTAAAGAGGATCACACTGCCCATATCTGAGACTATTGGAAGATCAAAGTGAACAATAATAACAGCAGATTATAACCTATTGGATAAAATGGATATCCATGAGTTCATATTGATATAAGTAAATCAGTAAGTTGAAAGTTAATGTACTTCTCCACAATATACTTACAAAAAAATTCTTTTACAGTGATCGCCTTAATCATGAGTTAATACTAACATCTCAAGTAATGTACCAAATGACAGGATACCATGAGATGTACACAAGATCACTTTCACGATTCTTCAAAGACAGATAATTTAAATCCAGTAATAAGAAAGCAGAAGATAAACCTCAAACGAGGAGCATCTTGCAAAATAACTAAATTGTAATTTTTTTAAATGTCAAATCCATGAAAATAATGGGAAAATTGAGGAAATCTAGATTAAAAGAGACTAAAGAGGCATGGGGCGCCTGGGTGGCTCAGTCGTTAAGCGTCTGCCTTCAGTTTAGGTCATAATCCCAGAGTCCTTGGACTGAGCCCCGCATCGGGCTCCCTGCTCAGCAGGAAGCCTGCTTCTCCCTCTCCCACTCCCATTGCTTGTGTTCCTGCTCTCGCTATCTCTGTCAAATAAATAAATAAAATCTTAAAAAATAATAATAATAAATAAAAAATAAAAGAGACTAAAGAGGCATAATAATGAAATGCACTGTTTGATTCAGGACTGGATCCTTTTGCTATCAAGAGTATTATTGAAACAAGCAGCAAAACTTAAATGCAGTCTGAGGATTATATGGTAGTGGTGTATCAATTTTCTGAATCTGGTGGCTGTATTTCATTTAAAAGAGAAATGCCCTTATTTGTGGGGAAAATATGTTCAAGTATTCAGTTGTTATTACTCTCAGATCATTCAGGAACGATATTATTTGTTCTGCAGTTGCAACATTTTTGTGATTTGGAATTGTTTCAAAGTAAGAAAATAACTTTTAAAAAATCCAGATTCAACGTCTCCCTTGAAATTTTGTCATAATCCTAAAATAATGTTCAGGTTATAGAAAAGTCATTTATATTTTATGAATTTGTATAATACAATCTGAGGTATAGAATGCAGCCCCCCCCCCTTTAAAAATAAAGTAGAACGATAATAAGAAAAGAACAATATCCTCTGCGGGGTTCCAGTGAAAACAATTAAGACTTCTCAGATGTTTGGTACTAACGGCTGTAGGGATGCTTTCAGTTTTCTTTTGCTTAAATGTTAAAGGCCTTTTTATATACTTTAGTAGGAAGGGGCCAAATCTCTATGATAGGTATTAAAACATCAATGAACATTATCTAAAAGGGAAATTATGAAGGGCGCCTGGGTGGCTCAGTTGGTTAAGCATCTACCTTTGGTCAGGTCGTGATCCCGGGGTCCTGGGATCGAGTCCCATTTCGGGCTCTCTGCTCCGCGGGGAGCCTGCTTCTCCTTCTCCCTCTGCCTGCCACTCCCCCTGCTTGTGCTCTCTCTCTCTCTCTCTGTCAAATAAATAAATAAATAATCTTTAAAAAAAAAAAAGAAAATTATGATATGTCCTGAGGGGCAGAAAACTTAGTAGAAATAATATGTGGATAGATAACATTTTTATATTTACTTACATTACTTTAATACAACTATTTTTAAATAGTATGGCAAATAATAGATTACAATGTTCCCTCCATGTATGAACTTGAAGTAAATTCCAGCAGGAACTGGCCATCCAGGTCATGGATGAGGAGAAGCCTAAGGTGGAGCTACAGATACACTGCATCTCTTCAGTGTTATCAATGTCTGCGTGTGCAAAAGGCACAGACAAATTTAGAAGAGCAAGTAAATTTATGAAGTGGAAGTTGAAGTGCAATCAAAAATGGATATGCTCCGGACCCCTGGGTGGTGCATTCGGTTAAGGGTCGGACTCTTGGTTTCTGCTCAGGTCGTGATCTCCAGGTCGTGGGATTGAACCCCATGTCGGGCTCCATGCTCAGCATGGAGTCTGCCTGGGATTCTCTCTCCCTTTCCTTCTGCCCCTCCTGCTCGTGCTCTCTATCTCTAAAATAAATAAATCTCTAAAAAATGGATATGCTCAAAAATGTATTGGTGTACTTGGGCAAATTAGATCATTTTCTTTATAATAAAATATGAAAGTGCATATTTTCAGAAGTTATGACATTATCAAATTTAAATATTAAAAATTTAAATTAGAATATTAAGCTCGTGTGGCATAAAATATTCTACTTGTATTTGAATGCTTATTTATTTGGTCAATCAAGTAATAATTTTTATCGTATCTGGCATTTAAAATATCTGAAAGATTATCATTATTAACCTAACAAGGGATCACAGAGGTCCACTATATTTTCCTAAAAGCAAAAAAACTTTAAAGGAGACTTTCCTTTGAATATTCCTTTCCCTGTTTTGGAGAATACTCATTCTTTTGTGGAATTGAGTTGTGGGCATGAGGCGTTTGGAGCATGATTGGAAAGATGAGGTGTATGGGGGCCCCAGGTTATCT
This sequence comes from Neomonachus schauinslandi, assembly GCF_002201575.2. Lineage (NCBI taxonomy): Eukaryota > Metazoa > Chordata > Mammalia > Carnivora > Phocidae > Neomonachus > Neomonachus schauinslandi. The sequence continues at coordinate 66,857,070 of NC_058406.1, forward strand.
GAAATTTGCTGTGCTTTCATAGAAAAAAAAATGTCTTCATGTCTAAATGTCTGCCAGTCTTGGGGAATTCCTCCTGGTCAGGCATTGTAATGTACTCATAGAAGCAAAAATATAACAATAAGACCTCTTACATTTCATGGACTCTTTCTTAGCTTGTGAGAAAATTAACTTTTCACAAATATTATGATTTGAAGAAATTTATGGTGTTCACTTAAGAAAAACTTAAGAAAACACTCAGAACTCCATGTTACTAAAGACAAGTTAGGCTAAGATCAGTAATACAGTGTACTGGGCTCAAACTACAATTCTGCTCTGTAAATATGGAAATGTAGACAAATTATTAAATATCTTTGTGCCTCATTTTCTTCATACGTAAAACAAGGGTAATAATTACACCTAAATTGTAGGATTATTATGAGTATTAAATGAGACAAAACATGTAAATTGCTTAAAATAGTAGCTAGGACATAGGAAACACTCACAAATTCCTGTTATTATAATTATTTGAGATCAAATTTGCTATCAAGCAAAAATGGAAGCTACACTAAGAAACCAGTGATTTCTTAGAACACATCTTGACTGATCATTCACTGAATAAATATATTTATTGGCATGTAGCTAACACCATATAAAAGCATGTAAGTATTCTTTTCTTTTTTCCATCTGTAGAAATGGGGATGATAAGAGCAGTCCTCGCAGCATTTTTATAAGGATTTAATTATAAAACTTAGCAATTTGCCTGGCACTCCTAATAAGCACTCAAAAAACACTAGTTGTACTACTATTGCTAATTATTATTATTATTATCTTTATGATATAATAAGATCAGAGTCTGAGACATACATCTGAGGACATGATTACGATTTTATAGTATGATAAGAACAGAAGAGCTAACATTTCAACTATTTTTAAGAAGGAATGTAGTTTTTCCAGATGCCGAGGAACAGAAGAGCCTTCATGAATTCCCCATGTGTTTTACCTAAACTTGACTTGTTTTCAAAAGTCAGTGGGCCCACAGTTATTCCACTGAGAAAGTACTTTTGAACTGACCATGTCCACACAAACTAATCAATCAACAGGTAATTGAAAACCAAATCTGTGAAATATGCAGATAAAGTGTAAGACAGCCCCCCAGCTGGTTTTCCTATATCCACATTCTCTCTTCCTTAGCATACTGTTCATAAGGTTGACACACTAATCTTCTTAAATGCAGTTTTCATCATGCTGTAACTGCTGGAGAACATAGAGTAGTTTTCGAATAACTGCTGTATCAAGTCCAAATGACTGTGTCTAGCTTTAAGAATCCTCCACAGTCTTGCAATTCAGAGCATAGCACCAGCATCAATATCACCTGGGAACTTGTTAGAAATAGATAATCTCACACCTCAATCCAGACCTACTAAAATAGAGTCTGCAGTTTAACAAAATCCCCAAGAATGCAAATTAAAGGCTGAGAAACACTACTATACAATATCCATTAATCTAAACCAAACAAAATCACTAACCCATAACACAACCCGTGGTCCCATCAAGAAGAATGAAATCCTTTCATTAATATCTCTGCATCCAAACAATCCCTTTGCTCATAATCTTAACACCACTAGAAATACCTTATTTCCTTCCCCTCTTCTATCTAAATCCTATCTATTCCTGAAGGCCCCATGGAAAAACCCCATATCTTCCATGAAGCTAACACCATTTCAAGCCACACTAACCTTGCCGAACGTTCTTGCATTTAGGTCAATACCATTTCATTCCTCTTATTATTCACTCATTATTCATTGAATAATCATTTTCTAAATGCTTATTATTGTTTACCAGGCACTGTTGCTTTGGCCAGAAAGCAAACAAAAACACAGACTTTTCCTGCCTTCATTAAGCCACAAAGCAGTAACGGGGTTCAGTAAAGATACCTTATGCTCCACAGACACAAAGTGTAAATGGGTAGATGTGGAGGTGCAGGCCATACTGGGTAAAGCAACACTTTTGTGCTTCTTTGTTGTTAAAACCATTCAAATGAAGGAGGTAGTGCTGTTGAAATATATTCAAACCTTCTGTGGCATAAAATAGATTAAACATTTTAACTGATAGAGACAAGACTGAGATATTGTGCTTTGTTTCTTGTTAATTTTATAATCCTATAGATGATTAAGGTGTTTTTTTTTTAATAGGACAGCAGTATGTCTTTCTTCATTCATTCAACAAATAGCAGAATTTTAATTTTATTTGTCTTTTCTGATTCTTTAAGCTTCAGACATGGTATGCACTAAATAAATATTTGTTGATTGGAGACAATCTTTGATCTCAAGTTGGGGACTAGGTTTACACACAAGGAACAACCATTGCACAAAAGCAGCCCTTTCCTCCTACTGCTTTTCATGACATAAGGAAATGTTCATGAATTTGCAATGACACTTTGGTTTATTAGTAGTGTCTTTTGGATCAAAAATTTCCTCCAGGGTGCCATGGAAGTTTCTGTTTCTCTGAAGCTAATGTTTTTGTTCACCAAAGACCGTTTTGGAGTATAGCCAACCAAATGGAATTGGCTAGTAAAAAGCTTTTGTGGGTGAGCAGTTTGGAAACAAGTTTCAAGACCATTTGCCAGCAAAACCTCAGCAGGTAGAATTTTAAACAACATAAGTTAATATAAAGGCTTGATTTGAAGAAGCCTGGAGAAGCAGGAGCGAGAACATGAAGTAGGTAACATCCCATATTCTCTGAGGGTAAAAATTAAAGTTAGCTTCTCTTATAGTTGCGAAACTACCCATCAGCTCTTTGGATAGAAACAGATGCTTCTGGAAGACAGTCATTCTTCAAAAGATCTCATGCTCCAGACAACAGCCCTAGAGCACATTAAGGTTAGGTATTATGCAAGACCTTTTGTAAGCCTTTGGTTTCCTTCAGTGTGATTTGAAAGCAGGATCACACAAGGAAATTTCAAAACCAAACTAAGTAAAAAGATTATCTCCAACTAACATAAACTAGAACTTTATAGGATCTGGTATTACACAAAAAGTGCCCACTGCTTTGACTCAAGAATCAGCAATTTCCTTATATTTATAATCTTCAAATTAGTTACAATTTTCCCTTATCTTATTCAGCAATCTTGGTGAAGATGAGCATTCCCACATCATGCGCAATTCTCTCTTCAACTTCTAATCTCTCTGGGTACAGAAAAAACTCTGGACCCTTAATTGAGCAATTATTATTTCTTAATTGAATACAGAGTTTGAGGATAGTGCCAACATCTTCCTTTCATCCAGAGAACAAGTCTAACACAGCGACATACATCGTCTGGCAACACCCCAGCTTTAGGTAGAAGAGCCAAGTGAAGACTGAATGGGAAACTCATTCTTCACCCTTAGTCACTCCTTGGCATCTACTGAGGTTCTTGAAAGAATGCCAGTTAGGGCCGATTTACATGTGTCGTTGGAGGTTTTAGGTAACTCTTCACTAAGAACTGTTTGTTTTTCTCATTTAGACCATTTCTCCAGAGTAGGATTTGCAAACTTGCTTCTGAATATGCTGTTTGCAGATCATTGCTAGGTTTCCATACTGACATAAAGGACTGGTATTTGAAAAATTCATTAAGAAGGGACTCATCTGAACTCCCAGATCTAAATCTGTGGAGTGATTCTACCACGTTTTCTACGATGTTGTCCCAGAATTAAAGCAACAGAAAATGAAGAGTCTATATGCAAACAGTTTATAAAATATGCCTTGACAAGGAACTTACTGCTTCATAGCTTGAGCCATTGTTTGAGCAATTCTAATTGTCTTAAAATTGTCTTTATGTAGAACTGGAATCCACTTCTCTGAAACTTCTACCATTTCTCTTGGTTTTCTAAGATACTCACTGTCTCCTTTGCATAAGAAGCCCTTCGAATATTTGAAGATAGGTTCCATGCTTCTCTTCCTCTGCAGGGTTCTCTTTAATTAAACTACTATTCCTTCAGCTAATCCTAAGGTTATATGGCATCCAAACTTCATCATTAATGAGTAGATTTTGAACATAGTCTGTTAATAATCAGCTCAATTAAAGTTAAAAATATGTACAACTGGTACCTTAAATAATCTTTTTTATGTTTGGTTAAGTTTTGATTGAATGCTGTATTTAGTGGTCTATAATACCTGAGATACAATCTAGAAATTGCTATTAAAATGTCAGAAACCCAGCTACAGAAAGCATCTTTTTGGTTGCTTCTATTAATGAAAATTTTACTAGACACTAGTAAGTAGTGATTGAAAAATCATGTTGAAATATTACTGTTAGCTACTGGTATAAAATTTCCCTCCAGAGGACTATCACAACTTTGGGATAAAATAAATACAAATTTTAGCAGCCCCTAAAATTGTTAGGAAGACCTTAGATCACTTTGCTTCTTAATTACTATTTCTAAAAAAATTTATTATACAGTATCAAATTAAAATATAGTTACTATTTGAAAAATTCCAAGCATTTATGAAAATATAATAAGCTAACCCTTTAAATCAGACTTGAAGACAGTTTCAATATTCCTTGCATGCCCACAAAAGTTTCTCTAGTCTTCTGCAAAATGCTAAAATGATGGTTTGTCCAACAATGTAGATGGTTAATATTCACCCAAGTGACATCAACAATTTAATGCATCATGCTTTTACTTCTCATTAAAATTGCTATTACTGAAGCTTGACTAAATTTCCTTCATGCTTGGCCCTCTAAGTCTGATACCCTACAGTTTTCCTCCTATTTCATACGTTTTGCTTTGTCTTCAGTTATTTTTCTTCCTTCTCTTACCTGCTTTCAAGAAATAGAGGCTCTTTGATGTGCCAATTCCAAATATATTCAGATAAAATGCAAATAATTCAATAGGCTTCTTCAGGAGGGCTGACATCTAACCTCAGTGGCTCTCCCACTGAGGTTAGATGACCCATGGTAGTGACTTGCTGGAGTGAGTTTTGAATTGGTAAAAAAAAAAACTTCTAATAAAGGAATGATGGCAGAAAGAGAGAAAAAAAATCAATGAAATAGGAAAGTCCAAATGTATGTTCTTATCAAGTCTTATACTTGTCCAATAGTTACAGGCCTCTCTGAAAATATTTATATGTGTGGGTGGAGGCAAGTTGCCCATTAAATTGTAGGAAGTGTTATCAGATTCATCAGGACTTGGTTGTAAATTTGACTACACAGTTTTGGCTCATAGAGAAATAAGGAGGAAATATCTGATTAAAGTGTGCATTGCTGCTGAGGCAACTGAATGTTGCCATAGCAATTGAGATGAAATGTGCAAGAAGTGAAATAATTAAGTCTAACCCCTTTAGTAGTTTTGACAGTCAATGCACTGCCAATAGGAAAAGTTATCTACAGTATTAAGATAAAACACATTCCTCATGGAAAGTCTCCTTACTAGTATTTTGTTGTTCCCTTTCTAAATACATTGCTTTAGGTGTCTCATTTGAATGCTCTCTTTTAATAATCAAATACAGTTTTGACCTTGGTCTACAGCTGCCTAGAATTTCTGCTAGTTTATTGTATCATGGGAGCAGACATCTATAAAAAACATCCAATTTTTTTTCCCCTCAAATTCTTAAAAAAAGTATATTAAAGCCAAAGCTGTCAGATTTGAGCTTAGAATTCAATAATATCTAGAACGTGCTGCCCTCTTCAGGAGCTGGTGCTTAAAAATACTTTGCTTTTTTTTTTTTTTTAGCAGTTTAGAAATTATAAATCTGAATTATAATATCAAAAATTATATTGATAATTATTTGAGAATAAGCACCACATCAGTGAAGTATTTCTAAGTTAAAGAATTTTTTTCCATTAAAATATTTCAATAAAAATCAATAAATACAAATTTTGAAATAAATTATTAATATTTATAATGAAGTATGAAAATAGTTTTCTTAAAAGAAACTACACTCATTGGCAGAATTCCTGAATCACTACAGAATTTCAGACTTCCATGCTTTCTACCCAAATGTTTCTTTGAGAATAAAAATACCTAAAAAATATGTCTTCAATGTCAAAATCTAAGTAGGACACACTTCAAATCTTAATTTCATTCTCTAGAAAAAAGTAAATTTTGTGAACCTCAATATTTGTCATTTGAGGGGCACCTGGCTGGCTAAGTCAGTAGAGCATGCAACTCCTCATCTCAGGGTCATGAGTTCAAGCCACATGTTGGGCATAGAGCTTACTTAAAAATATATATTTGTCATTTGAAATTTTAGCTAGTTCTCATTTGTAGAAACATTATCTTTCTTGGAAATAATGACTCAGATTACATTAACATATGATAATTTTTATTCAAAATTACTTTATTCAAAAATAATCCTGAAGGGTCTGAAATATCATTATCCAAAAATTCAAGTAAAAACCCTTTCTGAGTGTTATCCATTAAAATTTCATTAGCCATCATCCAGTTTTGGTAGAAGGGTTGAGGGAGATGAACTCATTGTGGTTAAGTTTTTAAATTAAATTAAGTTTTTGATATTTAAAAAATAAGTAAGTAAAGGAACGGAAAACGACCAATATGTAATAACATTTTTCAGGATATGAGAAAAGCATATTTTCTCACATCTGGACATGTTTCTTTCTTTTTTTTTTTAAAGATTTTATTTATTTATTTGACAGAGAGAGACACAGTGAGAGAGGGAACATAAGCAGGGGGAGTGGGAGAGGGAGAAGCACGCTTCCGGTCGAGCAGGGAGCACAATGCGGAGCTGGATTCAGGGCTCAATCCCAGGATCCTGGGATCATGACCTGAGCCGAAGGCAGATGCTTAACGACTGAGCCACCCAGGCGCCCCTGGACATGTTTCTTTATGTTAGAACTATTGACATTAAGAAAGGTTATTTTTCACTAATTATTAAATGTGAAAGTGTTAATTAAAAAATTTTAAAGAACACAATAAATTCAAGAGCAAATGCCTTTTTAAAATATAATTTTGTTCTAATTCTTATCATGTGATGCAATTAAAATCTTGTTTTGAATCAACAGAAAATAATAAGAATATAAATAATGCTTTATTATCATTTATTTAGTGTGAAAAAGTAGGAGCTTGGACTCCTAATTTTGTTTCTCAGTTCCTACATCAGATTTCCAGTTCAAGAGTCCCAACAGGAAACTAATTTACATCTTAAAAAAATGGTCATTAATGTTGACTTCAAGAAAGTAGAGTGACCCTCAGTTTTCCCTTAAAAAGTTTTAGGCATGGCTGTCCCACCTGTATCATTGAAAGATTCAACTGAGCGAAAGGGGACAAGAATAAACAGTTCATTGGCAATATTCTCTTAATCCTATAATATTTGTTTGGGGAAAATAAAATGTTTTATTTCTGACTTTGAAACTCCTTATCACAACAATTGTTTAATCTTAAAGTAGCGCTGTCCAAAGGCATGCAATATGTGTTCAATAATTCTTAGAACACTGATTCATGTTTTCTGCAATAGATTTACTTCATTTTTGTTTTGCTGCTGATGCATTACATTTGGCGGTTAGAACCCCTGTGGATGGAGGTATAATAAATAATAATATTTTCTTTGCTTTCCAGGGTATTTATGGCATAATGATAAATTTCATTTTTCCCAGAATGGTAAGTAAAGAGCTCTTTCTATATATGATAGTACTCAACACAAACAAGAAAAAGTGAATTGTTATAATAAAAGTGGAGTGGCATTTGCTAAATATATTGAATGATCTGATAATTATAAGGTAGCTTATACTCTTGAAATAAATGGATGCTGCATTGAAATTCTATAAGCATTCCAAAATTCTCACCATATATGCTCCAGGCTCTTCAGAGGGAATATAAAGTTTGTTTTCTTTGTTGTATTTCATTTGAACACAGTGTAGTCAACATTTTATTTTCTGGGGTAATTTATTTTAAAATATACACAGATATAGAAATAAATGTGGTTTATATTCTATGAGCATAAAGAAAAAGCATATCTGTGATACATATTGAGAGTGGGTGAGTAAGAGTCCTTTGGAATTTTTACTGTTACATAAAAACTGATTGTAATTTATGTTTGACCGGGGCTTTGCAGCATCTGTGAATTTAAAAACGTTTGTTTTTTAAGAGCATATATCATGACTTCTCCTAGGCAAGCTAGATACTGTATGATTTTGTTTAAACACATAGTTTTCTTGCCTTTATGTTTTTATGATGCAAAAAAGGTAATATTTAGTTTTAGTCTTAATCATAACCTCTTTACAATTCAAGTAACAATAAAAATTAATTTTATTGAATGGGAAAGGTCAATGTAAAATGATATTTCTCAGCAAGTTATTACTGTCTCCTATGAAGTTTTTTTTCCCCTCAGTGGTCTTTGATATTCCCTATAAAAAGAAGGAATTTCTCACTGTAGGAAAAAATCTCTTTGAAATAAACCAATCATCAAAAAGTGTTATTAAGTGAAAAAGCACAGCACAGAAAACATACATTATATGTTGTGTACATGTGTGCGTGTGTATCCAGTGGAGAGAGAATTGAGAGCAAACTGGTGGTAAGCTGAGAAAAAGTTTTACAAAAGATGCACAAAACAGTGGGAATATGGATGGTTTAATAGTCTTCATTCCATCTTCATTTCCAATAATAAATATGTATTATGGGGTGCCTGGGTGGCTCAGTCGGTTAAGCATCTGCCTTTGGCTCAGGTCATGATCCCTGGCTCCTGGGATCAAGCCCCATGTCAGGCTCCTTGCACAGTGGAGAGCCTGCTTCTCCCTCTCCCTCTACCCTTCTCCTTGCCCCCTGCTTGTGCTCTTGCTCACTCACTCTTGCTCTATCTCAAATAATTAAAATCTTTAAAAATATATCTATTATTTTTATAATCAGAATGAAAGTATTATTTGAGTAGGCTACTCAAAAACTGTATATTTATTATTAATGAAATATAGATATATATAATAGAGGAAATACCTCTTGTGCCAATTGCATAATCAAAATGATCTTATACAATTTAAAAAAAGCAAAAACAAAAACAAAAAAACCCACCTAATCACAGAAGGAGCCAAATATATAAATTGAAGATTACTTGGATTAAAAAAAAAAAAGACAATGAAGGATTTTAAATGAGGTCTAGTCTATCACTTTTATTAATTTTACTACAGTACAAAAGTACTCCTAGAATTCAGGCAAATGTGCATGAAAAAAATAAACATTTTTGATATTTTAGGAACTTTTTCAGAAGAAAATGTCTAGGGGCACCTGGCTGACTCAGTCAGTAGAACATGTGACTCTGAATCTCCCGGTTGTAAATTTGAGTCCCATGTTGGGGGTAGAGATTACTTGAAAATAAAATCTCTTATAGATAAATAAATAAATAAATAAATAAATAAATAAATAAATAAATAAATAAATAGATAGATAGATAGATAGATATTTTTTAAAAAGGAGAAAAGGTCTAGCTAGGGAAAGGCTAAAACATGAAGGTAAAACTTTTAAAATAACTCAGACTTTAAGTCAGTAAATCAAACTACTCAATAATAACAAAAACTTTGATCTAAAATCTGTGTAATTTACTCATCTACAACCAAATAGTCATCTTTGCAAGTTTAATGTGTAGAATTATTTTAAGGTACACGATTGAAAGAAAGTATAATAGACAACTAGGCAATTTTAAGGAACTTTTAGCACAAGATACCTTAAAGATAAAGATATCTTTAGTATATTTAGATATAACATCTTTAGTTGTATCTTTAGTACAACTGACATATCATGACATTTTAGAAAAAAAATAAAATTAACTTTCCATCCATAAGCTAGATTGGGTCAACATAACAAATTATTGGATAACTAAAACATCTGCTCATTCCAATTATTTCTTTCTGATTTGTAACTGCAAATTTAAGCAAGCCACTCATTTTCTGTATTACATGAACTGAATTGAAATGTAAATATATATTTTGTTTGACATGTATCTATTCAAACTAGCTTTAAAATAAAATAAATCTTCAGCATTAACAAGTTTTTCTAGTAGATTAGAGATAAATGCCAACTATTTAAATAAAGCAAATTTCTCAGTGTAATTAATCTGCACTTCAACAAAATAAATCTTTCCTCTCATTCCCAATTCTGACTTAATGAACAAAGATTGAATGCATATTTCTGTGAATAGTCACAGCATCTAGTCTTCAATGAATAATAAAATATATTTTATTTCTGAGAACATTAATAAAAATTTGTTACTTTATTTCATTAATGACAAAAATTTCATATTGGAGTTAACTATAGCCAATAGTCATTTTGCCATTTATCTTTTAAAATTCCACAACAGTTTCCAATATATCAGATGTCAATTTTTAGATCAGATGTAGTAATAGTAAAGAATTGTTAATTGGCCAACAGGTTGATTAGTTTTAAGATATTGAAAAAAGCAAAGATTAAAAACAGTTCTCTCCTTTTCCTTCAATTAAAATTGCATGCAATTATTCTTGTAGATTATAGATCTCTTTTGGGATTTCCGGTTTCATATAACTTTTTGGTTCATGTCACAGGAATAATATTCATCTTAATTAGCAAAAAACAGTTGATGGGCTTTTTATAAGAGGGAGTTCACTCCATGCACTGATTACTGCCACTAGATTATTCTGTTTAAAAATAATAATAATAATAAAGCTCTGCTTTTAGAGCAGTTAAATATGTTATCTGTTAATAGCCATTGTCTTTGAAGACAGGATGTCTTTCTTGTTTTTTTTTTTTTAAGATTTTATTTATTTTTCAACAGAGAGAGAGACAGCGAGAGAGGGAACACAAGTAGGGAGAGTGGGAGAGGGAGAAGCAGGCTTCCCGCTAAGCAGGGAGCCCGATGCAGGGCTTGATCCCAGGACCCTGGGATCATGACCTGTGCCGAAGGCAGATGTTTAATGACCAAGCCACCCAGGCAGCCCAGATTTTGCTTATTTTGAGAGAGAGAGAGAGGGAGAGCAGGAGTGGTGGAGAGAAGCAGAGGGAGAAGCAGACTCCCCACTGAGCAGGGAGCCCGATGTGGGGCTCAATCCCAGGATCCCAAGACCACGGGATCACGACCAGGTGCCCCAATTATTTCTTTTTTAAAGTGATGGTTTCTAACATTTGTTTCTGATACATGGAAACACAAATTTTTGTATTTTTATTTTATCCAGAAAACCTTCTGAACTTTCTAATTAATTCTCATAATTTATCGTATTTTCTCTTATATTTCCTATGAAAATAATGATTTCTTCTGTGAGTAATTTCATTTTTATTTCTTCTAGTTCTTATACCATTTCATTTTTGTATACTCCACCAAGTCGACATCTTGCCCAGTATTGTACAGAAATGGTGATAGTAGACAACTTTGTTTTTTCCTGATTTTTAAAAAAAATGCTATGAAAATTTCACCATTAAATTGTAGGGGTTTTGTAGATATCCTCTATCAAGTTAAGATATTTTCCTTTTTTTTTTTTTTTATCTTCGATGGATATGAAATTTTACCATTTTTTTTCTACAGTAATTTAGAGGACAACATAATTTTTCTTACAAATGTTTGTTGAACACTGAAGTATTTCTTAAGGACATTTACTGAATGGGGTGAGCAAGAATTTTACTTTTCATGTTCTTGCTTGTACTAGAAAAAGTGACAAAGCCCAAGGCTTAGTGCTAGGATTCAAAATGGATATATCCTCATCATTAACCTGGTCTACAAATAAATCCATTCCATAGAGGACTGCAAGAAAAATTTTAAGTTTAAATGCATAACTAAAGAGAAAAAAAAATTCTCCTCTGAAAATTCTTAATCAGAAACCAGCCTTACTTTGTTTCTAGCAAAAATTCACATAATCTCAGTGGTCTAAAGACTCCAAGATAAGAATTTAAGCTGGTCCCTAGTTGTGCCTTTTGGGCTCAGTAAAATCAAAAGAAAATCCACTCTAGAGAGCCCTTTATTCCATCACTCTGAGAATTTTAACAGATAAAATTCCATTAGTATAAGCCCACAGTCAGAAATCACAAACACACTATTAAAAAAACAGAGGGGGCAAATAATCAAGAATCAGGTGAAAAAAGATAAAAAGCAGAATCAGACCCACAAAGACTTCAAATATTGGAATTACCATTTTCATTCTTTTCTGTCTTTTTTATTCTCCCCTTCATTGATGCACATAAAACTAAATTCAAAAATAGTTTTTGGATTTAATTTCCTCATGAATAACATAAACTTTCCTTTCTATAATGTTATAAATTAGTAATATATTCAAGTTTAACTTGCAAGCTAAACCTGGTTATACTGAAATGGAATTTGATCACATTTATTTACCAAGCTATAAGAAATTTGGGAAACTAAAAAGAGTAGAAATAAGAATATGTACTTTTCTGTTCAGCTTAAACAAACCAATAAGATAGTAAATACTGTATTAGAATAAAAATACCAAAATATATATTGATGGTTATTACAAAAAATCTATTTTTCAAACTTTTTTTGTAGACAGATTCCGTTTAGCTAAATACTCAATATGATAAGCATATTCTAAATTTTTAGAATATCCTTTATTTGTGTAGCATGTTATTCTCACCCAAAATCTCAAGGACTTCCAAATATTTTTAAATTTGTGTTTTGAAAATTTCTAGAAAGGAATTTATTCTCACTTGACCTTGAACTCCTGATTGGTCTTATGGTACCCACTGGCCAAAACTGAGCCAATCATAATCTGCCCTTGTAATTTTTTAAACTGGAATTATGGAGAAGATTTGTAGGCAAAGGTAGAATACATGGGTTTATGGATCCCAAGGAAGGCTAATTTTGAGACTGAATTCCAGTTATTAAACTTTCTAGGGATCCATGAACCAGTAAATTGCTTTGCTGAAGCTTATTTGAGTTATTTCTGTAACTTGCAAACAAAATGGTCCTGATAACTACACTTATATAAAGAAAATTAAATTCTGAGATGGTTTCACTGCATGCTGTTAATCATAGAAGGCAATAGATGAATAATACTTTTAATACCTTTTCCACCACAAGGGAGGGGAATTGGGAAGAGTCCTGGGTGAGTTCTTTTGATGCCCTACCTCGACCAGAATGTATTTCTTCCCTCTGATTTATTCTTGAGGCAGGTCAAAGTTAAAAGGATTACCTAAGATTATTCCTTATGATAAGGTTTAAGATCCCTATTATTTTGACAATTAAAACTTCTGGTATCTAGGGGCGCCTTGGTGGCTCAGTCGGTTGAGTGGCTGCCTTCGGCTTGGGTCATGATCCCAGAGTCCTGGAATCGAGCCCCGTGTCGGGCTCCCTGCTCAGTGGAGAGCCTGCTTCTCCCTCTCCCTCTGCCTGCCTCTCTGCCTACTTGTGCTCTCTCTCTCTCTGTCAAATAAATAGGTAAAATTTTTTTTAAAAAAAGGTTTCTTTAAAAAAAAAAAAAAAACTTCTGGTATCTAGAGGGATTCTATCATGTAGCCCTTCCTAGGTGTATTATTTTCCAGTTTTCTATTTGAGATTTTTACATGGCCTGAAGAGAAAGGGACTGAAATTTAAGGGAAGAATGTAATATTTATTGAGCATTTGATGTTATATTAAGGACCTGGTTGGTTCATTTTAATTCCTTTCCTAGTTGGGTGTTATGAGCTGAATTGGGCCTCCCCCCCATTCATGTATTAAAATCCAAAACTCCAGAGATGTCTGGTGAACTCTGTCAGTGGAATATGTGACTCTTGATCTTGGGGTCATGAGTTCAAGCCCCATGGTGGGAATAGAGATTCCTTTAGAAAAAAAAATTCCAAAATTCCAGTACCTCAGAATATGGCTGTATTTGCAGAGAGAAACTTTAAAGAGTTTATTGAGATTACATGAGGTCATATGGATGAGCCCTAATCCAATATAAGGGCTCCATATAAGAAGAGATTAAGACACGGACACACACACAGGAAGACCATGTGAAGACCCAGGGAGAGGACCACCATCTACAAGCCAGGGAGAGAGTTCTCAGAAGAAATGACCCTGTCTGACAAATCTACTCATAAAATGTGTTGCAAAAATGTCTGCTCTACTCTCTGTGCCCACTGTTATTGCCTTAGTTTAGGCTTTGTTTTTCTTACTTGGAATATTCTAGCAGCCATCGCTTCTCATCATTCTAATTTAAACATTCATAGTCATGCTGGCAAACCCACTTATTATTGAGAACAAGTTCTGCTCTGTAGTCTCTTCTTATCCCTAGGGTAAAGCCCATGGTTCCTGAACCTGGCTGTGCATCAGAATTTTGGGTGGCATTCTTTTAATTATAGATTTTCAGGCCCCAGACAATTTCTATTGATTCAGAATCTACGGGCATGTGGTCTATAAAATGGTATTTTTAATATGTTCCTAAATTGATCTTATGAATAATGGAATCTGTTACATTTATTTGCCCATCTTTTTATTAATGATCATATGACAGCTTCCCCCAAACTTCTGACCTCAGCCTTTTGAAAATATATTTCTTACTATACCTTCCATGATCACAGTGTTTCTTGAATAGTAAATGTAATTACACCTTTTTGAAGTAAACTGGTGATTCCTTTATATTAACAATTCAATTTCAGATATTTTCTTGTTAAAGGTCTATACTTACTGTAGGTTACAATATGTCTGTCTTCTGAGAAGCTACAAAAAAAGTCATAAAGGTATTTTAATATGTAGAATAGTAAAAATAAATGAAGCCTATCTAGTTTGTTCACTGTAAAACCCTTCACTACTGCAACTATATGAAAGGACTTGCAGAAACATTTACTTCTCTTGTAGTTAGTTATTCTGTGGCCTGGCCCTATTCATAGTGATACAAATTGTGTGGTAGGAGGACCACAAGTGAATGTGGGTTTAGAGCTCACCTTTGAAAAGGAAGTAAGATCTCAAACTCTCTAATGTTGTCCTCCATATCATAAGCTCGATTTACGCACTTATCATTTCGCAAAAATTGACAACTTTATACCCCGAAAAGAAAAATCATACTGCTTTTCTTACCTTAAATTAAAAAAAAAAAAAAACAGTTTCAAGGCTGAAGCAGTGGGTCTTTGCATCTACCCATAGATAGCATGACTTTTAAAAAGGAAGATAACAAATAATGGCAATACTTAAAAGTAAACTCTGCAATAGTCTACACTTGAAGTCGAAAGCACTTTTTCTGACCATAATTAGATAACAAAAGAAAAACTTGCTGAATATATCTGCCAAACCATTAATTCATGTGTTTTGTGTTTTTTTTATATCAAGCATTTATGATATCAAGCATTATATAATATAGAAATATCAAAACAGACATTGATTCTTGATTTTGCAGAACTTTCAGTTTAGTTAATGGAAGTCCTGGTTTAAAAAAAAAAAAAAATGAGGGCGCCTGGGTGGCTCAGTCATTAGGCGTCTGCCTTCAGCTCAGGTCATGATCCCAGGGTCCTGGGATCGAGCCCCACATCGGGCTCCCTACTCCACGGGAAGCCTGCTTCTCCCTCTCCCTCTGCTGCTCCCCCTGCTTGTGCTCTCTCTCTCTGTGTCTCTCTGTCAAATAAATAAATAAAATCTTTAAGAAATAATAATAATAAATGGTATTCTTACAGGAGCCTGGAATGGAGGCAGAGAGGGAGAGTGTGTATGAGTAGAGGTCATGCCCAAATGACACTTCCTGGAGGGACCATTTATTCTGTACTCAGATGCCAACAGCCAGGAGTACTTTAGAACTTGAGTAAACAAATGAGCATGCCCTCTTTCAGTACAGTCTTTGCTATCTGCGCACACTTGTAAAAAGGCT
The DNA here is from genome assembly GCF_002201575.2 of Neomonachus schauinslandi. Lineage (NCBI taxonomy): Eukaryota > Metazoa > Chordata > Mammalia > Carnivora > Phocidae > Neomonachus > Neomonachus schauinslandi. The sequence continues at coordinate 66,872,785 of NC_058406.1, forward strand.
GGTACAAAAACTATATATTATCCATGGTCTACTTTTCCTGTTCTAAATGTGTACATTCATGTATTCATTGCACAAATATTTTATTACAAGTACCCACGAAATAAGGCTTCTTAAGCTGACTGAAAGGCCTCAGTATGAAGTGACATATTCACAACTACCTAGTCCTTGGCTTATTTTTTCCTGGCTCATATTTCTAAGATGGTTGATCCTTCAGATTATAATCTTAACCACATAGAACAATAAAACTGTAGTGTTTCTAGACTTGGGTTAGCATCTCCAGAAGCAGAAAGTTCACTATTTCTACAATCAAGATACTGCATCTTTGAAAAAATCTGACTATAAGTGGTTCTGTTTTTAAACTGAATTGTGCCTCATTATACCTTGCAGCATCTTAATTCAGCATCTTGGGACATTCAGAATAAAGCTAATCTCACTTTCACATAATAATGTCTTTAATTCAAAAAATATAGGTGAGACTTTCATGAAATTAGGATAGGGTTAGTCAAGAGAACTTGGAAATTAAAAGAAGTGGATAAAAGAAAGAACTAGCCATATTCTCATTACCCAAGACACCCACATTTAAAATGTTGATGTTCCATTACCAAGCTTTATACTGTAAGTAGTTTGGATTCTCTCTCATTTTGCATAATTTTATCAACACATATGTAAACACACACACACACACACACACAATATGCAATTGAGTTTCCATGTAGTGGGGGGAAATTTGCCGTAGAGGATAAATGGGCAGGCACTGGAGAAAGACAAACCTGGGTTCAAGGTCAAGCATTATCTTGCTAGATTTTATAACCTCAGCTGTGTTACTTAATCTCTCTCAGTCTCAATTTTCTAATCCATAACTAGAACCTACTTCTTGAGGTTGTGGCTAGCATTAATTAACATAGAATGTTTAGCACAGTACCTAGCAAATAGTAAATGGTGAATAACGATTAAAATTATTATATTTATGTTTATACTATTCTAATAAAGCTATCAAATATAATAACTTTCAGGCCAGAAATTCCTCAATTCTTTTAACCTTTTCTCATGTGAGATGGTTTTAAGTCCCCTTACCATGCAGGCTGCTAAATTCCAGAAGTTTTGTAACTTTTCCATTTGTATCTTCCTTAAAATGTTGCTCTGAGATCTGATTTTGGTAATCTGAAGAGCTTAAAAGACAATCAGATTATATCCTCCATTATTCTATGCACATCCTAAATTTATTAATGCAGTCAAAATTATTTCTTCTTCATCTTCTTTTTCTTTCTCTCCTCCTCCTCTTCCTCCACCTCCTCCTCCTTGTACTTCTTCTGTAATCATATTATCCCATTGATTCACTGCCAAGTAAAGCTCTCCTTTTTTTTTTCATAATGCTGTTAGTAAATCTCATATCCCTCAAATTGAATTTAGGCAGTTGGTGTTTTGTCCCAAGGCAGGACCTCACAATTATTCCAACCAAATTATATATTGTTAGATTTAGCCCATTTTTTAGTTGTTAAGAACTTTTAGATCCTGATCTTGTAATCTAATGTATCTACTACTCACTTTTCCTATCTCATGTAACCAATTTTTGACAAGTATGCCTTCTTACAGATTTATCTCAGTCATTGATAAATATGTTTACATCAGACAAAGCCAAGGCCAAGACTTGTGGTATACCACTTGAAAAACCTTCCTCCAGGCTGACACAGATTCCTTAAAATTGCCATTGGGTGCAATCATTCAGCCAGTTATGAAAATACATAATAGTACTATTCCTAAACCTATATTTCTCTATCTGGTCCACAAGGATATAAAGAAAACCTTATTAAATGACTTGCTAGAATCCAGATGTCTATTTCTATTGCTCTAATATACTGGTTTATCAATTTTATAGAAAATAATATATAAGATTGGGCTGAATAACTTATTCTTGTTGAATTTATACTTTCTCCTAATAGCCACTTAAAAAAATGCTCACAAAATTGTCTTTTGTGATTGTGATTTGTAATTGTCTTTTATAAATATAATCTAGGCTATTCTCTCCCAAGCAACATTAGTTTCATAGATTTGAAGTTTGCAGACTCTGCCTTTTTTTTAACATAGAATATTCTTCTCTTATCCCCTTCATTCTGTTTCTCAAAGGTAACCAGGTAACCACTCCATAATCTCACTTAGAAGGTCTCTGGTGATAATTCGGAGGAGTCCAGAAACATATTGGCACCTAGACCAGTCAGGTTCTCCTAGCATATCATATAGGTGAAGTGCTCAAACCATGGACTTAACCCTTGGCTCAAATCCTAGCTCTACACCTGTCTAGTTGTATCATCTGGGACATTATCAATCTGATAATGATGCATACTTTGTAGTGAGGATGATTAAATGAAAAAATGCAAATAAATACATAGGTGTATGACACCTACTGGGTCCTCAATAAATGTTATTTACATTAGAATCACTTTAGCTATTTTGTCTTTCAATTTTTGGCCAATGTCTAATGGTCTTCATTCATTCAACAAATATTTATTGAGTGGTACTTGGTACATACAAGGCACTCAAGATACTGTACTGAACAAACCAAAACTCCTTGCACTCAGATAGCTTACATTATAGTACAGGAGAAGAAAAACACCGAAGTATGTGAAATAATGGCAGTCAGTGATTGGAAGAATAAAAAGCTTAAGAATCAGAGGATGTCAGAATTATTTTATAAAGGGTGGTCAGGGTCCACTCTGAAGAGATGGCATGTAAGCGGAGATACAAATGAACCAACAGGGAAGAAACATAGAGAAGTAAAGATGCTTTCCTTTCCTTTTCATGAATAAATGTTATGTCTTCAACTTAAAAAAAAAAATGGGCCTATTCCTGTATTGATCTTCTTCCTCATTTCATGCTAAGGAAATAATTTTTGTTTTCTTTGGCATCTTTCACAAGCCCCAGCTCTTTTTGTGCTTTAGTCTCACTGATGTTATTTTTATAGATCTATGTTACCTTCCCAAATTTGTGCTTGATTATGTGCCCCCTTTTACCATCTTTTGCACATACTCTTTTAAATTCAGAGCCTGTCAGTTGGTCCCTGCGATGCACACTGGTTACTTTAGTTTCCTCCCCATTTTCTTGCTCATTAGAATCATTTGTGTTTGCATAGGCAGAACACTGCTTAAATCAAACTCTGAGAGTGCATGGTTGCTTTTCTCCAAGGTTCCCATCATTTCCATCTTACCTACTGATTTCTGTCAGAATTGGGTTCAGAGTAGGAGCTCCCCTTACTGCTTACTTTGCTGTCTGGGAAATGAAATTATCAGCAAGGTCGGTCAAGAAATTGTCAGTGTTTTGCTTTCTGAGGAATAAAAGTTTCTGCAGATACTTTGAGACCAAAATCCCAAACACTAAGATATGTTGCTGCCCTGATAATTTTGTGGTCTGCACTAGAAAAACATCCTTCTGTACAGGAAGTCTGTGGTGCAGTCACATAGTGCTATCACTTCTTGTGGCTCTTATTTATATTCATCTAGATTTTTCTCCAGTGTTTCCCCACCCACAGGTTCTTGACTTATCATGTGGGTTCACAGCTTTTAACCACTCAGGACTATTCACCTATATTTTCAATAGTTTGGTCTAATTATAATTAAACATAAATTAGATTAGAAGTTAAATTGTTACATGACCAAATTCTATGCCTAGGAAACCAGGAAGTTTCCCTACAGCTTAATATTAACAAGCAGCATGAAATCATAGAAGGCTTTGGAATAGAAGGTAGATTCTATTCTTGACCAAGCCATATAGTATCTTGCAGAAGTCAGAACTGAAAGGCCCTTAACTGAAGGATGAAAGATCTGGACTCTGCTTTTACTGAGGAGCAAACTGTCACCTACCATGGTTAGTTGACTTGTCCACAGTCTCACTACTAGTTAGAGATAGTGATTGCAAGATAAGGTGTTTTTCCCTTAGGCCAGTAAATTTCACCCCACCAGGTTACCTTCCATGAATAGCCCAGAGACTTACTTCCCTTCAGTGAAAGCCAAATAATGCCTGCCCTTCCTACCTCACAGAGTTGTTATGAGAGGGAAGGAGCTAATAGGTGTGTAAAGACAGTGGCTGTGTAAAGTGGTATTATTATGATAATGATTTTAATGATTTAATCTGTTGGTTTCTGTGGGCTTTCCCCCCCTTCTTGTTTAAGAGATTTGCATTTTAAATTTAAATCTGTGGTAAAATGTGCTTACTTTGTTAAAGATTTACCACAAATTGCAGGCTGCATCCTACAGAAGAGTCTCTGGGTTTTGGCATCCCTGGGACCAGGATGATAATTCTTATTCTGACACTCAGGGGATGCATGACAATACATCATCTCCTTAACTTCTCTGATTTTGGTTTTCTCATCTGTTAAAGAGCTAAACATTCCCATCTCTTACAGTTGTGAGAACTGATACGCAAAGTCTCAATATTGGTGGTTGTTTTAATTTGTTTGTTTGTTAATTTATTTTTCCTGTATTTTTCTCCTCCCTCAGGCTATGAGCTTCTTGACGGCAGACAGTATTTATTTATCTTTGCATTCCTAGAGTCTGGCAGTCAATAGTTACACAGTATGTTTGTTGAATAAATTATTTACCAAGGTGAACAAGAGTGAGTCTGAGGGAGGCAGCATTTTGGAAATCATTGTTTTTCCAACTTGATCTTAAGAGCACTAAGTTTCAAAGAGGTACTTTGGGCACTGCTCAAAGTAGAGAAGGTGGCACTGAGTGTGAACTCTTAGCCTTCATCTTGCTTTAATCAGAGCATACATTAATTGTTTATTAACTGATTGGGTTGCTATGTAAGATTGTTTTTAGAGAAAAATGTTTTTCAGCTAAAAGAAAGTTGAAACAAGATGTGCACGTTTTAGAGTCTCAAAGACACATCTAATATTTACCTTACTATTAGCACCTTAGACAAAGTAACCTTCCTTTGTCACACTTTCCTCAATTATCATAGAATTTACAGCATTTCAGGTTGGTTATAGATGGGCAGGAAGATAGCACACGTACACCTGCCATTTCCCAATAGTTAGCCAAAAATACCAAAGTGGATTCCACCTACATCCAGGTGGCCATTTGTATCAGAAGCAGGTGCATGCAGACACAGTACACCTTGGCTTCGCTCTTCTCTTCCTCTGGTTCCCTATGGGCCACACAGCTGCCAGAAACACTACTTCCAAGGTTGAAAAACACAATTTTTTAAACTCAAATTTATTATTTTAGAAGAATTTATACCCTAGGCACATCCATGTAAGAACATGCTTACTGATAGTGGGCTCTCCCAGTTCTAGGGCCAAACTAGCACACGCAAGAAAACCTCCTCTGGGCATGATGGGGACGAGCAGGCAAAGTCAGGGTCAGGGGTCCCTGAATAGTATCTCTGCCTCCAGCTTCCAGGGTTCCTGTCTCCCAGGAGGTTTATTTTGAAGATTAAATAGAGTAAGGGTAACACTAAAATATTTAGCAATGTGTAAATGGTTGAGCTTGGGCACTAATAGATCAGAATAGATGCTGGTCATAAACTACCAGCAAGCCTTGCTGGAGCTTGCCAGCTGAATGCCAGCCTTAAAATAAAATAACATTAAAACGTCCTCATGATATCTGACACATAGAGATGGTGTCTGATTAATGTTAATCTCCTACCCTGCTTCACAACTTCCTTTTGAACAAAATCCAGTAAAAGCAAAATAGCAACTCCAAGAAGACATAGCCTCAAACAACCAGACAAGTCAAGTTTATTATTTTATGAGTACGGTATATTAATGGAGATCATGTCTCTCCGTACCAATAATACCAAAACTCACTCTGTGCTCTACAGTAAAATGGATATACTTTAAAAATATATTAATTGTTGGGTGCCTGGGTGGCTCAGTTGGTTAAGCGACTGCCTTCGGCTCAGGTCATGATCCTGGAGTCCCAGGATCCAGTCCCGCATCAGGCTCCCTGCTCAGCAGGGGGTCTGCTTCTCCCTCTGACCTCTTCCCTCTCGTGCTGTCTCTCATTCTCTCTCTCTCAAATAAATAAATAAAATATTTAAAAAATATATATTAATTGTAAACCATTCCCTGAGTTAGAACCCTACTGTTAACTAGTACTATATCTTAGTTATACCCAGTGGGGCCATTGTCTCTCTCTCCTCCAAGTTTATCATTTCCCTACAAGGAAGGGTTAATTCATTAAATTTAGTTAGATTCTGTAGTTGCTTTAAAACAATGTTTCCCAGGGGTTGGCAGTGGAAATGGGGAACACGCCACCAAAACCATCTTGGGCTCTTTCTCCTCATTCCCCAAAGTCCTTCCAGAGATTTTGATGCCTTCCTTTCTATTATGAATCTTCCAGAATGACTATTTATTCAGAGTTTGCTATAGCAGATAGTCAGTCCCTAAGACTTGCATTTGGCAGACTCAAAGTCAGGGTGGATGGGGATGCTTTATAAAGAAAAAAGGGGAAGGCTTCTAGTAAGCACTGATTGGAGGCTGCTGGTATGGGGAAGCTTAGAAGTGGGTTCACTAGAAGTGAGTCTTGTGTGATGGTTTGGGAAGCACATTTGTCTTTTTCTGGTTGTCTTGAGTTAGAAGGAGGATCAAAAAACAGGGAAGCTGGTAGTCGCTGATCTAGTTTGACCATTCTGTGTTGATTGCTGCGGAGCTTGTGGGTCAGAGTTCTACTGTCATATTTGGTTTGCCTATTGTCTATTTGTGTATTCAGTCTCTCAGACAACATGAACATATATGTGGAAAATCAGGAGGAATCTATTAAAGAGCTCTAGAAATAGTGAGGGTAGCAAGGTCTCATGCTATAAGGTCAGTACCTAAAAATTAATTCTATAGGCAAATCCACAGGAATAGAAATAGATTAGTGGTTGCCAGGGGCCATAGGAGGGGAAATGGGGAGTGACTGCTAATGGGGTTTCTTTTTGGGGTGCTGAAGATGTTATAAAATTAGATAGTGGTGATGATTGCCTAGCCTTCTCAATATACTAAAACCACTGAACTATATTCTTTAAAAGGGTGAATTTTATTCTACGTGAATTATATCTCAGTAAAAGCATTAATTTTACTTATATATACTAGCAAAAAGCAATTGAAATTGAAAATGTAAAAAAATATTATTTACAGGAGCATCAAAAGATATGAAATACTAAGGGATAAATTTAACAAAATATGTGCAAGACCTGTACACTGAAAACTGCAAAATTTCTCTGAGAGAGAAATTAAAGAAGACCTAAATAAATGGAGAAATATTCTATTAAAAGAAAAAAAAACTGCCAGAATGAACCAATCGAAGTATGTATAGGATTCTCTAAGTAACTTGGCTTAAAAAAAAGTTGAACTAGCCTTTGGGGAGGTTTTGTTGTTATTGGAACAACAGAGGAAAGAAGGAAGGACATCTTTGTAGCAGAGGCAAAACTGGACTATCAACTTCAGTAGTGAAGACAGGATGGAGGGATGGACCAGAAATAGAGATGGGATGGGAGGATAAATAATCGACCAGTATCACCATTTAGTCAGGGTTCTCTTGGGTCTCATCATCAGGTCATGCATTTGCTGGGCATTGGGAAACTTGAAACAGCCCTTCTCTTTGTGTAGCTCTTAGACTAAAGGCAAATCTAAAGCTGGCGTGCATATAAGCATACCTTGCCTACATTCATTTTCCTGCTATTTACTTTCCAATCTTTACTTTGTCTTTGCCTTGTCATTCTTAGTTACTCTTATTACTTGTATTTCTATTTATTTTTAAATATCCTTAAATTCTTTTGGGAATATGAAAGATTATAAATTAATAAATAAAAATTAAGTTGCCTAATAGACAGCTGTCATCAATTGTGTTTAGCTATTTCAGAGTATAATAAGCTTAACCAGATATTCTTCTAATGTTATGGATTTATGAAAGCACTAGGCACTTTATTTTTATATGGAGAGAAAAAGAGTGCACAAACACGAGCAGTGGGGAGGGCCAGAGGGAGAGGGAGAGAATCTTAAGCAGGCTCCACTGTGGAGCTGGATGTGGATTCGGGGCTCGATCTCACAACCCCAAGATCATGACCTGAGCTGAAATCAAGAGTCAGTCGCCCAACTGTCTGAGCCACCCAAGTGCCCCCAAATGAAGCACTTCTGAACAAAAAAAGAATGAAAATCATAAGCTATGAACATAACTAAGAGTGAGTGGATTCTTCCAATTGTTAACTTAAAGCAATCAAAACTACCAGCAACAACACTGGCATACATGTGACAAAAAATTTCATTTAGTCAATATAAAGCTGTATGTTTCAAAACGTACTTCTAAAATCTTTTGCTATCATACAACCTAATATGTAAGAATATATAAGAATGTTCAAAATTGTTTCACATTAGCTCCTACAGTTTTAGGCATTTATGTGGCAGCATTTTGAAGAGTTGTCAACTGTTTTATGCTATTAATGTACCAAAATAATAGTAAATATTTGAGGACTGACTTACTATGTGCTAAGGACTACCTGTATTAATTCATATAACCCTCACGACAACACTATCAAATACACATAATTATGATTCCCATTTTAGAAACGAGGAAAGAAAGAAAGAGTTCATTTAAAGATGAGCCTCCATAACTTGGGCACGTTATGGAGGCCTCAACATGGTAGAGCTGAGACAACTGGTGGTCTGGTCCAAATTCTAAGCTTTTAGCTTGTGTTGCTTTTCTAAAGTTTTTTCAAACATCTTAAAATTAACATTAGCCAAAGTTAAGTGAATTTATACTTTATGAAGACCTTTACAGATCTTTTCCAAGATAAGGTAGAAGAAATGTTAATCTTCAATATAGTTTTTATGTTAAAAAAGTAGGCCTGTGGCTTTTTTGAAAGGATATGTCAAATGCTCCAGTGGTGGTGTTTCAAAAACTTTTGCAGAGCAAAGTGATTTAAAATGGTATTTACCATGGGGAGCCTGGGTGGCTCAGTTGGTAAGCGACTGCCTTCGGCTCAGGTCATGATCCTGGAGTCCCTGGATCGAGTCCCGCATTGGGCTCCCTGCTCAGCGAGGAGCCTACTTCTCCCTCTAACCCTCCCCTCGTCATGTACTCTCTCTCTCTCTCTCTCTCATTCTCACTCTCTCAAATAAATAAATAAATCTTTTAAAAAAATAAAATGGTATTTACCAAATTCTTGACTGTACCAAATTGTAGAATTTTAAGTAAGAAGTGAATATAAATGATTTAAGCTAGGTATAGCCTCATGGGATGCTTATTAAACATTAAGAAAAGAAATTCTACTTCTTGATGTATGTGTTCTGTCAAGAGTCAAAAACAATAATAAAAATGTTTCATACTTTTTAGTATGGACACAGATTAAGTTAATTGGCCAAATTAATTATCCAATTTTATGAATGGAATATATCTTTTATTTCACAATTTGGCAGGAAAAGTGAAAAGGGAGAAAAGACAAAATTTCTGAAAAATAAGTACTATGATTACTAGAAACAATTTTACTTTTGTTGTTATAGAAGAGCTTTGCTTAGTGAAAAAATACTGAAAATTTCTAATATGAAAAGGATCCAATCATATATGCCAATATCAGTTTCTAAGTTGCATGGGAAATTTGAGATTTTCTTTTATATGGTGTCTGTCTCAACAACTGACATACATAATTGTTCTAATAAATTTTTTAAAAGATTTATTTATTTATTTGAGTGGGCAGGGGCAGAGAGAGTCTTTTAAGCAGGCTCCCTGCTGAGTATGGAACCTGAAGCTGGGCTCCATCTCAGGATCCTGGGATCACTAACAGCCAATATCAACAGCCGGGTGCTTAACCTACTGAGCCACCCAGTTGCCCCTAAAATTTTATGAAACTTAAATAAGGACAGCAGTATCTCAGTAAAATTACTACAACGAGCACGAAAGGCTCTTTTCAGAAAGTGTGTATTAGGGTTTTTTTTACTGATACAAAGGATATTCTGCAAACTATAATTTATAGGACTTTTAAAAAACTAGTATTTTTAATACAGGTGATTCTCACTTTGTGGAGTTAATTCATTATGATCATATTTTCCAGTTGACATACTTACATAAAATTGAGTTATATTCATATGGGAAAATGTTTTGACCTGTAATCATAATAAAAATTTTGTATATGAAAATACAAATTATAAAATAAAAACAGGGATTATGATAATAGTACTAATAACACTCATAAATAAGAAACATAACAAATTTGGGATAATAAAAAAAAATATTCCTGACTCAGGTTCAGTAGATAATCTTAATTCTCTCTTTGAAAAGTACACCCTTAACAAAGAATTATCAATTGCTTTTAGTATTTTTTAGTAAAGGCTTAGCTTGTTTGCCTTAAAACATTTTGCGTTTAGCTTTTTCTGCTGTATTAGTGTGTCATAATTGTTTTAACTATTAAGTCTTTTAAACCCTGTGAATTAACACTTAAAGGGTATTTTCTTCCATTTGTTTGTTTGGTTGAAAAAGACTGATTCCTTTCACGTGTCCTCCCTTGGTGAACTACACTTATGAGACATTAGGTAATACAAAAATAATCAAAACCATCATTTGTTACTGTCGAGTTACCTCGCCATGTAGGGGGAAACTGAACAGGTCACAGAAAGAAAAGAATATGCAAGAGTAAACATCAGTGAAAGTGCTAGAAAGTGTTGTCAAATGAGGAGAAAAAGAAAAAACCGGTGAATATAAATATAAGTAGAGAGAGGATTGAGCTAGTTGGTGAGAATGGGGGGTGCGGCGTTATAACTTCAGTGTTGAGCTACACAGTAAGTGCACAAATGAGGTGGTATATATACATACCCTTTGAATACAGCAAAGCACCATTACTACTATACAAGACGTTTCTTCATGTCTTTTTTTTTTTAAGATTTTTTATTTATTTATCTGAGAGAGAGAATGGGAGACAGAGAGCATGAGAGGGAGGAGGATCAGAGGGAGAAGCAGACTCCCCGCTGAGCAGGGAGCCCGATGCGGGACTCGATCCCAGGACTCTAGGATCATGACCTGAGCCGAAGGCAGTTGCTTAACCAACTGAGCCACCCAGGCGCCCCCATGTATTTCAATATATATTGACAGTATAATTCATGCATTCACTCACATACAAGTTTTTGACCACTGGAGCTCAAAAATTAAAATGTTTATAGGAATAGGAAAGAAAAAGTGAGTGATGGGCAGTTAGGTTAAACATATAGTTCTCTAGATCTATCTTTCTATTTCTCACTTTACAAAGATACGGGTGAAGGGGCGCCTGGCTGGCTCAGCTGGAGGAGCACGGGGCTCTTGATCTTGGGTTCATGGGTTTGAGCCCTATTTTGGGTGTAGAGATTAATTAATTAAGTAATTATAAAACAAAACAAAAGCAAAGATATGGGTGAAGATATATTTCACTTTCCTTTAATGACACTTTTAAGTAGAACACAAACATTATCACTGATTAGGTGATTCATGGCACAAGATACTTTGCCTTGATTTTGAGGGGGTCATAGGGTGGTACTTGTTTTCATTAAAAGGAAAGGTCTCTCCGGTTGAATGCTGCTATGATGTAACATCCACCCAATGTTGTTGGACCTTTCCTTTTTTTTTTTTTTTCCCCAGAAGCTGGAAATCCATGTTTTGATCAAAACCTCCTAATTTTAAAACTTGACAAATAACTGTTTAAAAACAAACAAACAAAATACTATGTAACCCAGGATCCATGGAACCAATAAATTACATTTGTTGGCTAGATTTTATACAGGCCAGCAGTTCGTGACCTCTGTTGTATGCTGTGCTAAGAGCTGGCATAGAGAGTTTAGTGAGATTTTAAGGAGCTTACTGTCTAGTGCGAGAGGAGTAAATCAATAAATACAATGATGTGTAATAAGAGCTGTGATAATCAATGTTCATTTTTATGGTTCTTCAACACTCAAAAATTGCATGTCATCAAAGAAAGATAAAATAATATTCACTATGATTTCCTTAGATAGCAAAGTACTATACTAATATATTTTGAAAAGATTTTTTAAAAACTAGGAATATAAACAAAAAGAAATAGAATTTAAAGTGTCAGCAGAAAATGAGATCTTCCTTGGAAATTTTGATAAATTTACTCCTTAAAATAATATTAATAAAATTTGCTAGTGATTTGGCAGGAAAAAAAATGGTTAAAATGTTTTTTGGCTCTTGGATGTAGGGTTCCAATCTTTGACTGCTTAGTGAATCATAAATTAGCTAAGATGGAAGTATGAAACTTTACCATAATACATGAAATATCAGATGTTTTGTGTGTGAATAAAACCAAAGTACTGGGATACAAAATAAAACCCTTGAAATGCTTCATGTAAGTCCCATTGATTCTAATTTCTGAAGTTCCCTAAACACATCGTTATGTTATATAAGTTGTTGCGACAGAAAAGTAGAAGGGAGAAAGCTTGTTCTAGGTAATATAGAACAGACAGCCAACTTTTCAACTTCTCTGAATTCAAAAACTCAAACATATTAACTTCCTGCCTTCCTTGAGCTATTTCCCACCTCTCAAACACAGACACACATGAAGATAATAGTGCTATATACTCCCTGAACAATTTTGTCTGTATCTGTGATTCTTTACTTAAAAGCACATTCACACACAAATATTGTTATTAAATTAAATTTTAGAAAAACACTCAAATTTTCATTGCAGTCACCAATTTGTAAAGATAGTAAAATACTTACATATGGTCTATAAAAATATTTCAATAAATTGACTAAACAAATGTGTTAAGTAAATTTATATATGTGTGTTTATATGTACATTTGTGATAAGTATATTTGTATAAGATTTCTAGGTTATTTGACTTGTAATATCCATATCAGCAAAGCAATGCTACAATATTTGGATAAGAAGTAGCCTTATTATTGAACTAAATATTATAGTAGTATTCATGATTATAGGATTCTGACTCATATATTCTATAAACACTTTTCAATAACGAACTATAGCTCAGGTCCTTTGCTAGACATTAAGGGGCCATTGTTCTTCAAAAATCTGAGAGTAGGTAAAGTGTTTAAAAAATTACTTCACCTGGGGCGCCTGGGTGGCTCAGTCGTTAAGCGTCTGCCTTTGGCTCAGGTCATGATCTCAGGGTCCTGGGATCGAGTCCCCACATCGGGCTCCCTGCTCGGAGGGAAGCCTGCTTCTCCCTCTCCCACTCCCCCTGCTTGTGTTCCTGCTCTCGCTATCTCTCTGTCAAATAAATAAATAAAATCTTAAAAAAAAAAAATTACTTCACCTGATTGGTGTGTACCATTCTGAACAGTGTACTATTACTTCATATATATAAATATATATATATGCTTGGAGGTATTTTGGGGGCTATTTCCACTTCTTGATATAAGACTGTGGGCAGGGAGAGAGGAGCTTCCAGAGAGGAAGTTCCAGATAGGAGTTTTGGGCATGTAATGAATTTTTGAAAGACTATTGTTTCCCCAAGAGTTCATGATGCTACATTGGTATAACAAGTACCTTTAACAGTTGTATCAGTCCACTGAGAGCTTTTCATACCTTCTTACTAAGGTTTGAGTATTGTGGGTAATGGGTATAAACCATATAGTGTTATAGCTGGGATTATGGATTGTTGGGTAAGGGAGAAAAGGACTGGAGAAAATAGAACCTTCAAATTTTACTAAATGCCACAAACATAGATTGAGATTTTAATATACATAAAATTAGGACCTCTCTGGTAAATAAAGCTAAAAGGAATTTGTTGAAAGGATGGGTCACAAAATTGAAATAAAACCTGAATGAACCCACCAAAACCTAATAGAATGGAGAGGGGTACAGCATCACCAAGGAAAAACTGGATGTAGTTTCCAAAAGAAAGATGACTAGAAAGTAAAAACTATATATATATATATATATATATATATATATATATATATATATATCCTGTTTCGTTCTGTGTAGGAGATACTTAGGTGAAAGCTTATTTTCCTTTTTTTTTTTTTTAAGATTTTATTTATTTGACAGAGAGAGAGATAGCAAGAGCAGGAACACAGGCAGGGGTAGTGGGAGAGGAAGAAGCAGGCTTCCTGCTGAGCAGGGAGCCCGATGGGGGGCTTGATCCAGAACTCTGGGATCATGACCTGAGCCGAAGGCAGACGCCCAACAACTGAGCCACCCAGGTGCTCCGAAAGCTTATTTTCCTGCATGTTTAAAAATAAAATTGGGGAGAACCTTTCATAAATTTATTCTATAACCTTACCAAACCTGGGGAGATATTCCATCATTTTCATTATTTTTATATGTAAAAATGCATCTTCGGGGAAAAAGAATAATAAGATCTATTTGAGAGAAAATTTTGTGAAGTAATAGTCTGTGAAGAAATAGTATATAGTTAAAATTCCTGAATGCCATGCATATTAAGCATATTATATAAATCTTTAAGTCCTAATTAGTTTTGTGTATTTGTTTATAAATTTTTGTGTACATTCTTACTTATTTTCCATGTATATTTGCCCTTTGTTTCCACACATGATTTATTTCTCTGGGGAAGAAGTTTGTTTACCACTTCCCACTAGCACCTAGAGCCCTGAATTGAGGAAAGCAAGTTTTCTATCAGTGTTGAATAATTGCCTTTATTATCCTTACATTTTGAAAAATATGTCAGCCTGCAATCTCAGTAAAAACGCAAAATTAAAAATGAGTATAAAAAATAACATGCACATTTCTCTGACATTAAACCACCCTGTTGTGCCAAATATAGCACAAATGGCCCTCTAACAGGGGTCTTATGCAAACAGTGGGTGATCAAAGAACACTTTGCAGCAACACCAAGTCACACCGGTGGTGTCAAGGACAATGTATTCTGAATTCTATTTTGTATTTCTTCTGTGATATTGTGCCAGAACACGGATATATAGACACAGATACATACATATACATGTGCATATATATTTTACGGAATTTAAATAATTCATTCAAATAAATTATTTAAATGATTTAAAAATTCCTTTGTCAAACAGATTAATGGAACCTTGTTATTCAAAAGATAAATCATTTTATATGAAGTGGCAAAGACTTCAAGGGCTAATAAAGGTTTTATGAGAGATAAACTTTTAATGAATTAATACTTTTGCATGTACTTATTTTCTATATACATAAATATACACACAGATGCTTACAATGATATTTATATCAACATTTCTGACTGACTTTTAAGGAAACAGTATTCACAGTGTTTAAAATAAAGTGTTTTTATAGATCTGATTTTTAGGAGCTGATGGATTATAATTCACCAAGCTAAGTAGAAGAAGGTTTAAATAATGTCCTGTAAATGTTATAATTTGTGTAATGAGATAAAATAGACTTTTTTTCTATATGTAATTTATATGACTCATTAATCCTGAACAATTTTATATATGTCATTTTCTAGGGTTTGTAATGTATTTAGCATTTACGCCCTTTTGCTGCACAGGTCTTCATCCGAAAGATGCTTTGCACTAGAAAATTATGGTGAACTACTATTTGTATAACAAGACCTTAAGACCCTGGGAAAAATTTTTAAGGATTTTTATGAAGCTCAGTACACATTCTTCAGCTAAATTTTGGCATAGTTTCAATTGGAGACTCCAGTGAAATTCAATTGGTTTATTTTATAATTAAAAACAAGGAAATCATAGTAACAAAAATATATAATGTATAGCACTCATGTTTATAATAGAAACATCCATAAAGAAAGAAACATGTTCTAACTTTTCTCATTACTCCAAAGAGAATTGCATCTTTAATCACAGAAAGCACAACTGCTTTCTAATTTTGTTTAAAGTGTTTCAATACTTACAAAACCCAGATCAGGTTATTGTAAATCTAGAGCAAATTAGAATCATTGGCCTCTGCTTAGCTCTATGTAAGGGTTCTATGTAAATCATAAATTTAATAGCATACTAAGACACACATCTGTTTCAGTTTTGTAGAAGTTAATAATCTAACTATAGAGTATTTAAACACTTCTTTCATTAACTGGAAAACTAAGGCAAAGGTAGACTTTCCTTAGTTATAAGGTGTAATATTTTATCTACAAATTTTGATAAGCTATAAACTTACCTAAGTAGTTAAAGGTAGTTTTCTAAATATCCAATCTAGTATCTATTTTTGACATTATATGATTTCCTTCTATATGGAAATATTCATTATAAACGAACAGGCTAGCATTATCATCTCAAATCTATACCTGCATAAAATACTTTGATTTATATATATCATATCTTAAATCATTTTGCAATAGGGCATTGGAGAGAAAGTAAATATTGAGTAATTATATGAAATGTCAAATTCATTCTTTTAAATATTTTTCAGATTCCTTATTTGATTACCCATAGTTTTTCTTAAATGATCAATGATTGTCTTCTGGGGATCCATATTATTTAAAAATAGTTTATATTCTTGAATACTCAAACATTTATATTTTATACCTAGCATTCTTACTCAGCATTTCTCTAATTTAATTTTAACAAGTTTTAAATATTTTTTCATATTATTTCCATGACCTATTTCTTTGAGACATGCTACTTCATATATAGCAGTAATCCAGTATTATAATGAATTATTGTGTTTCAATTATCATTAGATAATAAACAGGAAATTAGTTTTTCTTGTAGTGTATTCTACATTGTCTGAACAATGAAATATATGTGGTTTGAATTTGGGTCATTAATTCAGGTAGTAAGGACATAGTTCTAATTAAATTGGTGTCATGGGGCGCCTGGGTGGCTCAGTCGTTAAGCGTCTGCCTTCGGCTCAGGTCATGATCCCAGGGTCCTGGGATCGAGTCCCACATCGGGCTCCCTCCTCGGGGGGGAAGCCTGCTTCTCCCTCTCCCCCTCCCACTGCTTGTGTTCCTGCTCTCGCTATCTCTGTCTCTGTCAAATAAATAAATAAAATCTTTAAAAAAAAAAAAAAAAAAAAAAAAAATTGGTGTCATAAATTACATTCCCATAATGAAGGGGGGCACTCTTTTAATGCACTAAAAGAGTTATTTGTAGATATGTGATTTTGGTAACCAGGACAGTTGGATAAGAGGGTGGATGGTTCAGTGCAACACATCGCCATCACTGAAACAAAACCATTCAAAGAATATACTGTTCAAGTGACAGTTCAGCAACTCCTTTTTTAATGTAGAATAGCTGGAGAGGTTATGTGTTCTTATTTTTTAACCTAAAACAAAAATTTTTCATTGAATATAGCTCCACAAAACCTTATCATTTCCAAATCATTTTAGTATTCCTTTAAGATATAAATGACATTTCAGGCATGATTCTAAATTTGGATGCTTATTTAAAAAAAAACGAATTCTTTTCTAAAGCACTTTTACTTATCAAAAAACATATGCCTATTACATCATTGTTTGGTCTAGGTCCTAAGTGATTGATTTCATAGTGACCTTAAGAATGCACTGTAATGAGCTGCAATAAGTTGAAACTTAATTACAAAGATTTAAATTATTCTTGAAAATAGAGATGGCTACATTCTATTATCTTATCAAGAAACTATGATGAGAGCTAGGCTTAGAAGAAAAATCTTTGCAAATTGCTATTCTATTTTCCACATGCTCAGACAAATTTATGTTTACTGAAATATACACAACAAAGAAAGGCCTTTAAAAAATAAAGCAGGTAAGTGGAGTTAAAAAATAACTATCATATTAGAGAACAAAATAGTGAAAAATGTTAGTAATAGGTAGTGTATATGATCAGAAGGATCAACCAAAGTCAAGGTCAAACATCTCACGTTATAGTTTTACACTGTATTTTCAAAACTGCAACAAAATAATTTTTTGTTAAAAAAATAGTGAGATCATAGATTATAATTATTATTTTATTATTTTATGCTTAACATTAAGAAAATTATAATGTTTTCTAATAGGAAAATATTAGAAGTGTTATATAATTATACCTTTGACTCACCTTGTAAGATGCAAGAGGTATTTGTGAGTTTGTTTTCTGACTCTTAAAAGCCGTTTGCAAGTTTGCTGTGCTACAATGAACTATGACATGAATAATAAAAATTATTTGCAGAGACACTAAAAATTCTATTTAGACTTCTCTGAAATTGCTATTTGGTTATCTCTGAGGGTTTAGATTCAGTAGAGTGGAGTTGCCTCTGCTATTAACCATTGACTTGCTTTTGTTCTCACCCAAGCTGTACATGTCTGCCCATCCAAATGTTTTATATTTAAAACAAAGAGTTGTGATTTAGGCTACTCTTAGTTTAGCTTCAATACT
Organism: Neomonachus schauinslandi; assembly: GCF_002201575.2. Taxonomy (NCBI): domain Eukaryota; kingdom Metazoa; phylum Chordata; class Mammalia; order Carnivora; family Phocidae; genus Neomonachus; species Neomonachus schauinslandi. The sequence goes on from NC_058406.1 coordinate 66,891,006, forward strand.
TAAAAAAAAAATAAAGAAATTTCATCTCTATTGTTGATAGAGGTTTTCTGCATATATTAAAAAGGGATGGGGAGACCTATTTTTAAACTATGGACTTCAATAAAATATTTGGTTGTGAGTACAATGAACAAAATAATTATTATAAGAGGCCATAGAAAGCTTTGTATAAAATGAGTGTTATTATAGTTATACTTCATGGTTTGACAGAAACATTGATAGAAAAAGATCTATAAGACCCAATTATAGAAAATCCTCAAAGTGCAGAGATTAACAGGAGTAATGGGAACAATCTATGGGAAAGAAAGACTAACTTAGAGTTGTATAAGACTCAGTGGAACAATGATTACGTAGGACATCTTTTTTAATTTGCTTACTTTTGAGTATCATAATGGCAATGGTATAAAATTTTTATAATCTTTTATATATTGTTATACATATAAACACTCTAAGTGCACAGAGTCATGCTACCAGTTGTATTGGTGGATTTTTTAAAAAAGTATTAATTATAAAATGATAAATATATAATATATGTGGTGATTATATACTTCTAAATAATATCATTAAGCACAGTTCACTATAATCATATGTATACTGTTGTTTAAAAGTCATTGCTTTTGGAGACTGCATCTCTGCATTTTAGATAGAGTTTGGCTTTCTTGGACAAAGATTTACTCAGCCTGAAGAGAGCTGGGAGAATAGTTAAACTTCTTGGCTTTGCCAAATGCTTTCAGATGTTTCTGCTCTCATGGAAAATGAGTTTTGATTTCTTTTCAGCCTACATGCATGGCAAAGCTAAAATGAAAAATAAAGCTAGCAACTTTCAACCAGTTCTAGTTAAGTTTGGTATTCACATATTGCTTTGATCTGCTCTAGAGCTTTAAAATACTTTCTAGAGTAGGGAAAGCTAGTTTCAGCACTAAGCATCACTGAATAGTAATGATGAAGAAATGGGAACTGGTTAACTTTATGATGAAATCTAATTTTATTTCTGTTTGTGTATTAGAAACCAGACCAGGTTCACCTGTTATTTGTTTACTTGTTTGTTTTATTTTAGAACTAACATCACTCTCATCACAGGCAAAATATACTCCCCATTATGAATACAGCCTACTCTCCTTAATAGTTCTCTACAGCTATGTAGCTCAAACTTAGAATTTTTGGCCCAGTATGAAGTCCCCAATCTCCCCACTCCACCCCAGCCCACCTCCATGTAGCCCCTTTTAGAACTGTCTTATCTATATCCAAGTTTGCCAGACTGGGACAGTGAAGAAGTTCCTTACTGTTCTACTGGCTTGTGCTAATCATAATATTTTAAAGCCCATTTTCCTACTTCTTCAGGTTCTTTAATTTGGTAACCAAACTATTGTTATTCATACTTGTATTTTGACAAGTGCCTCATCACTTTCCTTTAAACAAAGGTGCTTAGATGGTAATAGCTTCAAAAATTAGCATAATTTCTGTATCAGAAATATGTGAACTCACAGAATAAAATAATCTAGTTTTTTAAGGTTGCTTAAATTAAAAACATGAGTTTCTACAGTTGGAAAAAACATATATGGTTAAAATGTTTGAAGCCCATCAATCTCTCTAACCACATAAGCTAACGAGTTCCTTCTGTTTTCTTTGAATGAAATCACCATGAGTGGTTAGATGTTGATTTAACATAAAACAAATGGAAATGGGTGTTTCCTTTGTCCTTTGCAGAATTTATTTTTAAAAACAATTAGCAAGTATTCTGAATAAGTCAATGATTTTGCCATTACTTAAATAATAATACAGAATGAGTAGTTAATTTGATTGGATTTTAGGGAATGCATAATATACTCCAACTCCCCTTAACTTGCTAACATCTGCAGACATTATTAAGCTTCTCATTTCATTTTTTTTCTGCCATAACACCTGTATTGTTATAAATTATGTTTTGAATTGTCATGAAGTGTCAGGCAAATTATGTTTTCTGGATGTGCGTGTCATTTAAGGGTTCCTTTGTAATGGCAGGTTTGTGACTAACAGCTTAAACCTGAATATATCAATGCAGTTAAAAGCTCTTTTTCAATTCTTCTTTGTGGACACAAAGAGGGTTGAAGCATTATTATTGGTAAAGTGCAAGGAAAGAATTAAAAATTCTTTAATATTTAAAACATCCTAGAGAAGGAATACATTTAGCTGTAATTTTAAAAAACATAGCAAGCTTATTATATTCTTCACAAAAACATGTTGAACCCTTTGAACTCTATAAAATACACCTCCTATTGAATTAAAATTAAAAACTTGTATGACACATTTTCCACTCTTTAGAGTTTTAACCCACTTCTGACAATTTCTTCCCCCTCCATGCATCCTCCCTTTTTTGTGTGATGTAGTAGTCTCTTCAGGAACATAGTAGAGAGTGACTCATCTAGGTCCCGAACATCAAAGAATGTCAGACCTATGAAATGTAGACAGTGGGTTCTTCCAGAAATTCTTTCTGAGTTAAATAAATAAGTAAATGAGCCAACATATGGCCTGCTTAATTCAGTCAAAAATTTCTATTGATTACTAACTAAGCTCACTAAATAAAAACTTCAGCCCAGGTTTTGCCTCCCAAAAGAAAATAGGATTAGACTGATCTATGCACTCATTGGGGCTTCTTGTGAATCATGCCGAGATGAGTCAAAAACCTTCAAAGATGAACAAAGGAAAGGGCTAAAATTTTTCAGTAAATGTAGATTATTATTAGTTTGACATATTTTGGTTTATAATCTTGAATAAAACAATTTTAAATTCTAGAAGAGACCATGATATAAATGACCTCCGAGGTCTGAGAATTTTATAATTTTGCCTCTTCAACTAAAGTAGCCTGATTTAATTTTCCTAGGTAGATCTGTTGTACGTAAAATTTTGACAGATTTAGAAACCTTAGGTACATAGTAAGGTTTCACACCAGCTCTGCATACGTGTTTTTTTCCAGACTAGGCTTGTGTCCTGCATCTATAATATTTGAATTATGTTATCTAAGAAATTCCAAATGGGAGTGTTTATGTAGTTTAAAGTACAAATGCTCTGAGTGGCTACTCTTATCTTTTGGAATGGTGAGAATATTAAAACATCAATACATTAAGTAGAAAGAAATTTGATGATCAAGGATTCTTGTTTTGAGAAATATAATGAATCAACCAAAAGAGTACATTTCGGTTATTTGCACATGTGTACTTTTAACTTATGATTCTTTACAAGTTGAGAACAAACTTGACCAATAGCTGGATTTACTTTAGTACTACAAATACCTAGCTCTGTGACAAAATACTGATAGGTATTTAGAGGCTTCAAGTCTTTTGAACAATATGCTGTTGACATTTTAATAACATTGTTGTTTGAAATGATTTCTTAAGTATGATGACTGCAACATACCCGCAGCAACAAAAAGTACATAGTTTCTGAAAGCAAAGAAGCTCAAGTTTCATCCTATTTTCTAGAGGTTTTAAATCTTGATGAATCGGTTTCTCTTGAAAACCAATGGAAACATGCTTCTTTAATTGAGGGCTGCATTCATTAGTTCAGTGATTGAGAAATACATCCTAAAACTTAGTGACTTTCAGCTTAGAGATTTTGTAATTAAAAAAGCCCCCAAACCAAAAAACACCCAGTTTTGATTTCCCTGGTATGCAGAGGACACTTAAACTGGCTTTAAAATATTTTTCAAGTGTGATTTGTCCCGTCGTGGTCTGCTCTCTTCAGCTCAGGTCCATCGTTGGCGCTGCCTAGTTGTTCACTGACACTACCAACAGAGAGGTGGCAAGGAAGTGTGGTCAGAGGACAAGAGCAAAAGCAGTTTCAATGTAAGGAAATGAGGGAAACAGACCTAACAGCACGATGAATGCACTTGCAAGTAAAGAGCCTTGTAGTCTCCTTTCCTTCCTTTGCTTATCCTGGTGGATATAATCAAAAACCAACAAAACGCTCTTGTGAAATATAGTTAATAAAGTCAAAGTTTGGCGAGGTCTCTGTAACTACAAAGAAAAAGTCACCGCAATTTTTAAAAATGTAACTTTCATTAACGAGCGCGCCGGAAATCTCAGGTATCAAAGACGCATTAACCCTGGAGCGTCCCCAGTGCGCGGCAGCCCGACGAAGGCAACCGCGGCAAACAGACGTTCTTTTCTCCTCGGAGCAGTCACACAAAAGGAGGGCTGCGGAAACTAAAAGTTTCGAAGCCTCCGGCTCGCTGCGTGGAGAAAAGAGAAAACCTGGAGACGGGGTGGGTAAAAGACGCATCCTGGGCGCCTCTCCGAAGTGCAGGCAAGGAGAAAGCTCCTGGGCCTGGAAGGAAGAGGGGAGGGGGGGCCCCCGAGCCGCTGGCCAGCCCCCTGCGCCCCGCCTCGGAGGCCCGAGCGCCGTGCTCTCCCAAATACCCTTCACCCCGTTCCAGAAATAAAATAAATGTTTGTAAAGTGCGTGTGTGTGGACAGGATGGAGAGCGCGCGCCGGAGGAGCGCGCGGAGGACCTAGCGCGCAGTGAGTGGAGTTTGGGGGTAGGGGTCGGGGTGGAAGGGGTGTGTTGATGGTGGGAGGGGGAAGGCTGGATGTGGAGCCCCGGGACTGAGCGGGGGGTGGCGAGCCGACAGGGAGACAGAGGAGGGGCGCCAGCCGCCACAGGCCGCCTCCGGGGCGCGTTCCGAGGCCGAGTGCGCGCGTCCCTCGCCGCCGCTGCCCGGACAGCCCTGCGGCCGCCCCGCCGGCGGAGCCGGGGCCGGCCTGTCCTCCGGCGGCTGCTCGGCCACCGCCGCCGCCACTCGAACTGCGCGAGCCCGTAAGTGTCCCCTTTCGCTCCCCTCCCTCCTGCTCGGGCGCACCGCCGCCGCAGCTGCTCAAATGGAGTGGAAAATGGCCATTGGGCGGCAATGAGTTATAGATTATCTGCTCCACGTTTTGTACTTAGCTGCCTGTAATCGTCTTTTGAGTTTGCCTGAGCCCCTTGCTGGAAAAATCAGGAGGGAGAGATTTGTCCTTTGCCGCTGTACACGCTAATATGTTTATATGATTAGTCGAACTCCGGAGGGGGGGTGGGTAGGTGGGGATTTGGGGAGGAGGAGGCTGGAGGTGACTCCAGTTCAGACCTCGCCGAGAGTCTGTGTCAGGACTTCGCACTCCCCCATCTCTCTCCCTCTCTCTCCCTCTCTCCCCACTCTCTCCCCGCTCACACACACTCTCGCAGAGGTGCCGGAGCGAAATCGGGAGCTTACCGGAGAATTCCTTGGGATTGTTGGGGGGTATCTCCCCTCCGTAGCTGTGCGTGGCGTGGCTCTTCTGTGCACCTCCCTGCTTTCCCGAGCCAGAGTCCTCGCCTTCAGCCTTTCGTGGGGCAGCAGCCACCGCTCAGCCTCGGCCCGGAGCCCCGAAATGTGAGGAGGGGCTGCCGCTGTCTCCCGCCCCAGGCCGCAGGGTCGGCGCGAGGGATGCCAGTCCGGCCGGCGCAGACCGCGGGCTGAGGGGCTTCGCCTGACAAACTGAGTTGGCCTCGCGCCGCCGGCGTCTGCCCGCCCCTCCCGCTGCTGCCGCTCCGAGGGGACTCCCAAGTCTGCGCACCTCTGTCGGGCTTTTACCTCCGCCACTCCTTTCGCTCTGATTTCCGAAATTTTTGATTTTTCTAAGGGAGCGTGCGGTCTGGGGGTGTGCGCGCGTGTGTAAAAGACCCCTCTCGCGGAGCGGCGTGTGGGAAACTGCGGGAAAATGTTGACCTAACCCCAGGAGCCGCCCGGCGCTGGCTGCTTGGCTGGAGGAGGCGGCGGCCGAGCAGGGGCGCCGTGTCCGGCCGGCGAGCCGCGGCGCTGCCTCCGGCGCGGACTCGGCGGCCGGCGATCCGCGCGCGCAGCCGGCCTCGGCCCTCACCGGCCGGGGTCGCCGCTGCCCTCCGCTCCTCTCCCCGCGCGGCCCCCGCGCCAGACGGCCCGCCCCCGGGGCGCGCTCGCAGACCGAGGTAAGAGCCGCAGGAGCGAACAATGTGCCTCTGTGCCGGGCTTCGGAGACCTGTTTGCTTTGCGCCTCCTGCCCGGGGGTGGAGGCTGGAGGTGGAGGGAGCCGCGGGTGAGTTGGGGCTCGGCTGTTTGTTTATGTTCGGCCCGGCCGAGTGGGAGACCCGCGCTGGCTCTTGCTGCTCCCCCTCCCCCCACCTCCTCTCCTCGGAAATCGATACGCAGAACTCCAGTCCCGTCCTGCCAGCTTCTCCTTTTCTCCGGGAGCTGTTGTAACGCTCCCTAGGCATCAGTCTGTTTGCGGGGGGCGTGGGGGAGTACGATCGGGTTATGCGTTTTTTGATTTTCTGAAAGCTTGGGTTGGAAGGTGCCGCTAGCCCTTTTACAGCCCGTCTGGGGAGGGGGATGTGAGGCGCGCCCTCCGTGGGGCCGCTCTGCTCGGGGTGCGGGGCCCGGGGCCCAGTCCCCCACCGCCCCTCCCGCCTGCAGACCTGTCCCGGGCTGTAAGTGGAGCAGGGAGGCCGGGCGCCCGGAGCGAGTTCAGGGGGAAGTAGAGGTGGGGGGTGAGTTGTTGCGGGTTGTTGTTTTTTCTTGGTGGTTAGGTGGTGTGGAGAGGCGAGGATAACAGCAAAGCGCAGCCAGATGTGGCCAGGCCGGCGCGGGGGCTGGCAACGATTAGGGGCGGCCCCGCGGGGTGGGCGGGCGGACGGGCGGCGGGGCCCGGCACCCGGCGGGCCCTGGGGAGGGCAGAGAGCCTCCCGGACCCGCAGTGAGAGGGCAGCAGCGGGCCGCGCTGGGCCTGTGGGAGAAGTTATCGACCGTGGGCTCCTGGGGTGGCTGTGGGGCTGGGAACCTCGGGAAGCCTGGTTTGTAGGATGGGGGTGCCGGGTGGGGATCTGCGGGGAGGAAAAGGCGTGGGAGGAGCGCGAGGAAAGGGGAGACCCCCCGGGCTAACTGAGCCTAGGCTCCTTGATTGGCTGGGATGACCCGACTCCTCCGGTAGAGAGGCGAGGGCGGGCGAAGCGACAAAAGCGTCCTAGCATTGGGGAGGCACGCTTGCAGGACTCCTTCACTTGGGATCAGTAAAGTTTGTTCCTTTCGCCAAACTGCGGGGCTTGGGGTAGGGAAAATCGCTGGCAGCTTTACTGTGTGCCCAAAGTGTCGCTGATCGGAGGCTAAAGGCTAAGGAACGTATGTCTTTCGTATATATATATATATATATTAGTCTCTCTTCATTCCGTCCTCTAAAAACATAGTTGGAGGGAAAAGTCCTGCGGTGCGGCTTCTTTCCTGGTTTTCTACGGACTCCTCCCCCCTCATCCTTTCCCCCTTCCCGGGCCCTCTCCATCCGATCTTCCTGATGCAAACTGTGTTGTCTTGCATTCAGACCGAGGAAATGTTTTCCTCCTGTTTCTTGAAAGGTGTCAGGCTGCTGAGCAGCTCCCTCAAGCAGCCTGGAGCGTCTGAGCCGCACCACCGACCAGATGGTTCCCGTTACAAAGGCCGGGTTCTAAGGCACTCTCCTCCCCGCCCCCGCCCCAATTCTTACATTTTCTCCTGCCGCCTTTACGGTGTGTGTACTTCTCTCTTCCCCTTTCCAGAGGCATAGATTTAACGGACGCTGTTGGTTCATTCATTTCCCTGTCAGTGTTTGTATCTGGAACGGGCCGCACCGAGTTTGCTCTTTGCTCAACTCGAGTTGCACAATGAAGAGTCACATCCGTTTGGTAAATAATTTCCTGTTGGGATGTCTCTTACTAAATCAAGTGTGATCTTGGGCAGACCTTAAAAGTTGGGTACTAGGAGGCAATAGGCGTCCACAGCAGAAAAAAAGAATAGTTTCTGTAGTGTCTTTAACAACATTCCAAATTGTTATGGGACTTTTGACCCAAGTAAAAGGTAACTTGGTAACTTTAAATTTAATATGTTTATGATATTTGGAAAACCTTATATAAGAAAATCTACTTCTGTTCAGGTGTGTTGTGGAACTTTTTGTTGTCCCTCTCTCCATCCTCCAGGAAATTTATGCATGATAGAGAGAATACTGCAGAACAAATGTTCTGTTGTTTAGTTCCTTCAGACATTCCGATTCTCTCCTTTTGTTGCTTGCCTCTAAAAGAGGTGCCATTTCACATCATTCTGCACAAATTGTTTGAATTAATGCAAGTGTGAATTCTTACCGTTTGAAGGGGCTATTAGCATATCAAAGGTTTCTTAGCTTCAGCTCAATTGAGAAAACTTCAGCCTGTCTTCCATTTGCTTCCAAGCAGAGGCCCAAAGGGCAATGAGAATTGTAAAGGGTAAAAATAGGGAGGTGGATTCAGGCTGTGTTTCTGAACTTTCACTGTTTTGTAATTATGTGAGCGAAAAACATTGTCTATTGCTGTGGAGCCCTTGCAAATGGCAAGACAATTATTTTCTATTGATAAATGGTTTGTTCCTAGAAAAAAGGTGACCTTTTATTTAATGATAGTCACTGTTGCCTGTCTTTTGGGGTCCCTTCAGTGGAAGAGAGTGAGAAAGCTTTTCCTTCTAACTTAATACTTTTCTAGGGCCTGCACTTTGTTATATTAGTAAAATGGGGAAGAAAGCCTTTTAATTAGTCTATAAAACAATAGAAATCTTGTGATAAAGGGACACTCATTTTTACGCCTAGGAAACTTATTTTTAATATCCTTGCTAAATTAAGGGGAAAATCAATGGAGGGTTTGAATATTAAAAACTCAGTATGAACTTTGTTAATGCAACTTCTGCAAGTGTAAATTTGAGAAAGGGTTCTAGGTGATACTCAGAATATTTGTGAATTCTAGTTAGTAGTAATTCTTTTTGAATATTGATTTTGTCTCAGAAGTTTTGTATTTTATTAAACACTGTAAACTGGAGAATTCAGCTTACAGTTGGTTTATTTTTCCTAATATTTATAGCATATTTGTTAATGCTTTTTTTACATTTGCAGAGAGATAAGTTCTTTGAATTTCTTTTAACAACTCAATACCCATGAGTAAAGAAACAAGAACAAGTACTTGGGTCATTTGGGTCATTTTATGGCAAGCAGATGGGTCAAGGGAGAACTTTTTTCATCAACTTCTGCGGAAGTGTTGGTTTTACTTATTTAGCTCAAGATTTCCTAAAGCCTAGTCTTAAGATGAAAATGAACCTCAGAGAAGGTTTTGGAGCCCATATTTTTTATACTTTTACCTTTGATAGTTGATTTTGAACATAAGTTTATATTCTTTCATTAGAAGTGGACTTTTTTTTTTTAACTAATGTTCGGACCTCCTTGTTTTTCATTCTAATACTGAAAATTAACTCTGATGAACAATTTGGGAGGGAAAAATATCATTACATTAATTGCCTAACATTTTTGGTTTTTAGTTTAGTAAGATACTTTATTCAGATTAAGAGATATTTTTTTAGCGCCATTCAAATTGTATATCATGCCCCTGAAATCATTTTATGATAGTTTATTTATCTGGTCCCTTCAGTTGTCTAAGAAGTACTTTTGAGGTAAAAATGCACACGTTGATGTAATTGCTATTATTGCTCTTAAGTTGCTGTTAACTAGTCTGCTTTGAATGCAGAGTGCTATAAAGAAAACATTATCCTTTAGAGCTATTAGTGATAATCTAAAAATTGTCTTGAAAACATTGTTCTTCATTTTATATGATGGTGCTCCTGAATTCAGCAAATCTCTGAAGGTGTAAAATGCAGTGAAAAGATTTTTTCAACATTTCAATGACAAAATTGGACTACTTAGAGAAAAATTAATGTGTTGTAGAAGCACTTCAGCTGCCATTTTCAATCACTGTGGGTTACTATGTGTTGGCAACAGAAAATGAATTTAGAAATGCAGATAGCTCTGGGAGCAGGTAGTTGGAGAAATCAGAATATTAAGTCATGTGGGGTAGAACAAACCAAATACTTCTGGTTTTGACTTGAGAATTTCCAATAAATAAAAATTTTTCAGGCTTTTGACTCTGCTTTATTAATAGACTAACATCAAAGCAGACAACAAAACTTCCAAATGTTATAAAAACTAATATTAAATATACGTATCTCACATAGAGTAGTACTACAAGTCTTAATTTTAAGACAAGCATTGGGATTTTTATTGCTGCGATTTTCACAATCAGCAGAAACGTTAACACCAAGCTTCTGGGTGTTTCCTTTCTTAAAATGCGCAAGAGGAAAGCTTTAAAACCAAGGTTTACTTAAGGTTAGATCTTTATTTGATCATTATTGAAGCTTTCTGTGTTTTATTAAAAAATCTAACATAATATTTTAATGTCTTAAGTAATACAGGAATATGTGAGCTAAGATTGAGAAGTTGGGAAGGTCAAGAGGTAACTGGAAATCTGTACACCATAGTAATAAAATGTTTATTGCTGTATTTTCTATCAAAATATTTATTTGACCTAACTTGTGAATAAATATCTCAAATCACGCTTTATTGACAGATGTAGTATGAGATGAAGAGATAATTACAACTTAGGTATGGGCTACACACACTATACATACCTGAGAGAAATGTGTTCTCATTTTAATAAGAATCCATACCACTTGCCCCAATTGCTGATATTTAAGAGAGCAGATTAACTGTATTTAGATTAGGAATGAACATTCTTGGAAATTTGAAGAATTCAGTAATTGAAGAATTCACGTTTGCTATTTTTACGAAAAGTCTCCTCAAAGACTGTACACTTTGCCTCTTCATGTCCACCGTATCTGATTTTGAGTCTTGGAAAGGTACACATTTGACATCTGTCTGCTTTTCTGTGGAAAAGGTTCATGTAAAATTAAAGGGAATTATTTTCAAACTAATAAATTCTAGAAATAAAGTGCATGATTATGAAGAAAGGTTCATCAAATTATTTGCAAAAATACTTAGCTAAAAAATTTTGCAAATTGATGGTTTAGATCAAGTGTTAAAAATAGCAACTTTAGCTCTTAGACCTGAAAAGGCCTTGAAATCCTGTTTATGTTTTGGTCGTATCAGTTCTTAAGGTAATTTGTTTAAATATTAGTTCATATTACCTAAAAAGATAACTGTTTTGTAACTATTTTCAAGAAAGATTAAACATTTCTATTTTAAAGATAGATTAAAATCATAGCTTAGTTAACTTCTCTCTTACATAACACTAATTAGTCTATAGTCCCATCTAAATATTCATCTCTTCAAATAATTCTTGATTGAAGGTTGAAAGGTTGAAAAGTATTTAATCACCCCGATTACTGTAATTAGACTTGATGTTATCAGAAAAATTGAGACTGTTCTCTGAAATCTTTTTGCAACTCAAGATTGGTCAAGTAGTGATTTTTTTTTTAATGCTTTAAGAAAAACTCTTAAGAAATGGGTTGTTTAACATAACAATAGTTAATGATTGGAATTAGAGAATTAGAATCCTAAAATGATGACATTTTTCTTGACCTAAGTGTGAATAACTTTGAAAGAAGAAACTATATAACTGGGGGTCTGTAATTCCTAAATTTTATTCAGGACGTCAGTGTTGTATTTTGACTTTATAGGTTTTATAATGTGTATATTATAAACAATGAAAATCTCTTTATGCTCTTTTGACATAAGTAGAGTTTTTTTAAGTGGGTCACTGTGTCATAAAAGGTCTTAACCAAAAATACTTAAAAATCTTTTTACGTCATTTATCTGATAGAGTAGGCAATGATTTGCAGATATTTTCTAATATATTCTTATGCAATGATTTTTAAAGTTATCTCTTAAGAAGAAAATAACTTCCCATATATTGCCAATAAAAATTATCTTTAAAAAAGGTAGATCGAGTGAAGGAACCTAGCGCTTAACACCTGCAAGTAAAGTGCAGCTTACAGCAAAATACTATTGATTGCTTTGAAGCACAGAGCAAGTTTAAATACAATTTGTTTAATTACAACAAAAATGCAGTTTTATGAAGTAATATAGTTTGTCTTCATAGAGAATTTTATGGCATTGTGTGGTGGTAAGTAATATCCCATCACAGTTGTATAAATTTGTTCAATTACCAGAACGGCTAAAAGAAAAAAAAATCAATTTACGTTGAAAAGCAACAGAAATTAGATTACCTTGGTTAGTAGGAACTTGCCAGCAATGTCTAAATTGCTTAATAATATCAAAAGCTACCATGTTTCACAGTGTAAGGATATTGGTGCCTGTTTTAATATGCATATATCTTCTTTACTGGGTGACTTTTGTTATGTGAACTTTTTTTTGTTTTGTTTTCCGTTTTTCTTTTTATGGAAGCTGTTACATTAAGTCCAAGAAACATATTCTTATTTGTTTTAGAGATTTGCTTTTTGTAAAATGTTGCTTTTCTGGATTTCTAGAATTTGTGATCAGCTGATACTTCAGATGAGTGTCATGAAATATCAGGTGTAATTTTAGGCATCAAAAGAAATTTGGCCCATCAGTATGGATAAGCTAGGTTATTATCAGCGACAGAAACACATTTTAGAAATTTTTATTACTGACTCTAGAATTATTAAGAATTTTAAGTCTTAAATTCTTGTAGCAATAAGGTGGCATGGGATTCATCATAGCGGATAGCTGGGCACCTGTTTTATTACCACCTTGATTCATTCTGGCACCCAGATTTACCGAAGTGCAAGAACAGGACACAACTGCTGCTCACAGCCACCCAGCTGTTTTCAGGTCATGAAGTCAACTTCCTGGAATTTCTGGGGAAACCAGTTGAAAAGGGAGGACAAATGTCACTTTAAATAGAGATGTTTAAATCAGATTTCTGCCTGAGGGTAAAATTTAGGTCTGTTTTAGCCCGGATGTAATGTCTCCCTCTACAGAGTACAGCATTAATCACTACCTGACAAGAAAACCTATGCTGAGCAAAATGGGCCCCTGTTGGTCTTGTCATTGATTTTTCCAATCTGTGAGGAGTACGTTATAAACATTAAAATTCACACACAGGGATTACACCTTAATCTCTGAATTTCAGTATTGAAATTAGTTGCCTTAAAAGAAGCCTACTTAAAGCTAAGAAAGAAAAAACTTTGGGAGACTTTTTTGTAAGGATAGATTGAATATTTTTATAAAAATAGAAATATTAAAAAGCAGGCAGTTTAAGCAGAAGTTAACATCCTGAAATAATGACTTAATTCTGTTTAAGATGCATTAAGTAACTTCAAAAATGTGTGGGTTTTTTTGTTGTTGTTGTTGCTGTTGTTTTTAATAAATCTGATAGTAGAAAAAAGAAGATAAAAACGAACTATTAGTTCTTGGCCATGAGAGATGGAAGAAGTTGAAAAGATGGTTAACTTCAGACTTAGATCGGTTCAAAGGCTTATTGTTTTGTTAGAACAAAACTGGATAAATCTGTTTCTAGATGAATAATAAAATCTTTAGCCATTGTAGTGAAAAATGTGTAGTGAAAAATGCACCATGAAGTTCCTCATAAAATAAAAAGGGTTAGTTTTGCTCTTTCAATTATTAGGTATACTCTTTAACTCCTTTCTTAATCAAATAAATATATACACACGTACATATATAAGCATGGAATTTATATCCTGTTCCTTTGTATGTATCAATATTTATGACTGTTACTGGCTAAAAATTAATGCAAATATAAGTTTAAAATGTAAAATATGTACGATTAAAATAACTTTTTAAACCGATTTTTAAAATGATATGACTTAGTTAATCTCTGTTTTGTTCTCAAAGGTATTTACTATTTTTGGATCACGAAATGCTTGTACTACCCATGCTTTGCATCATTTTGTAGGTATTTTTTCATCAGCCCATGCCTCAAACAGATGATTGCCCTGGATTTAGATGACAAAATAATCTAACCCCAATTATTGTCAAAAATGGTTCTTGGCTGCTGGGGATGGGCTAGATGACCTTGCTTTTGACTAATGGTTTCTATTGTAGAGGATAGTAAATAGTGTCTATAAAGAAAGAAAAGAGAGTTCTTTTTTGTTTATAAAGTAAATTCTAATTTTAATCGTTTATTCTTAAAATAGAATACTGTGACAGCAATTCTCCATATAATGAGGGAATCATTACAAGATTTTAGAAAAGGTCTTTAGTTGATATATTTCTGTTTTATGTAGATTATATTAACTTAATCAGTTCTCAACTACAATTTACATAGAAAATCATGTCCTAAATGATTTTCCTGGTTTTTTTTACTTTGAAACAAAGTATTTCTATTAGGAATTATTATTTCTTATTCCATTGGTACTTCCCATACAGAAATTTTATTCCTTGCCTTAAAAGCCTATCCTTTTTTTCACTGGTTATTACTGTGGTTATTTATTAGAATTTACAGAAAACATGTTTTTATACAATATTTTCTCCACTCATCTTTATGTTCTTAATCTCGGGATGCTTATGGTATGTTTTAATTCTTAAGATTCCTGGTCTTCCTGAGGTTAATGTCCAAGAGAGTTTGGGAAACATTAATTTTGGTGATGTTGTAAGCCTATGCATTTGTATCCCAGTGATTGTGCATATTTTTATAGAATTTGACAAAGCCTTAATGTATTAAATGAAGAATTGATGCACTTTATGTATCTTGTCTTACATTTAAGAAAAGATGGATGTAATTCTGAAACGTTTCATTTTGCTTCTTATCCATCAACAAATAAAAATTATACTAAAATTTTGATGTCCTAGACATTTCATTTTTACTAAGGACATTTAACTCTTTCTGTCCTTTTGAGTAATAGAGATGTCTCCCCCCATCTTTGTTTTTTCTGCTATAAATGCTGTGATACCCATAGCCTTCATGGAGGTCACTTTTCATATTATCATTGGTTTTAAACTAGGCCTACAGCCTGAATATTTAAAGATACAAGTGAAACAAAATTTTATTTTTCTCTAAAGTGAAAAACTCACTACAATGCTGCTTATTACAAGTTGCCTTTCCCCTTAACCTTGTTATCTTTGCTTAAGTAGAAAAAAAATTTAACTGGTATCTCTGTATTGGTATTTTCGTATGTTTAGCATGAAAGTGAGCATATCTTTTATAATTTACATGTTTTTAATTAAGGATCTTAGTTTAAAAAAAACACTTTATAATAAAAGCATATCAGTTCATTTATGGGTAAGTCAAATTGAATGCCTCAAATTTCTAGTCACTGCTTATATGCTATAAGGTGGTGCATACATGTTTGAAGGGAAAAATCAGGGGACATCAAATTGTCCAGTAATAATTTTTGGTAACACATTGCCCCCTAAGACTTTGAAAATATTCTTTTTTTTTATTTTTTAATTTTTTTTAAAGATTTTATTTATTTACTTGACAGAGAGAGACATAGCGAGAGCAGGAACACAAGCAGGGGGAGTGGGAGAGGGAGAAGCAGGCTTCCTGCAGAGCAGGGAGCCTGATGTGGGACTCGATCCCAGGACCCTGGGATCATGACCTGAGCCGAAGGCAGACGCTTAACGACTAAGCCACCCAGGCGCCCAAGACTTTGAAAATATTCTTAACTTTGCCTTTTTCCCCCCTGCTCCCTTGTCAGAGATGTACCTTATATCTGTATTCACAGAGAAAGGAATATGGTGAAGAGGAGAGTGTGCAAACACAAATCTAAAACAGATTTGAAAAAAATATGATGGAGGGGTAAAGGGCATTTTGCAAATCAAACGAGTTTTCTTTTTCTTTTCATATTGAATTAATGAAAATAAATTTATTGTTCAGAAAAATACTTCCAGATTTAAGTTTCAGAATTTTTCTAAATTCTAAGAAGAAAATGGTAGTAGTTACTACATTTATTTAAAATTTATCTTTATCTTTCACTGTAAGTCAATCCTAAAATATCACCTTTGATTGTTTACTTTGGGATCAGAAGATGCATCAGATAAACAGGTTGAACAGCTTTGATTTGGGTGGTCTATCATTTCAGGCTGGTGCTGTGTAAGCAAGGTAATGTTTTCTTTTCCTTGAAATACACTTTGTAAGAGTGGCTCTTGGGTGACTTTGAAAAGTTTGTATATCCTGCCTGCTCAAGCTGCATTCTTAACCAAGCTGAAGGACAAGAATAATCATGTCAACCACAAATTTTCAGAAGCAGTTATTTTAATCAGATAATTGGTAAGGAGGAGACTTTAGATAATAGTATTTTCATACAATGGTGACCTGCATCTTTACCAGGCAACTGCCTACATGTTTCAGATATTTTTGCTAACCCTTGTTATTACCTGCAGAGGGAGCTTGTATATGAGATAAAATAATCAAAGCAGTATCAATTGGTATTGCTTTTTTGAAAATTATATATTTTAACATATTTTTTATTTTTGTTTGAGAAAAATTGTTCTAAGGAAAATAAAGCATTTGGGATTAGCCAAATTATAGTGAAATTTAATATACTAAATGTTCCAAGTATTTATCATTTCCTATATTCACAGATTACAAATGTGCTTTTTACCTTTCCTTAGTTAGTAAAGATAACTTGAAAGGTAATGAAGATAATGAATCAGACTCATTTTGAGATGCTAACTAGTTTTATGATCGGCCAAAGCTCTGGATGACTGTAGAACTGTGTCTTGTTTAATATTGAATAATTAAAAGAGAGATCGGATTTTAGAAAATTTTCCAGATTATGTAAAATATTGTAAAGCGATCACTGAACAGTAAGTAGTAAATTACATTCCTCTTCATTTAATTAATAGATCAAAGTAGATGAGTTGCATTTGCTCTTTTCTAAAATCAAAAATGATCACGTTGGATTAATGACTTTTACTTGCAATAACGGACCGATTAATGCAGTGACACTTAAAAACAGGGAAACCACCAGTAAAGATCTAATATTAAATGGTTTAGAAAATTGCTGAGTAACTTGGAAAAAAATGAATGCAGGCAAGATAGATAGTACTTAATTAAAAAACGGAATTATATTTATGAACACTCTGTCAGCTAAATTTCTCAGAAATTATAAGCCAGATACTCAGAAATACTTGAGAGTTTTCCGATCAGGTGTTTTGGTAATCAGGGTTAAAATCCTTTAGAAGCATTTGGTTCTTTTCAGTGAGCAAAATTTTTCACATCATATGCATACTTGTGCCAGGAAATTTAAGGATAAGATATTATATTAAGTTATCCTAAAAATGAACCTTTTTATTTTTATTTTTACATTTTAGTATAAAAATGTTATTTCAGAATTTGCTTGTTGGAAAAAAAAGAAAGGTTATCCTTTAATGCATTCTTGAAAAGAGATGTAATAGTTCATTTCTCTTCCTTAGTTTACCAAGGAATGATATGACAAGTAAAAATATTTATTTGGTATTTTAAGAAGCTTTGTTTCTTAATGAAATTCATTGTTGTAGACTTACTGTTTTATTAGCTAAGCTTTACTAATGTGAAAAGTCAGATTGTTACTGTTACACAGAATGACCCTCTAAGTAAGGAAACTGTTGTCTAATAAAGAGATTTATGGTACTTGCATGGGCTTTTATATAAGTATTAACCTCTCAGCATGGTCATGTATTATCTTAACAAGTCTATGCTACATTTATGCAGAGCATTTTCATACCAGGGTAAGAATATTAGCAACAGCAATTACACTTCAATAGGATTATGTCGGTATGTTTTTACAAAAGTATACAAATGCTCCTTTTCGGTAGAATTATTTATAGGCATCCTGTACTGCCAACTTCATTGTCTTAAATAATATGATAAAAAAAGATTTCTTATCATTGTTGGTGCTAACTATGATCGGCACCAGAAAATGGAATCTGATATTACAGTTCATTACCCTTTTCCCTCGAATATCACACCTCCCTTCACAGAGAGGTAAGGGTTACTAGAGAATTCATTCCAGGAAGATTGTTACATGAGGAACAGTAACTGTCACAGAGTGCATAACTTCTGTGAGGTTATTGGAAAGGCACAGCTAGGGTAAGTTCTACTTGTTTTGTCTCAAATTTGGAGGTAGACTATTGAGTGTTTTTTAAAGTAGTGAAATTTAAATCCATTGCAAAGAAAATGTTTCGTTGACAAGTTAATTAAGTTACTATTGTAAAAGTTACTGGTATTATATTGGGGATGTTTATGATAAGGAAGTTAATTGGCGATGTTTTAGTTTAAAATAACCCTGACATTCTTTGTAAGTTATCAGAGAAATTTCTAGCAAATATTTTTGGATGAATAATAAAAAATATTAATTATGATATAATATCCTCTGCTCATTTGTATATATGTTGAGTAAATGTGTATGTATTAAATTGTTTCTACATCTGTTTGAGCAGATTGGCTTTTTTTTAAAAAAGTAAGCTACATTATGAGTAGAATATAATATGAGGAATAATTCTCGAGATAAGGGCAGTATGTGTCATGAATGCATATTTGAAATAATCTTTTTAATATACATTTTATAAAAATGGAATTTCTATTAAAAAACTTGCTATGTTTTATTCTCTTTGAACTGAGCCAAATATTTTAACAGGTTAACATTTTAAATGGAAGTTAATAAAACATGTAAAAAACCTAAATAATATTTATTCAAAATTTATGTGTACCTATATGAAGAGTCTGGAATTCAAAACTATGAATCTACATGTTTTAATAACTGTTGGAAAAATATATTTTATATTGCTTTATTAATTTAAAAACTAAATTTAAAATTTAAAAACTATTGCTTTCATTTTAATTCTAATAATAGATAAACAATATTAAAGCCTTTTTGCTTTCATATTTTCAAAGGCATAGATTTCATCAAGTTGAAATCTAACAAAGGTTTTTTAAAAGACTACTTTTTATTATGTACATTTTATTATGGCATTCACAGGATATTGCTAATTCAAAGCTGCACTGAAGAGTAAAAATGTTAAAATCTTAGAATATCAAATTTCTATTCATTTTTAAAAAGAATAAATTATAAGATTGCACATTTTTTTCTCCAGTAATTTAAACATGATTGTGTTACCTATGTATAAAAATAAATACAACACCTAAGGAAATAACTGAAATTCACAATAAAAATATTGATGCTTTCTATTCATGGATAATCTTGTCTCATGTTTGTATGGTTTTCATACTTTAATATAAATATGATTTTAATATAAATTTAAATAGCCTTTTTGAGACTTATAATTAAGGAAAAGAAGCCATTTACTCATTGAATTTTTATGTAATGTTTTTTAAAAATTAGTTTATATTCAATGCTCTTTAAATCAGAATATTGACTTGAAAGGCATTTTTGTTTTGACCAAATACCAGTCAAAGCAGAAAAGTAGTTGTTATTGCTCATATCAGAGGCCTGAAATAAAAATTTAGGTTCAAAGAAATAGCTTAACCGTAGTATTTTATTACTTGTCAGAGCATCATAAGGGATGCTTTGTTATCTCGTAGTAGTAATTACTGGCCCGTGGTAGCTGTTGGCAGATGCAAAAATAAGTACCTGGACCTTTGAAATTATTTGACTTACATTCAAGAAAATCTTTGTTTTAGATCTTTGCTACGTGGGATTCAGATAATAGCTGAAATATGTTAAAGTATTTAAGAATACACTCTAAAAGCACTCTTCTGTCTTGGTCCTCTTCATAGGAATTTTGGGTTGATTAGTGCTTATAAAATATTTTGTCAAATTATGGTGACATAGAATTACAACGAACTTGATGGTCAAACACAACTCTTACACTTTGCCTATTTTAATAATGTAGTACTCTCCCATACCTCCCATTTGTTTTGTCGTTGTTTTTTTACTGATTTTCTTGTATTGTGTTACTGATATGTTAAGTGCAAAGTTCTCCTGACATTTCAGCCTGAAACCTGTAACTGGTTTCATTACATGAGAAAAGATATTTTTTCAAAGCATTTATTATTCAGTCACTAATATTACATGATTAAAAAATTGAAGAACAAATCTTAAGTGTATTAGAATTCACATTTTCCAGAATTGGCTTTAAAAAAAATATTTAGAATTGATTTTTAATAGCTTAAGTGTTTTTAAAAATTAGAATAAGAACTCTTTAGAACAATACTAAATTGAATAGCCTTTAGTACAACCATTGCTTAGGTATTTGAAGAATATTGAGAATCTTATATATTACATACACTAATAGTCTCATTCCCTAGATTGCCTGTTAAATCTGGGAAAATGAGGAACATTACCAAGAAGGTTGCAATTAAATCACCACAATGTTAACGTTTAATTGAAAATAAATTAAAATATAGGCTTAATTTGTTAGCTTACTTTATTAAAATTGATTTTGTCTGTTTCTGAAGAATAAATCACCAACTCCTATTTTTTTAAACTGGTATTTTCAGATGTTTTCGTACTTAACACTTCTTCAGTATTTTGTATATTGCTTTATAATATTTTTGATATTTCCTCTCATAGAATGTTTTTGTTCTTAATAACTGGATATTATTCATTTCTGAATTGCTGGCTGAGGGCCTTATTTCTCTTTTTTAAAAAAATTAAATCACATATTTTTTTCATTTGACTTCCCAAGTAACATGCTTTTTGACCTCTGAAAAAGAGCAAGGTATAAATTTAGTGATTAGTATCAATGGATAAGATTTTTATTTAATGTGGAATCATGTGGTGGTGGTCTTCAGATTGTTTCCATATGACTGAATATATATTGAGCCCTCCATAATTAAAAAAGGATATTTCCCATACCTTCATGTTTGGCATAATTTAACTCTTGTAAAATATTTTTTAATGTTTGGTCTGATAATCCATCATTCATTATGATATGAGTGATTTTTTTATACCTGCCTGTTTTTGTTCAGCCTACAAAATAAAAACTTCAGTCCATGTACTTTTTTTCTCAAAGAAAATATTGAAAATTTTTATTGAAACATCTTAAATGACAGTTTGAGGAATATATATATATTTTGCCATTCTGTAATTCGTGTTATGAATTAAGTGATTTTAAAAGAAAAAAAAAGACAGTTTGTCTATAAAGAAGGATTTGTGTGGGCAACTACATAGTACAATTGATGCCTTTGATTGACCTGCCATTCTCCTTTGTTTTATTTATATTTGCTTCAACCAAAATATGGTAAGGCAAACATGTTTATGTTGTTGGCCAAGGATTCAGCATTGTCTTGATCTCATTTTTGGCTGAAGATTAGGCTGTCTGTTCTCTACACTTAGAAATTATGGCATTATGTCTAAGACCTAAGTATCTATTAATTTTCTCTCCTTACCCTTTTAGAACCTAAGAGTTAGATAAAATTGTAATTTTACTTTTTTAATTTGTTGACATTTTATTTATTGCGTAAGAAAGATTTAAACAAAGTGAAAGGTAGGCAACTCTGTATAAGGGTAGGAATTTAGATAAGGAACTATATATAATACGTATGAATAATTCAAGTAGTTAGAAAGTTAAACTAAAAGTATTAGGAAGGATTCCAGGAAACAATATATAATTTTGACTAAATAGTTAAAATTTTCATTAACACTGCTTATAAAGGTTAACTTTTGGACAGAATCACAACTATACCATTCAGAATTTCTAAAGCTCCTCTAATCTATTTGAAAATTAATTCCTTACTTATTAAATTGACTTTTTAATGCTGAGTACTCATTAAAGCTTTAATATTTTATATCATTTTAACATACAATTAGAAGTTGTTGAAATTGAAGTGTTTAACATCCAGGTTAAAATGTTTCGAAATCACCTGTCACAGTGGTATAGAAACCGCCTTAAAGGTGGGACTTATGTCCATTTTTTTTATTATTGCAAGATTTGTGAGTAGATTGAAAAATATTTTAGTGAACAATTCAGTGCAAATTAAAAGCTCCCCATCTTTAGTAGTAAGCTTCTTTTAGATGGACTTTGAGTTTTATTGATTTTATGCAACAGATAAAGAATTAAGTAATAAAGCTAGAATACCACAGTTTTTGGTTTAATATATGTAAATATTACAAATTTTAAGAAATTGAAAATTGTTCTTATTTCTAAGTATGGTAGTCAGAAATTTATTTGTATCTTTCAGAATATAGTGCATTTGATGTATTTAGCTGTTTAGGTGAAAGGCAGATTTTCCATCTTTGGAATTGTATTCAAGACTGTATTAGTCTAATTAAAACTCCTTAAGCCAACTTTTCATTTATAGGGACATTTATAGGCTATAGCTAAGATCATAAAGGTAAATTTGATGAAGTAAGTCTTAATTTTTGGTGGCCTTGTCACCCTTCCATGTTGTGCAATTTATAGTTTTCTCAAGGCCAGGGGGTATTACCAAGCCAGAGCGATTAAATTATTGCACTATCCTACTTCTCACTCCCGATTTTGATAAATTTTATTAAGATATTCAGTACTAGAGATTTCTTTATAAAAGAATTCTTTTGAGAATTCTTTAAAATAAAGGTGAAACCCAAATTATCTTTTGAAAAAATCTGGTATTTCACATGTGGGTACATTCTCTTAAAGTCCATTATGCTTCTGTAGTTGAGAGCGGTCATTCTTGACAATGTTGCATGTGTATAAGTGACAGGTGAGGGCTTGGATTTATTTAATAATTCACCGTATTTATGCTTTGGATTTTACTTTCAAGATGTTATTTTTGGTTTCCTGCAATGCCACAGAGGTTATTATGGCAGCACATGTGGTTTTTAAAAATGTGAGAACTTCTAGTACTGAGTTTGCCAAAATTGCCAGACCAAAAGTACGCATTTGCTTGAATTGGTCTTAAAGTCTGTTTTACAATATTGATTGTATTTTATCCTTTACAAGAACAGTTTTATCTGTAAGTGCATTTCATCTAGTTATCCATTAACTTCTGGGCTTTAATTTTATTCATTTTGGATCAACAGCCATTTATTAAGGCCCTGCCTAGAAAAATGTGCTGTGTTAAGGACTGCTCTGTAAGAGGCATGTATAATCTCATGAGAGAAACAGACATTTCCACAAATAATTATAAGGCATACTATAGTGACGTGCCAAAATGAAGTGTAGAGGAAAGGCTGTGGAATATAGGGTAGGTGGAGTGAATTCAAAATGAGAAGTATGGAGAAAAGAGACTCCATTTAGGTAGAGAAAAGAGACTCCGTTTAGGTAGACCTGAAGGCAGATAATGATTTCAGCAAATGTAGGGTTTTTGAGAGGCGGACAGGTCAGAGATAAAGGCACTGGAAAATAAAGGGAGAAATTACAGGACCTTCAGGAAAATGTGTATGGAAGGTAAGAATCGCACAGAAAATGGAAGGAGATGAAAATGAGATGTTAGTTTGGGACATAATTATAAAGAGCCTGCTCCGCTAAAATTAGACTTTATATTTCAGCCATAAAAAGCTGTTAATATTTTTGATTGAGAACGTGTTATATTTTTAATTGCTAACTCTCAAGATGGTGTAAGCAATGAACTAGAGCAGGGAAAAAATGAAGGAAATAGAACTTTAGAAGGTGTGGATGACAGTCCAGGTGTGAGGCAATGGCCATAGACAGATGGGAAAACTTTTGTAATGATGGGATGGAATTTGGTAATTGAATGTGGGGTAGAGAGAGAGCTAGAAATCAAACATAGGTTTGAAACATCATTCATTCCTGCCATTAGCTTGCTTGACAGCAAGGAGAAAGAATGAGTCCATTTTCCTGCCCGTACTTTGAGGTGCATGCATTATGCCTAAATAATACCAGCAGTCCAAAAAAAATTGCTTCAAGTTGATAACGCATATTTTTAATGTATTTGGGAAAATATAATAATGTTGCTTCCTTTACACATGTTCCTAAAAATATTCTTGAGTATATACCTATACATGTTTTAAATGATATTCATGTTTCTTCAAGTGCTGAGTAAAGTAAAAAATTTTATTATGTGGATTGGAGGCTATAAGTTTAGGTTTTTGGTTTGTTTACTTGTATTTCATGTGAAGTTTCTTCTAAGGTAATCAAGACTTATAAAAGTCACTTATTAAATTCTGGTTAGAGAGAAATCTTTTATTTTGTGAAAGAATACTTTTGGCTTTGTTGAGGGCCATTTTATTAACATTCTTAACAGCTCTTTCACAAACTAATTTGATATTCTTAGGTTTCCTTAGATACAAGTCTTGTCACTTTTTGGAAAGCTTTAGGAGTTTCTGTGCCCTCAAAGATCTTTTTTGGTAAACATACATATTTATTCTCTTGGTACCTAGAAAATTTCCTGGCTACATCTATTCATTACTAAGAATTATGAAATTATTTCCTCAATAGTTTTTCAATTCTTTAGACCCAGCGATAACTTTTAGGTTATTTATAGCTGGTTAATTATGAGTGACAAGGCTGAACAATGACCACAAGCACCTATCAGCACCTATCAACAGTTATTAACTCAGAGTAGGCTCTCAATATATTTTTGACTAAATAGTTGTCATTTATGGTAATAAAGATCACAGTAAATTGGGCTAGAACCTAACCAGTTTCAGTTTCCTCTCATGGATAGAAGAATGAAAATGGTAGTAATACAAGAGTTAGTACTGATTTTTCAGCGGTAATCTGAAAGTATTCTTACTTCCATATAATAGAGAAAAATTGTGTGATTCAGTTATCAGAGTTTAATAGAGCTTCATACATGGAAAGCTGTCAGTAAATGCTTATTATTATCATTATTGTTGTGGATTAAATTTGGCTCACATATTTAAGTTGCTCCTGTTGTTTGGCATCCATTTTCACTCCTTAGTTTTATTTTTTCCTCATTTTTGTTGGGAGATTCTTCCTCCTTTCTTAAGTTCTGCTCAGAGTTTTCTGTTTTGGTTGGTGTCTTCATTAGGTGATAAATCAGTGATTGACCTGATTTGCCTTTATCAAAATTGATGTTCTGATACTGAAAACAAGAAATGTTGATGTCTACCCACCCACCTGAAAACATCTGCTTCCACTTTTACTGTGTGATTAAATAAAAAAGATCAATAATTTTCCTCATTTTACTATAATCTGATATCTGATTGAATTACCATATGGAAAAAATGCAAGTAGGATTCTTCTTTGTAGTTCTCCCTGACCTACAATCACAGCTTCAAAATCCCTGCCCCCAAATCATCGCAAAGATTAGGATCCTCCCATGTATTAACAGTTTTAAAAGGAAGACAGTAGAGGCTACTGTCAGAGCTGTGTCCTGGTATGAGGCTGACTTCTTTTTTCTACTGGTTGGTTATCAGTTATGCTGAAGATAGATTTGCAGGTAATCAACATGAAATAAAGGGAAGTTAACTAAATGTGGGTGTTGATACCGTAGTGTGAATTTTGGTTTTTTAGTTGGTTAAGGAAACCGTAAAAAAGAATAGCAATGTTTAAAAAGATATTTTAATGGTCATGAAATAAAATATATAAAGAAAAATTGTGACAAAATTAACAAATCCATGTTGTAACCATCTAGGCATTTAGCAAACTATGAAAAAATAGCATTTAATATCTCATATAAGTTTCTAGTAAGGGTAACCTAAATCTGAGCTTTAGAAACATTTTCTGGTATGTAAGGAGCCATTCCACAATTCCTCAGTGGGTATCACAGGTGGATAATTTTTATCTTTTCACTGTGAAATGATAGTTTTTTTGGAGGGGGGTGGTGGTGGTTGTTTACCTTCCAAAATGTCTTCTTGTGACTAACACTAGATTCCGATTAAAATCTCATTGTGTTCTTGCATTTACAGCAGAAGACTACTATAAATCGCATTATATAAAACTGAATAATAACTATGGTTTGATTTAAAGTATTAATAAATTCTAAATTTGCACATTGTAGCTTCAGGGTTTCAAGATTTTAATTTAGTGAAATGCCAGAACAATTTCTTGTGTTTAGTTTGATGAGTGTTACGTGAGAAGTGCATCTTCCCAAATTAGGACAGACATATATATTATACAATTTGCAGAGTCTAATTATTAAAACCTGTTAAATTTCATATTTAATATTCAGATATCTTTCTGCAAACAAGCTGCTTAGATTTATTATCAATGCTTGATTCGTATATTAAAGTCTCTTAAATTGCAAATGCAGGTCTGAGGAAGGGTGGAAAGTTAGGCTTTGGAAGTAGCTGTGGTTTTTCAACAGCCTCAGCAAAACATAAATACCAAAAAGAAATAATCTACAATGCCGCATGTTTTATAGGCAATATCAGATACCTTAATTGCAAAGTAAGGCTGAAGTGTAATTCCCATTGTGAAATTTACTGTCTTTTCATTTAGAGGTGTGGTATAAGCCCTCAAATTGGCAGTGAGTTGGAGTGCTAATGTCAGTCTCATAATTTTGGGGGAGAAAAGAGGTGTGGATTTTAATTTTTCCATTCTTTGTTCTGAATTGTGATAAAAGTATGTTGGACCCATGTGTTGCCCTCTATTTAAAAATTTTTGCTTTTAAGAGAACTTTTACAAAAAAAAAAAACAAAACCCAAAAACCCCAAACAAAAACTTTTACTGATGGAAATAGTATTTTCTCCAAATCCCAAATATTGCTGGGCAAATGTATAGATGTGGAAGCCTACCTTGTCAAAAAGTTTTGCAAAAAAAAAAAATTTCTTGTATTTTTAGTGTACTTTGAAAATAAATGTCAATTTTTTAAAATATACCCAGTCTTATTTTTATCTAAAAGCAGATGTATCAGGCATTTTTAACGTAATTTCATATAGCTTTGTATTTTGTAATACTTAAAAAAGTTTTAAATTATTTAGAATATTTGAAATTACCAATTGTTTTCATAGATTCTATTGAATATTCAAGTATTTAAAGATTTATTTATTTATCTTAGTGAGAAAAAGAGCAGAAGAGGTCGTGGGGGTGGGGGAGGGGCGGAGGGCAAGGGAGAGAGTCTCAAGCAGACTCTGTGCTGAGCATGAACCAGAAGCAGGGCAGGGCTCGATCCTAGGACCCTGAGACCATGACCTGAGCCGAAACCAAGAGTTGGATGCTTAACCAAATGCACCCATAGGCACCCCAGATTTTCAAGTATTTTAAAGAAAAACTTCCATCAAGCGATTATTTGAATTTGGTTTTGGTTAGAGCTGAGCTGTAGGTTTAGTTTCCCCATTAATTGTGACCTTCCTGCTTCATTCACTTTTATAATAAGGAGGCTCAGTTTATTTGGCTTCTATAAGTGATAAAAATGATAAGGTATTTTATGCCAAACAATGGTAAATTAAGCTTTCTGAAAAACATTCATTTTTTTATTTTGTCTTTTAAATAGGCATGCTCAATATTTAATTAAACATTTAATTAAAAAGAGTCTTTTGTAGGAAGAAAAATCCTTGAAAATCCCTATTCTAGGGGATCTTAAATTTGTTTCTACTTTTTTTTTTTTTTAAGATTTTATTTATTTATTTGAGAGAGAGAATGAGATAGAGAGAGCATGAGAGGGAGGAGGGGCAGAGGGAGAAGCAGACTCCCTGCTGAGCAGGGAGCCCGATGCAGGACTCGATCCCGGGACTCCAGGATCATGACCTGAGCCGAAGGCAGTCGCTTAACCAACTGAGCCACCCAGGCGCCCTGTTTCTAATTTTAAAATACTATGTTTCTTTCACACCTTAGTTTCTGGATTCCATTCAGTTTTCTTTATCCACCATTCATGGTCTTTACTTTGCATCTGTAGTCAGTTTTTTCATTCACAGTTTTCTCCTTTTTTCCCTGTTTTCCTTTCTGTCTGTCAAAAACATTTGTTATGTGCTATTTGCCAAGCATTAGGCAAGGCTCCCTAGCACTGAGATTATAGATGTGAAAGCTATGGGTTCTGTTTTCAGTCAGCTTACAATAATTTGAGATCATATTTTAGATACTCTGTGATATGGCACCTTGTGCTATGGACGCAAGTGGTAGTGCTCGGGGCGCCTGGGTGACTCAGTCATTAAGCGTCTGCCTTTGGCTCAGGTCAGGATCCTGGGGTCCTGGGATCGAGTCCCGCATCGGGCTCGCTGCTCGGAGGGAAGCCTGCTTCTCCCTCTCCCACTCCCCCTGTTTGTGTTCCCTCTCCTCGCTGGGTCTCTGTCAAATAAATAAAATCTTTAAAAAATAACAACAACAACAACAACAAAATGGTAGTGCTCTTTTGGCGTGTGGGGTAAGGTTTAGGGGAAGGAGGGAGTTAGATAGTTTAGTGACAGGCCTAAACTGAGTGTTGGAAAAAGAGTGGTAGTTGGCCAAGGAGAACGTGGCAGAGGGGATTCTAGGCAGAAGGAACATCGTTAAGTATGCCAAGAAAGGTACAGAGGTGAGGGTAAGCTTCCTCTGGCCCAAAAATTGAATCTCGCTAATTTTTAAAAAGGAAGAACAGGAAATGAATGAAGGATGGCTATTCTCAAGCTTGGATGTTAGCTAAAAAAAGGAAATCCGTTAAAAATGGTAATTTCCAGACACGTGTTTAATTTATTGTATATTCACTGTATTAATCACCAGGATATTATGCTACGTATCAGACTCTATTAAAGCGGTGGGCAAAAGCTATGGTCTGTAAGGACCACTTACTCTTCTTAATTACATTAAAGTAAGTAAAGTTATTTGTGCCTTTGTCTCATTTCCTTATCTTTGGCATCCTTGTATTGCTTGCAGTACCAGCCTCAGTGTCTTGAACAAAGTACGTATATTGGAAAATTTTTGGTTTGGTTTGAAGAGACTTATATTGAAGAAAGATATTTGGACAAAAGAGATTTTAAAAATAGTTTCAAAGCTTAATTGAAGAGGAGTCCTAAGATAACTCAGGGTCACCTACCATAAAAATGATACAGGTGATGACTATAGGAATTTGTGGAAGGAGAGGTTTTTTCACCTTGAGGTGGTCAGATTGTCTTTATGGTGTAGGTGGTTTTTAAACTTATCAAATCTGTATAAATTTCCTTAGGTGGAAAGGAGGGTGATGCTTTGTATATGGGTATCTTGGTAAAAATCAGTTCGAAAGGCATACTCAGAATTACTGGGCAAGTAATTTTGACAGAAGCAGAGCGTTTAAGTATTTTTTAAATTAGATCTATTTGGATTCTATTCCTAGTTTTGCTTTTTGCCACTTTTTATTAAACTCTGCATTTATTACTCCTTCAGCCCCCGGTTGTAATTTCCCTCTTGTTAAAATAGAGATACTAGATTTGTTGTGATAATTGAATTACAGCAAGATAATATATGTACTTACGGAAAATTTAAAAATCAACAGTTCTGTGATCTGCCTTTGTCAAGTCACAACCCCAAGTGTTTTCTTTGTCGTATGTATGAAGTGATCTCTGGGATTGTTTCCAGTTTTACACATTTTTATGTTGTAGAGTGAAATTAGGAAGATGAGTCCAGTGGAGATTAGCAAGTTGGATGGAGGGTGAGGAGTCACCTAGGAGGTTTTTGCACAATAAAAAGGTGTTAGGGCCCTGAGAATGAAAACAGTAAGAGGGGATGAAGACATTTCAGAGAGAGTCAAATCAACTGTGAGTGAATGTGTGCCACCTTACATTGAAGTGCCTTTTATATTTACAGAGCATTGGTTTATTGAAATTTGCCATGAGTAATGATACCGAGGATTTTTGGTTTTAAAAACTATATTAGAGACTGAGCTAATTTCATTTGTGTGTATATATCTGCACATGCACACTCAAATACATTTAGTTAAGTTTGATTCAAAAACATCTGTTACTTCACAGAGAATGCAATTTTTTTTCTTTTACCATTTCATACTGATTTATTTCTTTGTTGTAAGTCACCAATTGAGGGATATATGTATAATTCATGCTAAATCAGTATATTGGTCTAGAAGGATTTTTAGGAGACTAATAATGGAGTAGAGGCTTCTTTAATACATATGACTATATAAAACATTATTAATGTTAACAGATGTTGCACTTTAATCCCCTAGAATGATTGTTTGGTACCAGCAGGAGATTTATTAAGCCTGAATTGTGTGAAATTGTGTGTGCATAAGCTGCTACTTAGATTGTAAAAATGCTATTGAAAATTGTTAAAAAGTTTTAGCTATAATTGGCAGAGAAGTATTAACTGTGCTAAAAGAAGCATGTGTGTATGGTTGGCCCATGCGCCTTAACCTTTTTATCATTTATCTTCTTGTATTAATGTCACTGAATTATTAATTCATGAGCCAGAATGGGAAGGGTGAAGGCACCATTTAACTGTGTGGCAAATTTATCCTTATCGCTAGAGACATGAAAAAAAGTCATTTTGTGTTATCTGTAAAAGGAAAGGACATTTTAAAATTTCATTTACAGTAATCCACTTCACTTCCAGTAAAACACCTAGATTATTACTACCATAATATAATGCTCTTATTAAAAATTTGTAACCTTCTCCACTCTTTTGTCTTATATATAATATTGATAGACAAGTTTAGCTCTCATGTATTTTAATGTGATACCTATTAATTGTAGCTTAGAAATGTTATTCTTATGATATGTTATAGCATGACTTCAATTTTAAGAAATATTAGATTGCAGAAAATAAAAATATTTACTGCATTAGTAACATTCAAAATACTTGGATTGGGGAGAATCTAGATACAGGGAATTAGAAAGCTGTAAAAATACTTGTGTTCCAAAAGAATTGTGTGCATTTATTGTGACTTCATAATTTTTTGGAATAAGATTGGTGATTTTGGCCTTGTAGTATTTTTAGCTTTCTAGCAGAAATTCAGCAAATTAGAATTTAGTAGTTTCCTGCTGAATACAATGTGGAACTGGGATATATCCAGTATTTCATACGGGTGAGTAGCAATGGTGACAGAAATTTCAGGAGTTTGAAGCCACTTTTACCAACAGCTATTTGAAACCATCATGCTAATGGTAGAATACCTCAGGGGTCTTGTCCAAACCTCATTACTTTTCAGTCTTCCATTACTTACTGTTTTGATTGGTTTTACATTCTCTCCTGCCAAACAGAGTAGCAAGATAGGTTACTGTGGTAATGTCCTTTATTTTCTTTTCTGGAGTTTCTCCCTAGACACTGCAAGCTGTACATATGGCTTTGTTATACACACACAGTGAAACGCTAATTTGTTTTGGTCAGTATAATGTTGCTTTGCTTTATTTTTCTCATTCCAGCATGGTTAATTTACCTTTACATTAACATTTAAATTAATTTCTTAAAATAACAGACTAACATTGGTTTGATTATGTTGGCAGACATTGTAGTTATTGGTCAGTTCATTACTTGACTGAACTGCATTTAGTTATCTTCATCCTGTGCCAGTTCATCTCTAGCTGGGGTTGGCAAATTGTAGCTAGCTGGCTGTTTTTTGTAGTAAAGTTTATTGGCACACAGCCATGCTCATTCATTATTACGCATTGTCTATGGCAGGTTTCATGCTATGATGGCAGAGACTGTAGGGTCCTTAAAGCCTAAAATATTTACCACTTGGTCATTTATAGAAAAAGTTTCCTGATACCTGCTCTGTAATATCAGTCTACACAATCCCTTGTTTCTTATCTTTCCAAACAATGGAATACTATTGATAATTTTTATTTTACGAGATTTGAAGACTCAGTAGTTATCAGTGGTAGTTATTGAGTACGGCTTTTTGCTTTTCTTTATATATGGCCTAGTAACAAGGGATATATTTTCCTCAAAGTTTTCTGAATTGGTAAATTTTTAAAAATTGTTGCAATATTACAAAATACATTAGTCTTTTACTAAAGAAGAGAGTCTTGGGGCGCCTGGGTGGCTCAATTGGTTAAGCCTTCTACCTTCTGCTCAGGTCATGCTCTCAGGGTCCTGGGATCGAGCTCCCGGGCCCTGCGCATTGGGCTTCTTGCTCAGTGGGGAGTCTGCTTCTCCCTCTGCCCCCCTCATTTGTGCTCTCTCTCTCTGAAATAAATAAAATCTTTTAAAAAAGGAGAGAGAGTCTTGGCAAGTTAATTCAAGCTTCTAGTCAGTTTTTCTCAGCTTTTTGTAACCTGTATTTTTTATTAAACATTCTTTTATTACCACTTTAATATTATTTGAAATTTTAATAGAGGTCATGAAATTATATTTTAAAGTTGCAAATCCCTTTTCTAAAAACCACATACCTCCCCCATTCCATGATTGAGTAGTTAAGCACTAACACACACAACCTGATTTTAATTTTTTAATGAACTAAAGTTTTTATTTTATTTTATTTTTTGTATTTAACAACCGTTCAGAACAACCCAGTCCATACTATTTCTTAAGAGTTTGTCTGTGATTATTTTTCTTGCCTTCTCATCTAAGTCCTAATGTTTTTTAGAGGAGCCATACCAACTACACAGAATGTGTCTAACAATGAAGAGTCTTTTCTGTTCTTACACTACAACTTTATTTCTGATGTTGGTATTCAGAAATAATTGATACATTTTTTTTTTACAGTGCTGTTGTCTTGAGTTTTGCTTGTAGACACAGATTTATATGGTATGGAACCTAAGGTTTAATGGAAAGCGACCCTGGCTAAGGCACAAGAACTTGCTTTTTCTGGAAGAAGTACCTGATGTCATCTTGCTTTTTGATCATGTGTAGTTTTCCCATGAAGTCAGAGTGTGGAATATGTGAGCTGAATAACTCAGGTTGTTATTATTATTATGGCTGCCAATGCGATCATGTATAAGTAGGTTTCAAAAAATGTTTTTCTGAAATAGCAACTCCTTTAGATACAATTTTTAGAATGTGAATTATTAGAATAATTGCTGAGACATATTTTGAGAGAAGGGACAAGCCCTTAGTGAAACATATTGCAGTAGCCCCTAAAAATCTTCTTTAAGATTACTTAACGGTGGAATCAGGACCATAAATGTATAATTGGAATAATTGGGAAAATAATGGGATAGTAGGTTTATTGTCTATTCCTACGCTCATATATAGTTGGTGGACTTGGGGACTACACGTTTGTGAATTGTATCAACCTTCGTAGGTTAAGACAGGATTCCAGAGTGTGCTCTGATCTCAATTTTGGACTCTTTCTATCCAGATGATGTTGGTTGATCTAGGTATACATCTCAAGAAAAATACAGGTCCAGAAACTGCATTTATTTCTCTTCTCTCTCATTATTTTGGTATGAAATACATTTATTACCATAGAGTTTTTGGAGAGTACAGCAATTACTACATTTATTACCATAGAGTTTTGGGGGAGTACAGCAATTACTAATTAATGCATATTTTGGGTCTTAGTCATTTTCTTCTATTTCTAATTCTCCTTAGAAGATTATTAACTTTTTGAAAGTGGCAACCATATCTTAATCTGTCTTATAATTCCTTTTGAACCTAACACTGGACCAATTAATAATATATAAGGTAAAAATAATTAACAAATAAGTAACATTCCTTCCAGTATGCAATATCAAAAATATCTAGAATGTAATCACTAGATACTCATTGGCCTAAACTGATGTACATGCAATTACAGTGTTAATATTATCTACTTTATTTTAGAAGTGAAAAATTTATTTTAGAAATTTAGATGACACTATATATATTGACATAGCTTCCGAATGAGTTGTATCATTTATTGATTACATAAGGCAATGTGCTATACTTCACAAAATTTTCTTCAGCTTCTTACTGTGTATTCATAGTAATTTTTCATATTTATTTTTAAGATCATTTGACATAGTTTACTCAGATTACCTAATTATCTCTAAGAAGCCTCTGATGGTGATATTGATGATCTAATATACAACATATCCTGGGTCATTATTATTTCATTTAGTGGTTGTATATATAGACCAAGAGGGAATCTGAATATTGATTCAGGGAATGACTAGTAACAATGATTTATGAACAAAGGATCCAGTGCAGTGAACCAAACATAAGGTTGAATCTGATGAGCAACCTTGGATTTTTTCTTTTCTGTTTGCCTGAACAATGAATGATTAGTCCATAATATTATAGATATTAGTGTGAAAACATTCTTTCCAGGACTGTTAAGATTCATTGTTAATTATAATTGGAGGAAATACTTAAGTTTATTGTTTGACTTGTAAGCAACTTCTCAGGTATTTTGGCTGATAAGATTTATTAGTTTGAATAATTTGTTAATTTAGATAGCACTATCAATGAATGAAATTAAGATAGCTTGAATGGAAATAATAAAAATTAAGTTAACATTTAGCTATCATTACCTAAGGGATGTTAGTTTTACAAATGTAAACATTTTAAAAATCAACTCATTATTCTTTTGGTATTTTGTCATTTTCACAATCCCAAAATGCCTTTGTTTTACTTCCATTTTTTATTCTAAAGGGAAAGATGATAAAACATAAAGTAAGTTTATCTGAACTACTTAATTAGTGGCAATAGTGGTTTTAGAACATGGGTTTATATCCCAGCACTGGTATTTACTTACTGTCCTTGAATAGGTTATGTACTCTCATTTTAAGGCAAAATGGAAATAATAATATATATTTCTTCAAGTTGTGAAGATTTCATGAAGTTCCATGAATAAACTATTTAGACCTTACAATGGACCAGGCAATTATAGCTTTTTATTAGGAAGGGTTATTTTTGAGCTGGAATGTAAAGTTATTTTTCCTATCTGAGGCTCAGATTTCTGACCTTTATAATATTGACCTCATGAAGAATTAGTGATGTATGTCTTCAACAGTGTTTCACCCATAGTAGGCACTCAGGAAATAATTTTTGGCTATAGTGCCCATAATTTACATTTAACTAAAAGAATTGCATAAGAATTCTAGACTATTAGAAAGTGATGAGGAAATAGAATGTCTTAAAGTTGAAGAGGACTACCATTTAAAAATACCTTCCCCTTTCCCCCAAGTGGGGAAAACACTAACTTCTTATATTGTAGGTGGAGTATAATTTAACAATAAATATAAAATATTTTAAACAAACAGATTTATGATTTTTTTTTGGTAGAAAAGTTGAGGAAGCCATCAACTTTTTTATGATATGTAAGGTAGTATTTTGAACTGGGCATGTAACTTTTTCTTTTTCTTTTGAGACTTAATTTGCAAGTTTATGTTCAGTCATAAAATGTCCCCTACATTGGTTTGAAAATGACAGCAATTTGTTTTTATTATTTCAACTGGAAGGATTTTAATGAAGAGAATGGCAGACTGCCCTGCACTGACTTTTCCTCCCATGTCCACAGCTACAAGCCTCTTTTGCATGCTCAGCATGGCTGGTAGATGTTATAGCGGATTGCTGGTGTAATTTCCTAGAAGCATTCCTGAACTCTTCTCCTTTCTGCTCTAAGACCTCTCCTAGAAGAATTTATTCCCTCACAGTGCAGAAGTTTCAGTAAACGGTAAGACCAGTAATGAATGTTAAGGGGACTTTGGCATAAATAGTTTAATTAAAGTACTCTGGACTTGATACCAGTGTCCACAGAAATGAAACGGAGAGAGAGGGTGGCGACTGGTGGTTGGCCACGTGGTTTTAAAATCTCTGTCAGCATTCCCAGCCCCAAACTATCTTTGTGAAAGGAAAAAAAATAAACTGAAACACAAAAGAATGTTGAATGTCTGGAACTAAAATAAGCTCACTGATTAGCAATAGCAAGGGTTTACTTAGACAACTTACTGAAAGAAAACTCCCAAGGGTGTCAGTGTTTTCTCCGATGTTAACAAGAAGGGGGAATTCTGGCCTGTCTGGCCCACGCATAAGATATTTCTGGGAAGTGAACACCCCGAATGAGATTTAGATTGAAGTGAAACTAATTTATTTTTCATTTTCTAAGACTTTGCATGGGGGCCTAATGGGGTTAGTATTACCCTTTTTTGTTGTTTTGTTTGTATGGGCAAAATGTAGAAGAGCAGTTCTCTTTTGCTAGTAAGTCCCATTTCATAATTATTATAATTTTATAGTGCAAATAAGATTAGAAAGACTGATTTTGTAGAAATAGCTTCTTTGGCTTTCATTTAGCGCTGACATACATTTAGTGCGTAGAATGAAGCATTAATGTTTCCTTTTACACAGCTTTAGTGTATAATAACAAGGATGGGTGACTTTGGTAGGTCTCATACTTAGATGGTGCTTTTCTTTCCCTGTTCTCATGCTTTTAGTTGTTTTGGGTTTATCATCCAGTGGTCTTAGTACCTCAGAGTCCATAAGTAGAAATCAAAGACAAAGCTTTGGATATGAATCTTTATGTTGGCTTTACTCCTAATAGAATATCAACCTTAGTTAACCAGTTTTAGAAAACTTTATCTTTTTCTCTTATTAATTTGAAGCATGATCTAGTCTACCTCTTTCATTGATACTTACAAACAAACAGGTTTTATTTTTTTCTATTTTTGCTGAACAGGCACATGTTTCCGATTTTATTAAGAAAGGAACCTTGACTTAGCATTAAGAGGAGTTTGATCTGTGCACTGTGCCTTTATAATCACAGTTTTTTCCTCACCAAAGTTCTTGGAAAGAGGTTTTCCAAAAATCTAAGGACAAACTGGTTATTAATATGGAGAATTACTTAATCTTTTCTGTTCATTGAAAGGAAATTTAATGGCTTTTTTTCTGATTTTGTTCTTTGTTTTTGTTTTGCATTATAAAAGCTTTTGCTGAGCTTCATTTTGCAGGTAAAGAGTTTGGAGGAGTCTGTTAGCTAGCTACATTTATGCCTGTGAGTGTCCTTTGGCTCCACTCTGATTAGGAGCAATGTTTTCCTAAGATTAGTTTCACCATGTTTGATTATTTATTCATTCTGTTTTTAACTGATTGTGGTTTGTTAAGTGTTTCAGTTTTCATTGACTTTTTTTTTAATGGAAGGTTGTTCTTAATTTGGATCACAACAATAAAATCTTTTGACTTAGTTTTCAAAATTGTATTTAAAGCTTGAATTTTTGTAAATAATTTTATTTGATGTGAAGATGATTTGGATATAGATTGTAGGATGAGAAAAAATAAATTTGATATTCTTTTTACTTATTGCACAGATGGACGTAAGCTTTATTTGCATGAAGAAAACCATGATTTTATTACATTCCAGAACCTGTTTCCGTTTGTTAGAAATAATCGTCTATATTAAGTCTCATAATTGACTACAGTGTAATTTTAAAATTGTGTTTCACATTCTCAAACCTTAAAATTGTGTTTCACATTAAAATCCTTAAGAACACACTTACATTTTAGTATAGTTGAAATCAGTTCATGAAATATCTGTCCTTGCCAACGACCACAAAAGAGGTCTTGGTTGCGCGGTTTCCTCCTCGTTTTCCCCTTACTAACAGAGGTTTTCCTATCTTGGCTGCTGTTTCCTACAAAGCAGTCATCAGTCTCTGATTTCTTCCTTCCCTTTCTTCCCACAAACAAGGACTCTTTCAAATAGCAGATGACTGAAGACAGACTGATCTTGGATCACTTTAAGAAAGTAGAAATGTGTTCAAGAGTTGTGTGCATGTAGGCAGGCAGCCTGTATGCATGTCATTGAAATGAAAATACTCATTACAAGCAGAACTTGGACAGTCAGAATTCTCTGATCAAATCAGGAGCGTTCCAGAGGCTGACTTAATTTTATGTGTACTAATTAATGTGTCATGTCCACACATTAAAATTATTCTGACTGCTTGATTGGATCATTGAACAATATGGAGGATATAAGAAGTTGTTTCTTGATTAGCCTTTCCAATATGACAGGTCATGAAATTATCTGACTTCTCTTTTTTTCTCTCTCTCTATTTTTTTTATCATCTGCATTTTATTTATTTTTTATTTAAATTCAGTCAGCCAATGTATAGTAAGTACATCATTAGTTTTTGATATAATGTTCAGTGATTCATTACTTGCATATAACACCCAGTGCTCATCATATCATGTGCCCTCCTTAATACCCATCACTGAGTTACCCCAGCCCTCCACCCCCCTCCTTCTGCAACCCTGAGTTTGTTTCCCAGAGTCAAGAGTCTCATATGGTTTGTCTCCCTCTCTGATCTTTTCCCATTCAGTTTTCCCTCCCTTCCCTGAATGTCCTCTGTGCTATTCCCTGTGTTCCACATATGAGTGAAACCGTATGATAATTGTCTTTCGCTGATTGACTTATTTCACTTAGCATAATACCCCTCCAGTTCCATCCATGTCGACGCAAATGGTAGATATTCATCCTTTCTGATGGCTGAGTAATATTAATAGATGTTCCACGGCAGCATGTATGGACCATGCTGGTTCCATGGTTCCATGTACCCTAGAGTGAATCTTTGCTTACTTCCCTATCATTTCCTTAGGCTAGATTTCTAGAGGTAGCTCAAGGAAGACACACATATTTAAACCTCTTATTACATATCAACAGATTGTTTTCCAGGAAGATTCAACCTGTTTAGCTCTTGCTCTGAGCGAAGGATAATTTCCTTTTTACCTTTGCTGATGGAACTCTCCAACTCTGGCCAGAGTTCCATATTATCTTGAAAAAATATTTGCCAATTTGATGAGTTAATAAAAGATATTTTGATTAGCATTTGTTTGATTAGTAGTGGGATTATTTTTTAATGTATTTATTCTTATTCTTTTGTGAATGCTTTATATAAAATAGCTTGCAGTTTTAAGGCAGGTACTTTGCCACTGCAGTTGTAAACTGCAGGTTTATTTGGGTTTTATCTTTTGAACAGTCTTTGGGAGTTCAGTGTGAAAAAAGAATTGTGTGTGCCAAAAAGGTTGTGTGCCATGTTTCCCCATCAGATTAATTTTTGATATATCATTCTTTTTATATTTTTGGCATTCATTAGAGGAAATTTGTTCTTTCCTTTGTTTTTTGTCGTA
Organism: Neomonachus schauinslandi; assembly: GCF_002201575.2. NCBI lineage: Eukaryota > Metazoa > Chordata > Mammalia > Carnivora > Phocidae > Neomonachus > Neomonachus schauinslandi. The sequence continues at coordinate 66,929,484 of NC_058406.1, forward strand.
TTTCTTTAGGCATATCATCTGAAGTGTTCTTAGAACTGGGTCGTACCATTTCTGACCCCCTTTATCATGATACCTAAATGTCTTCAGTAGTTTCAAAGAGAGCTAAAAAAATTGGGCTGTTCTGGGTCATGGAGGGATGTATAGAGAAGCAGTTTTATCCTGAAACTATAGGCTTGATAAAACAAACTGCTTATTACGGAAATATCTTGCTAGTTTCATCTGTGATTTTGTGGATCTTTATATTTAAACACTAGATAATAGCTTCAGATTAATTTTTTTACATTCTTTTTGGTGTGGTTGTCAGTGAAACAAGACAGTGACTTTGTAGGGTGATAAGTGTTCCAAACTATTTAAAATCTGACTGCTTTTCCACTGAAGTTAAAGCATCGTGAACTGATAATAGAATATAGTGAACTGATAATAGAATATAGTAAACTGCTAATAGAATCATATATGATACATGAAGCATGCAGCAAATGCAGAGTAGCTTAGATAATGTGAAAGAGAACTTCAGAGTTATCTAGGAAAAGTTTTCTAAATTTTCTTTATGCTTTCATGACAGCATCTAAATTATATAAGAGTTCCTTCTTTATAGGTACAACTTCAGAATGAGGGATATTCCCCCCCCCACACCCCCACTTTAAGAACTCTTTACCTGCAGCAGTTTAAGGGTAGATTGAGAGAACTTGGTAAGAGTATTATTTAGAAGAAAATTACAGGAAGTTAATATGAAGAAACTGTTAAGATATCCCTTTAAAAGAAAATTTTGTAGTTTTTCTACCCTCAAGGCTAGACCAGAAGGCTGGATGTATTTGAGAACTGTCTGTATTTTATGTGTATTGTAAGCCTAGTATTTACTCTGATTCCTCATGTTAACCTAGGAAGTGAAACACTTCAGTAGAACCTAGCAAATAACCTGGTCTTATGTCCTAGGAACTAAGAAATTCTAATTAAGTCATGCTCCTGAAGTTTTTGTATCCTCTCCAGTTGAAGAACCGGATTCTTAAGGGCTAGTCAGAATTAAAGTTGGTTCCAGGTTTTATATTCTTTACCCATCTCCCAGTTTTTAGAAAAATAGTGTTACAACCTTGGAGATACAATCATCATGGTCTTGGGGTTTTTATTTGGTTCTAGTGGATGGGCCAACCTGCTCAAGAATATAGGTTTAATCTTACTAAGTTATACTTTGCTGTAAAAAAAAAAACCCAATATGTGAAAATCTAAAACTTTAAAATGAAATAGTTAAGAGACCCTTTATTAAACTGCTCCCTCTATGAATAACTATAGCAATTTGATATGTAGTGTTTAGGAATGTGGTGTTTTTGGAATGCCATTATTATATAAATGTACATTATTATATTAAAGTAAACCCATGTGTTAAAAATTGTACATCCTTGTATAGAAAAATAAACTGCTTAATTATATCTCTAATCTGTCTTGCAAGATAACAGGATAAAATAGTAGATAATATTGCTTTTACCATCACTAGAAACAAACAAAAAAAGTATATGTATTTATAAAATTTTTTAGAGGCAATATATACTAAAGCTAGTAATTTGATAAAAAGACTGATACGTGGCATAGAGAGACAGATGTATTGTTCTAGGATGACTTCCGAAGCTTTTCAAAGAAAAAAATCATTAGGGATTTATATAGCTGTTCTACAAATTCATATGTATGGTTATCTATAAATGTTTTTTGAGCTTTGATCGTTTTCTTTATATTCTTTTAAGGCTCACATATCCAGTATGTAGGAGCAGCTCCCATGTTGGATATAGAATCAAAATATATACCATTTATTTTTTTTATATTTAGGAGATAGAGGGAGGCAGGGAGGGAGAGAGACACTTGTTATTATTTTTGCATTTTTTTGTGACATAACAGAACCATAAGAGTAAATGATGGATTTGTTTGTTTTTCAGATATGAGGATCAATGATGCAGACTGCTGGGTTCGATGAAGCTGGGCATTTATAACTAGATTCATTAAGGAATACAAAGAAAATATTTAAAGGAATCAATAATGGTGTCTTCTGGTTGCAGAATGCGAAGTCTGTGGTTTGTCATTATAATCAGCTTCTTACCGAATACAGAAGGTAAGATGCAATTTAAATTTTATTTTTCAAATCTGGGTGAACTTAGTTTAAACTATGCAATCTTCTCTATGTAGAAGTGGCTAGAATGAGTTTTATTTTAAAAAGTAGCTCTTAAAAAGATTTCCCGAATGTCAAATTCTTTTTTTGGTGGCTGAATTTATTTTCATTACAACACAGCTATAGTATGGAAGAAAGTGCTAGAAGTCTGAATTTATTTTTCACATAAATTTGTAAAATATTATTGTTAATAATCCTGAGAGAAGTAAATGAAATCTTTGCTTTGGTATATATTTTACACTTATCAACTAAATTTATTCCAGTAAAATTGAAAGTATTTCATGTCAATTTTTTTACTTCATCTTTAGTTTGCTTAAGTGGAGTCATAGTTTGGTTCTAAAACGCCTAAATAAAGTTTTTTCATATCTTCTGGAAATGTTGGGTTTTGTTTTTTTTTTTTTTTTTTTGTAGTGCTTCCTTTTGAATGTTATTTATCTCTTTTGGAAGATGGACCTGACTTTTAAAGAAGTAAATACACTTTTGAGGCTTAATGAAATAATCGGAACCATCATTTACTAATTATTGTATGGATTTCTTGGTATCTGTTATTTCTTTAATCTTACGTATTATTTCCATGTGAAAATAACACCCTTTCAAGTGCTTTTTATAGAGCAGGTCAGAAGTTAATATGGAGCTAAGATATGTTAATTTTATAGCTACTTGATAATGGTAGTTATGTATTCAGCGTGAAACTATATTCATCTTGTAGAATCTGTGAAGAATACAAAAATCTCTGAGAAATGCATGGATTTTATTTGTCCCAATTAAATATTCTTGAAGAAAATATTTTAGAATTTTTAAATTGGTTTTATATGTATTTTTAAGTGATCCCATTTAAACTTATTAATAAAATGATAGGTGGAGGGGAAAGGCAGCTGTCAACTAATAGAAGTTTATTATTCCAGCATCTTTGTAATAAGCTTCAGTGTTAACATTTTAATTTTACTGAATTTTATTTGAATTGCTATTCCAAAATCATATTTCATCATTTTCTTCTTGCCTCCCCAGCCCCCTACTTTCAATATATTGACATAACGTGATAATATAATTCAAACAAATGACAAATTTAGAAATATTTTAAAATAAGAAATTCTGTATTCAGAAAGTAAATAATGTTCACTTGGATTTAATTCAAGCTTGAAATTACAAATGGGTTAATATTCTATTTTTAGAAGATACTGCTCTTTGCATCAGAATTGAGAGATACATCAAATCTAACAGTAAAATGTAATATGTCTGAATGAATAGTACCATAATGATAAACAACAAGCAGAAACTGAGTTTAAGAATATGAATCTCTGGCTTGGATTGTTATGAAAATCTTGTGTATAGTCCATAATTTTGCATCTGTTTTTTTTTTTTAGGGGGGGAAACTAACTGAATTCCTGCTGTTATGTTTGAATGTTTTTATACATTTAAAAAAGATTCCAGGTGTGGACCAATGGCTCATTAGTCCACATAATGAAAAAATTTCCAATCAAGATAGAGACTACTTTGCTGGCACAGTAACTTAACTCAGCGGGGGGGGCTAGCAAACAGAGACTTTTTCATGAGATACTGCAGTTTTATTTCTAGTGTCACCTATCAGGTCAGGATTCATATCTGCCGTTAAGAGAAATTTCATTTTTGGCGCATCAGGCCAGGGGGTGTTGCTTTTGAAGCAGTTCCCTCCTACGGGTAAAAAGAACCTAGGAGGAATCACATTGCTCTCTGTGAGAGTAGTCACAGTTCATGCAAACTGTTAGAATACTGATCCAGCTCACATGGTTTTGTCTTAGAAAAGTTTTACAAGACATGATAGTCCTTTATTGCCAGAAAGCATATAATGTTCTGTGAACACCTGTAGAGAAAACCAATCAAAGTTAGGTATGAGAACACAAGAAAGGAGTTATAAATTCAACCATTCAGCCGTTAAGTTTCTTCAGAGCCCCTACATGGTGATTACCTTTTCAAATCTTAGAGAGATGAGCACTTTTTATATTAGTGTCTGGATTCTTATAGGTATAATTTAGATAAAGTTTCCTAGGTAGGTTCTTCCTTTCTCATTTATTGAGTGATGAAATTGAGCCAGGTGCTTAGGATTCTGAAATGCATAAGGCACAGTTCCTGTTCTTGAGGAGCTCATGGTCTTGTGCAGGGTCAGAAACCGCAGGTACCTACCGGGGCCAAGCAGGCCAAGTAACTTTAGTGCAGCAGGCCAGTGAAGATCTGCAGTAGGCAGGGAAAGGCTTGCCAGAGGACCCATGATTGCCATGCCAGCATTTAGCCTCGTTTTGCCAGCCTTCTCACTTTTCAGTAGAAATCAAATGTGGATTTTAAGTAATAGTAGCTAATTAAGATCAAAACAAAACGGAACAAGCCTGCGTATTATATTCAGTGATTGACTTCCCTTTTTCAGAGCTTTTATTTTTCCTCCTCTTTACATTAGTGTTTCACTTTAGTATATTATTATAAAGGCCAAACATAATTTTGGATTTATTTTATATTTATACACATGAGAGGTAAATTTCCACATTTGAAAGGACTTACTTGTTTTATGCTCAGAGGAACGTTATGTCATGTTTTGTGTACACAGTAAAGAGCAAACTACTGAACATTTTTTTAAGTTTTTACCACAGTAAAATCTAATTATATAAAGGTTTAATTGTTAGAATTAGCTTCTTTCCCTTTATCTCTAACTCTGTCAACTCGTATTGAACAATCAAATCTCACCCCTTAAATTTACTTGTTTTTGCAAAATAAGAACAATGTTTTATTTATTTTAGAGTCTCTTTTCCCCTGTGTATTTTTAAAAATTGCTTTTGGAATTTCCAAATAAAAAATGATTATGGAAGATCAGACTTTCAAAATATTTTGTAAGTTTTTCTTAGAATTGATTTTACTCCTACAGAACTAATCTCAAACCCTTCCAAAATCAGTTTTGTTGAGAAACTGGTGTGCTTTGATTCTTTTGGCCAGTTTTTATAAGCAGAGTAACCACTGTGGCATCATGTATCAGTAAGTAGGAAAGTAAATTGAGTTTTTGTGTCCTAGAGAATTAAATTATGCTATATAATGGAGCCCTGGCAAGCATAAGTCAGACATGTGAAGGCTTGCTCAAGTGACAAGTTACAAATAATAGCAGTTCTTCAACAAAGTCGGTTTTAAAATGAGTTTCAGGTTGAATTCTTTATGCAGTGAGTATTTAATTAGATTTCAATAGTCAAAATTTTAGTTAATTAGTGCAAATTATGTTGTTGTTTATCCTTATTTTTAAAAAAATGTTATACCCGTATAAATGCCAGCTATGCAAGATACAACTTTACCTATCAATTTTACATACATCAAGAAATTTTAAGAATACCGCTGTAGAAATAGGGTCTTGCCAGTTTTAAATATACTTTTAAATTCTCTAAGCATATTTTACAATGACTTTTGTATTAATGATATCTTACTAAAAAATGATGTTTGGCTATAGGGTCTTTTTGCTAATTGAGTGGCAGAAAAAAGTAGATCTAGGGGTTAAATATGAATTAAAAAAACTGTTTTAGGCATATAAATATTTCCTTCAGACTGGTCCATAATTTGGAAGGAGTAGTAGCTTTTCATCCAAGGTTAAACTTAAGAAGGATTAAAGTAATTCAGACCTGTATTCATTCTTTCTTTTATTTACATACACATATAAGAAAATGTATAAAATTTATATTCATAAACACACTATGTCAGCATCACAAGGGCAACAATTGTTTTTGTTTCTTCAGTTCATCAGTGTGTCTAAGTGCCTAGAACAATGCCTGGCTTATAATAAGTACTCATTTTATATCCATCACATAAGTAACCGAAATCTTTGAGAGGATAATGAACAGTTGTAATAACAGGGTGGTAAGTGCCATGATGATGATATTCAGAGAAGCATTGGGATGAAGGGTAGGGGTGGGTGGATGTATGTCAGGAAAGGCTTCCAGCTGAAATGATCATGATGCTTGAGCTGACTCAGTATGAGTTGAATAAACTATGAAAGGCAGTGGTGAGCATGGTGGTGGAGATAAAAAAATCAATGGAGAACAGCATGGTGTGAAATAAAGTACTGTAGTGGTTCTTAAGAGCACCAGAATTACCTAGAAGTCTGGGATGGGGCCTGAGCGTTGCATTTCTGACAGATTTGGGGGATGATGTGGATGTCCCTCAGCATCACACTTAACCATTGTAGTATTGTATATGAGGGGGTGGTTGAGGTGAGGTGTAGAGATGAGTGGATATGGATATAAAGTAACTTTTTTGAAAGTGTTCTTGAAAAGAAATTACGATTTAATTCACTGTGATCCAGGAATAGTAACCAGTTGATTACTAGGAGTTACTATCTATATCTTTTCATATGGCTTTTTATTCCTCTGATCAGGCTTCTTGGTCATAATTTTAGGCTCTAAAAAGGGATTTTTCCCCCCTTTTTCTCAACAGTGTACTGTGAAGGAAAAAAAAATGGAAAACTTGGCTCCAGATTGTAAAAAACAGGACATATTTTCTGTAAAGAGTAAATGTTACATTTTCAGAGCTCCTAAACCCTTGCTTCAATTTGTCTCTTCATTGTGATAACCTTGTTCTTTTTCTTGTTGGGAATAACTACATGGCCGTTGCTATGAAAATGCTGAATTGACTTACTGTAGGGACTTGAGATTTCCCAGTCTAGCAAAATTGACTACTTTTGTTCATTTCAGTATATTTTTGATTAGTTGAAAGCTAGGAAGTAAATTTTTAGCAAGGTTTGTGGAGATTTGGCCATATGATTCGTATTAAACTTAATGGGAGTCACAACTCCCATTAAATTAATAGGAATCGTGCAGCATATCTGTGTTGGCTGCATAGCAAATGTAACCTTACTTTTTAAATTCACAAATTATGTAAATTAACATTGGTTTAAAACAATGCATTTTTTTAAATAATGATTTTATTTATACATTTAGTGCAGATCAGTGTGATTTGACTCCTTGAGAAAGTACCCAACTATATTGCTCTTAGGATACTTTATTGTATTATATGAGTGTAATGTAATTTGATTGCAGTAGCTTTCCTCCGCATAGGTAGTGATGTAATTCAGCTTTAAAAATATAAATATTAATGCCATTTACAAATTATATAATGTTGCATCTTGTAAAAACCAAATGTGTTACCGTGTTACTATCAGGATTTAAGAATAAGGTTTATTTGTTCAGAATATGACTCAAAATTGAAAAAAATAAGACTAAACTTACTAGGAGACACTAGCATCTTTTAAAAAGTCAGTTTATTATTATTATTTTTTAAAGATTTTATTTATTTATTTGACAGACAGCGAGAGAGGGAGCACAAGCAGGGGGAGTGGGAGAGGGAGAAACAGGCTTCCCGCGGAGCAGGGAGCCCCATGTAGGGCTTCATCCCAGGATCCTGGGATCATGACCTGAGCCGAAGGCATAAACTTAACCACTGAGCCACCCAGGCGCCCCTAAAAAGTTAGTTTAGAATATACATTTGTCATCTCATGTACCAATATTCAGTGTCAAAATATGCCATATTTCATATATTGAAGATTAAATTCCAGTGCTTGATTTCCCACTTTCTTCCCACTTTTCTTCCCACTCTCTACCTTATTCCATGCTCTTTTGTTCTTTTCCAGTGTTAGAAAAGGTTTATCCACAGTCTGTGTTGATTCACAGGTAGGTCTGTTGCTGGTGGAAAAGTGTTATAAATCAGTGTGTCACACACAACAGCCACCCAGCGGACCTCAATAACATTGTACTGCTTGGCTGTTCAGTTTTTACAAGCCTCCGTTTTCTGACAGAAAAGACTGCGTCACATGCTAAATAAATAAATCTGTTGTTATGAAATAATACTTTGCTAAAAGTAAAGAGGTTATGAACTTGTCCATATAAGAGTAAATATTTGAAGTATTGATTTTACATCCATATTAGGAATTTATCACAGTTGTTACATTTTTTGAAAGAACAGTGTTATTAAAGGTAGCTTAATTAAAAGCATAGGAAGCATGTAAATCATCTTAATTTTGCCAAACAGTAATTGTGTTCATTACTCCTTACTGAGTAATTTCAGTTTTGATGAATCTTTTGCTTCATTTTTTGAATTAATACACCTTTTCACTTTTTTATATGTTATATACTTAGGTTGTGGTATTAGAGAATATGATAGTACAAATGATTGAGCACTTCTGAGTATTAATGTAGAACTGATATGTCTCCAAGAACCGATTTATCTGCCACATTACTAAGGGAGTGTTTTCCTGAAACATATGCTTGGTACCCTATGGTACTCTTTATTTTCTTTTCACCTCCTGCATGACAGAGAATGACATATGACAGCCGTGCAGTCTACATGTATTAGACATCAATGTGGATTAGTGAATATCTCATGACATCTTTCAACCCTATTCTTGAACTCCTTTTGTCAACTTGACAGAAGTGATTCCAGGAGAATACCTAGTGCCGGCCCTGGGATCTCTTGGCTAAAATGTAAGGCTGAGAAGGGAATTCCGTATCAGAGCTTCAGGAAGCACAAACAACATTTATAATCCTCCTTATCAGCATGGGACTCTACTGGGTTTGACTTTTATGTCTGCCATTATTCTTGCTTGGAGGGTTTTTTTTTTTTTTTTTTTCCATAGAAATACTTTTCCCCCCTTCTGATTTTGAATGTAGTACCTTCTCATGAGAAAAGATAAAAAATTAGGAAGTTGAAATAAGCATTTAAAACTGTTCATAATTGTAGGACCTTGATATAACCACCGCATGTTTCTTTTTCTTTTCCCAACATACCTGATTTTTTTTTTAAAGATCTTATTTATTTATTTGAGGGAAAGCACGTGAGAGAGAGAGAGAGAGAGAATGAGCTGGGGGAGGGGCAGAGGGAGAGGGAGAAGCAGGCTCCCGGTTGAGCAGGGAGTCCGATGTGGGGATTGATCCGAGAACCCTGGGATCATGATCTCAGCCCAAGGCAGATGGCTTAATCAGTTGAGCCACCCAAGTGCCTTACCAACATGCTTGATATTATGGATACATGCTTGATATTATGGATAAAACAAAATTATGGTGTGTGAAACAAAATTAGGTTCTTCATTTCCATATACTTTTATATTCTGATTTTTCATTTATATTATCATAACTTGTATTACCATGTCATTATATATTTAGATAATGGATTTTAACACCTGCATGGTAATTTATCATTTATATGTCAAAAATGATATAATCCCCTGTCTGTACTCTTTGGCCATTTGAACTTAATTTCTTTCAAGTATAAGTAAAATAAATATCTATGTAAATCTTTTCCTTCATACTGGTTATTTCCTGAGACTAGAATTCTAAAATTCTGATCGCATGTGGACATCTTCCAAACTGGTTTTCTGAATGATAATACCACTGTTCATTTTGATTTCCAGTGTGTGGAAGTATCAATCTTACATACTTTATCAGCATTGATTTTAAATTTTTAGAAGAATTGACACTTTGATATGAGAAAAAGGGTATCTGTAAGTTAAATTTATATTTGGGGCTAATTGTGAGGAAAAAATTAGTTTTCGTGGATTTATTTATTGGCTAGTTGTAATTTTGATGTGAATTTTTTTGTGCACTACCTTTGTCAACTTTTCTGTTTAGCTTTTCTTATTTTTAAGCTCTTTGCTAATATCGTTTTGTCATTTTTATTGTGAAAAACATAATGTGTTTGCCTTATAATTCATTTCATTCTGCTTAATTTTTTAATGAAAACTTCAAGTAGGAGAAATTTATAAAATAACAATCACAGATTTAACAATTATCAACATTTTACTTCATTTGCTTTTATCTTTTTCTTCTTTTCTTACTTTTTAATATATTGCTATTTTCTTTTGTGAGATCTTCCATTATTTTTATCTTAAAAGTCCGTATCTTGAGATTGGTTAAGTATTTATTCACTTGCATTTCCCTGTAACTCTTAAATGTTTTTATTTAATTTTTTTTCTTTTTTTGGGGGGGGGGGAGCGGGGAGAGGGAGAAGCAGACTCCCTGCCGAGCAGGGACCCCGATGCGGGACTCGATCCAGGGACTCCAGGATCATGACCTGAGCCGAAGGCAGTCGCTTAACCAACTGAGCCACCCAGGCGCCCTTTATTTAATTTTTTAATCCATTAGGAGTTAACTTTGTTATTAGGTAAGAGCTCTAAACTCTCAATTAATTTAAAATGAAGTGAACTAATATTAAATCTTTGGTGTGAATCAGATTTTAACTAACAAAAGTAGATAAAATTGGGACATTACCCATATAAAAAAGGGATAATGGACAATAAGAAAAAGAAAGAAAAAGAACACAACTTTATACAGATTGAATTATGGATGAAATGTAACTGTTCTGATTCCAGTAATAGTGCTCTTCTCTGCTTAGATTTTTTTTTTTTTTGGTGTCTAGTCTGTTTAATAAATTTTATTTTAAGAGAGAATTTCTTGTGAGAGCGAGCGAGAAGAATGAGTACAAAGCATGACAAGAGTAATTAAAATACCTCATAGTAAAAATAGCATTTTAGGAATTCTGGAGTGTCAAGAAACACAAGAAATTTTCTGGGAAAAAAATAAAGAAATTCAGAGATAGCAGAGTTTTGTTTGGCATAGGGGTGTAATCTAAGAGATTAAGTAAAATTCTCATTCATTTTGTTGGTTATTTGTAGAATGCTTCTTACTACTGTTTTACTATTTCTTTGGGTGTGTGTATGTGTGTGTGTGTGTTAATCATTAGTTCTTTCTCCCCTTCTTTATTTTTTGTGGTATTAGAATCTAAACCATGTGGTAGACATAACAAATATTCAGGTTTTGATTAGAGGCAATATATTTATGAGTCATGGACTTCATAACTTAGTCAAACACAATAGAAAGTATGACTGGGGTTGTTGCTGGGGGGTAGTAGGGAGAGAGCTGTCTGGGATTTTAAGAGAACCACTTTTACATGGCAGAATGCTGTGGGGAGGTGGTGGCGGCAGGGGATTCAATAAGTAAAGTAAAGGAGACAGGTGGTATTTCAGTATACTCCATTGTTTAAGGAAAGTACTTTTTATAATTTTCTTTTTTAGTTGTTTTTAGTAGATAGGTTGGGTACCTGAATTTTTTTCCAGGCAGAAAAGAAATGGGATCCAGTTCAAGGACAGGAAGGCTTTTCATCTAGGAAAGGAGAATGTGTATTAGGATCCAGGGAGAGGAAAAGTAGGGAAGAGATGTGTTCGGGAGAAGAAGAAATTTAAGGCAGACATGCTGGATGCTTTTAATCTTCCTGTTTATCTAGAACAATGCCCCTCAAAATTTAATGCACACATAAATCACTTGGGGATCTTGTTAAAATGTAGATTCTGACTCAGTAATCTGGGATGGGTCTCGAGAGTCTGCATTTCTAATAGCTCCCAGGTAATGCTGAGGTTTCTGGTCTGTGAGAAGACATCTGTATCCAGGAGTTTTGGTTATTAAAATGTTTGTCTAGAAAATCAGATTTTGCATGACAGTGATTTCTACCAGGGCAAATCAAGGTTTGTTTCTAACCTTAACAGCATAGGTGGAATACAGAAAAAATACCACTTTCAGTTTTGTAATTTCTTTTATTGAAAAAGGGACTAAACTATCTTGAAACGTTACTGAACATTTTTATATTTTGTTACACTTGTAATCCAATTTTATATGCTTTCTGTTGACCTTTTATCTCATGATTTGTTTTAAAGATCCCTCAGTAACAATGCAGCCTGACCCTTTCTCCCTAATATTGCCTTCTAGTCCCCATTGATCTGTCCTACTTTCATTCTGTGCTATGTGGAAACATTATTTTTAATAACATTTTACTACAAATGTGTTTATTACTTAAAGTAACATTATAAAATCATGTAATGCAGGCCATATATTTTCTTAACCTATTTGGAAAAAGTTTATATTTTACTAATTTTTCAAAGTCCATGAATTTAAAAAGAAACTCAGAATTGTTGCCATTTCCCCTTCAATATTAACACTCTGACATGTTAGCCCTGTAAGAGAGTAGAGGATAGACGTACTGGAATATAAACTGGTATTCAAAAACAACTTAAAGATATTTTATCTGCTTACGGTTAATTAATGATTTTTCTACTTTGCAGTATTATACATAATCAAAGATTTTATTCATTTTTAGTAGTGGACATAATCTCCTTCTGCTTTTCCTGTCAGAGAGAAAGGTAGATTACTGATATGATTTACTTCAAATTTATGATAATACAAATCACAAATTACATTTATTTCTTCATGAAGTTTATTAGCTTCTTCAGCTTTTTAAAGCCATCTGAAAAGTAACTAAATAGCAGATTTTAAACAGAGAGAGTTTTGCATAGTTATCTTAGGGGTCAAAATACTTTCATTTTTTTTTAAACAGTATGTTTTTTGAAGATTTTTTTTTTTCTCTTATTTTTGAGAGAGAGAAAGAGATAGCATGAGAGGAGGGAGGTTCAGAGAGAGAAGCGGGCTCCCTGCCGAGCAGGGAGCCTGATGCGGGACTTGATCCCGGGACTCCAGGATCATGACCTGAGCCGAAGGCAGTCGCTTAACCAACTGAGCCACCCAGGCGCCCAAAATACTTTCGTTTTTATTTTTTGGCAGAATTGAAGAATTATAGACTTAATATCACAAATTGAGATTAGTAGTTATAGAAGTTTTCAATTAATAGATGAAGAAACTAAGAAAGGTTTGCAGAGCTCACCCCTCTGCCAAGCTCTACTTATTGCCAGTCCATTTTTCTTTCTGAGAACTTGATGCCTAGCCTCAGGTCACTGGTGTATTTTCCTACCTCATGAGGCTGTCAGATATACTGTATATTAGATATACAGATATACAGAATATTTAAGATATACTTTAAAATATATTGTATAACATTGTTTAACTTAATGTCTGTGATTAAAAAAAAATCCTATATTTCAGTTTTTTTTAAACATTACCATTGCAGATTAAAAACAGTATTAGCTAACTCTGCAAGTTTCAAGTGATCTTGAGAAGTTTACAGCCACAGGCGTATATTTTTTTTTAAAAATCAGTTTCTCTTTGGAAGTACAAACTGTTGCTAAGAATGATTTACTGCCACAACACTGAAAAACTGAAATATGAAACAGTAATTTTAACTTCTACTATATTTAGTTTATCAGTTCACACTGATTAGCATTCACCACTAAAATAGTTGAAGGCAAACCTTTGGAGCCCCTCCTTCAAAAATGGGGTTTAGACATTATCTTTTTTCTTTTGTTTGCTTACAACAGGAAATTCATTTAATCCTTTGCTTTGTTTTAGAGTTTAGGCAAATAGAGACTATCCTTGTTAGCTTTCAAAAGCTCTTACTTTTCCTGCATTAATGGCACTCAGGGTACATTCCGTGATCCCTCTTTATTTACTAGAAAGCTTGCCTTTGAGAGCTGTCACTCCATTCTTTCATCCATGTTGTTAATTGACTGATAGCGAAAATTGTGTGGAAAACCTTCAGTGACAAAGACTGGGTATAGGTGTTACTCCAATCTAAATAAAGGCTGGTGAATCTTTGCTTCTTGATCCCATTTCTGTTTGTACTAAAATACTAAATATAGACTAGAAGAACAAAGTACTTTTAAAAGCATTCAGAAATGTTAAGCAACAATAAAACTCCGTAACCATTTAAATGACAAGCAGCTGACTGTTTGAATTAACTTTGTGTTTGGCTTAATTTGGGGCCCTAATTATTCCTAACTTACGTGAGTAGATTTCAATTATAGTATCCTGCAGGGATTTGTAGCTAAGGCAACTAAAAGAATCATTTTACAATAAAGTACTTTTGTTCAACTGATTAGGCAAGTTAAAACGTAATGATGTAAAATTGAAACCCTTCTGACAGGGTCCAAACAAATGTTTCTAGTAATTTTGCTTAAAAAAAAAAAAAGATTGAACTGAGTTTAATTTTATTTTTTTTTATTTTATTTTTTTAAAGATTTTATTTATTTATTTGAGACAGAGAGAATGAGATACAGAGAGCATGAGAGGGAGGAGGGTCAGAGGGAGAAGCAGACTCCCTGCCGAGCAGGGAGCCCGATGCGGGACTCGATCCAGGGACTCCAGGATCATGACCTGAGCCGAAGGCAGTCGCTTAACCAACTGAGCCACCCAGGCGCCCGAACTGAGTTTAATTTTAAATAATATTTTGGTCTTTTGGGAAAATTGACTTCATTGTGATACTGATAAATATATAAAAGTGCCTTAAGATCACATGTTTTAGTAAAGTAGTAAAACATTAAAGATAAATTTGTCATAGTGGAAACCTTCGTGAGCAATGTCTGTTTGCTTTATAATTCTTGATACATGGTTTTTGACAGCTTCAAATGCATAGCTTTAGAAGAGAAATATAAATTAATAATTTGAATGACTAGCACTTCTGTGGTTTGGAATTCATTTCAACTGAACACAGATCAGAGACTCATTTATAAATATAAAATGCTATATACCCATAAACACAAGGACACACAATATGTTTGACACTGTGCTACAGTCAGTAGACAACTTGATATTTAACACACCCTTCCTAAATACTCTTTCTCCACCCTACAAGATTCCACCAGAATTTTGAACAACTTTACCAAAATAAACTTACTTCATGGCTGTTTGTGGTGGATGCTGCTTTGGTTCCTTACTAATCTGTGTGCTGGAGCAAAGTATAAAAGAAGCATTTGCAGGCATCAATAGATCATTCTGAGGCTTAACTGTAACATTTCAGTACAGTCTTATAGCTGTTTAATATTAGTCTAATACAGTGAACGTAGTTAAAAGCCAGCAGTTCTGTTCTCTTTCTTCTTACACCTTTGTGGTCCTCTTTGTCCTCTTCCTCTCTCCTGACCCTTTTTACCACTTCACCACTAAGTCTTTACATACTTATATATGCATTATTTCCTTTAATCATGTCAATTCTGTGAGCAGTTTTTTCACTGAGTAAAACCAAATCTAAAAGGCATAGCATAAAATTCAAGGACCTGAACTTTGATTTCCAAGTGAGGTTTTCTTCCCATTGCTCCAGCCAAACTATGTTACTAAGTGTTCCTTAAAAACAATGCCAAGCTTAATCTTAGGAAACAAACTGAGGGTTGCTGGAGGGGAAAGGGGTGGGGCATGGGATAACTGGGTGATGGACATTGGGGAGGGTATGTGTTGTAATGAGCACTGGGTAAAATATAAGACTGATGAATCACAGACCTGTAACCCCTGAAACAAATAATACATTATATGTTAATTAGTTGAATTTAAATTTAAAAAAAAGAAGGAAAAAAAATGCCAAGAAACCCAGCCTCCCATCTGTTTGGTTCCTATTTGTTCCTTAGGATACTTTTCAAAAACTAGTACCTTTAGGATGCTTTTTCTCATATAAACAGGAATCCTTTGAATTTACATAGCAGCAGCCAATAGAGTTAGTCACTAGCCACAGAGGTTAAGGAGCACTTCAACTATGGCTAATGTGATTGAACATGTACATTTTAATTTAATTGTATTTTATTTTATTTATTTTTTAAGATTTTATTTATTTATTTGAGAGAGAAAGAGAGGGAGCATGAGAGGGTGGAGGGTCAGAGAGAGAAGCAGACTCCCTGCTGAGCAGGGAGCCCGAGGCAGGACTCCATCCTGGGACTCCGGGATCATGACCTGAGCTGAAGGCAGTCGCTTAATCAACTGAGCCACCCAGGCTCCCAGCATTTTAATTTTATATTAATTATTTTAAATTTAAGTAGCCACAAGTGGCTAGTAGCTACCGTAATGGACAGAACAGTTTGTAGGTACTTCAGTTTTCTTTGTTCACTTAAGGCTTTTTTTGGTCACCTCTTCTACCTCTTTTATATGTTTTTAGTGAATTCCTTGAGGTCAGGGAAGATGTTTTACTTATTTTATATTTTTCAATGTGCTATGGTGCTTAGAAAAATATTTCAATTAGTTGAGAAATGCATTTAAGGTGTATTAGTACCAAAGCAGTGGTTTAAATATATACTTCATTCATAGTATAGCAGTTTCATTATCACCGAAAACACTGTGACGAGTTTGTGAATTTCAAAAGCAAATGTAGCTGTATGCATAGTATGTAGCTTGCTGAAATGGAGTCTTTGGGATTAACAGCTGAGTTTAAATATACTTTCAGACATAATGGTAGCAAACCCTAGTTGCTGACTGCAGTCTCAGTTCGTACATGATTTTGATAGTTCTTTAAATTATCTGGATGGTAATAACCTACATCTAAGTTAGCTAATGTTGATTTCTGTTCCCTGATAGAGCTTCTTTCTTGAAATCCAATGATGAACTCAGCTGATACTGCCATTTGCTTTCGATAGTTTGAGAAAATGCTTTGGAGGATAAGTAATTATGAAGGCATCAGCTTAGAAATGATGAGTAATGTAGTCATTTAGGAAATTCTTGTGATCTTGGCTTGTGAATTTCTTCTTCTAGTAATTAGAAAATTCCTTAATTTTAGCTTAGCTCTAAGACGGAGGGAATTTTATTTTTATGATAAATAATGGTGTTTAATTATAATGACATTTTACGTAGACTTATACATCACATTTGAAAATTATTACTATTTTGTTTAATATGTTCTTAATGACTTATTATTAAAGTGTTTACAGCTTATTAGAATTGATGGCTTTGGTGGGGAAAGCTTCATAAAATGCCTTTTAATTATATATGTATAAAATATACACTTACGAATATGTGTGTGTATATATCTTTATATATATGTGTGTGCCTATGTATACTGGCATTCAAATTTATTTTTAAATTTTTTTCCAGTTTTATTGAAAAATAATTGATATGTATTACTTATAAGTTTACGTTTAAATTGATATAAATTCGGGGTGCCTGGGTGGCTCAGTCGTGTAAGTGTCTGCCTTCGGCTCAGGTCATGGTCCCAGGGTCCTGGGATCGAGCCCCGCATCAGGCTCCCTGCTCAGCGGGGAGCCTGCTTCTCCCTCTCTCACTCCCCCTGCTTGTGTTCCCTCTCTCGCTGTGTCTCTCTCTGTCAAATAAATCAAATCTTAAAAAAAAAATAAATAAATAAATTGATATAAATTACTTATATATATTATAAGTTTAAGTTTGGTGGTTGATTACCATATATTGTGAAATGATTACCACAATAGGTTCAGCTAACATCCATCTTCTCATATAGATACAGTTTTAAAAAAGAAAAAAAAAGAAAAAGAAAAAAGGAAAAAAATATTTCTTCTGATGAGAACTCTTAGGATTTACTCTCTTAACAACTTCCCTGTGTATCATACAGCATTGTTAGCTATAGTCATCAATGTTGTACATTACCAAAATTTTTTATTCTCTCTTTATTTAAATAGCATTTGCAAATGGATGTCTGATTTAACATGCTGTCTGTTTCTGTCTACCTATTTCTCTCTAATGTAGGAAAATTACAGATTCTCTAGTTAGGTAGATGCACAGTGCAACTAGAGGAAGTATTTTTTATATTCATTATTTTTGCAGAAGAAAGTATTTCACTTAGATTGGTGATTTTAAAAAAGTACTTTATTCTAGACTTCTAAATATTCTAGCCTTAAATACTTTGTAATTAAAAGGTTTGCTCAGAGAACTTAAGTTTTCATTGACGTGCTCTGCATTGATTTGAGGTTTTTGGAGAGTTAGTTTATGAGCCTCACATTTAATAGTTCATTACCACCTCTTGTTTTATAACAATAATTCTGTCTCTCAGATCGAAGCATTATTTTATCAACTTCATTTCTGCATGATTTATATTTATTTTAGCAAGTCAGTCAGTTCATTCTTAAAATGAACATTTGGCATCACTGAAAATAATTGAAAAGAATCTGTTGCCATTTCATACAGCAGATGTAAGAGGAGAGTTCCAGAAATGCTTGAGCTGTGTTTTATTGTGCTTGTGTTATTAGAACAAATGAATAATCCTCCAGGTGACTACCTGGAAGGAGAGGTATACTTTATTTTGGGGGGGAGATATTTTTGAATATTATCTGTTATATATATGAAAAAAAAAACACATGTAGTAGTACTTTATAGGTATAGTTCATGTATTTGCCATTTAAATATAGAAGGAATAAAAAGAGTCTAAAATTTATAATTTCCTGACTTAATTATCTTTATATGGTCATTTTTCAAATTATGATCATATGAAAGTATCTGGAAAATAAACCTGCATGGATTTAGGTTCAAATTTCTCTTTATTTTTTATTTGGTATTTGCAAATAAATATTCGATTACCATGCTGTCGCTGTGTGTCCGTCTCTCTTGCTTGCTTGCTTTTGTTCTCTTTATATCAATTTAGAAAAAAAAAATTAGTACATTGTGTATTTAGTAGAAATATGTACTTTCATGTTGTTTGGCAGCTGAGCAATAATACTGCACTATATAAATTAAGGTATACTTACACAGTGAATTTTTTACAACTTCATTAAATTATTTTTCTTAACTGTGCTTAAGGACATTTTATTGGTATTTATTCTGCATGAAGATCTGATACTTTAAATTTACTCTATAAATTTCAATTTTTTGTTGTTGGTATACTTGAAAAAAGTACCCAACTGTCAGTCCATTCCAACAGTGAAGAAGGCAGATGTAGCTGGTCCAGAGGAGAGAGGGTCTAGTTGGTGCATAAAAAATTCATGTCAGCATTTCGACACTGCATTCTTTTGGGGTATCTGTTATCACTGAATAGGAAACTGTTTCAAATTGACAGGCAGACAGAATGTTGTGCTGAATGTGTAAATTGGAATTATCACATCTAGCAGTTCCCTTCACCAGGTGCCTGCTTGGAGCTCCATTCTGCACTAATGTCGAGAGAGTGCCAGGAATAGTTCTGTTTGCTAATTATCCCTCATCTTTTCCAATGTCTAGTTTTTTTAGTAAACAGCTTGCCCAGGTGTTTTTAGGAATGTCTAGCAGGACAAGGCAAGACTGCAGGTGCTTATGTGGCAAGAAGATGCCATACAGAACACCGAAAACATCTATATCCATCTGTGTAAAAAAGATTATTGCTTTCAAGGGTTTTACTCTCTAATGTACTGAAAACAATAGTTGTCAGTACTTTGTTGGCCCTGAGATACTGTGCGGGCAAAAAAGTTGGAGTTGGTGTTTTTAGGAATGCTAGAACATTTAATTAGGCTTTATTTTGAGTCTCTTAAAAAAACTTCATGATATGCAACCTATGTGGATAAGCAGTGAAGTTTTCAAAGATTGTAAAAAATGAAGGCAAATCAAATATTAGTAAAGGAGTATTAAAGATGATTTTTTGTTTCTTCAAACTTTTTGCTCTTTACTACTACATATAATTCTGTTTTTTTCTTTTTTAAAAGAAATTGTTGTGCAATATATTACTATGATGTTTGAAAACAAAATTTAGAATTTTTATGCTTTATAAATTTATATCAAGCTGTTGCTAAGTATTGCTCAAATTAATTTGTGCTTGAAGCATTTATAATAGTGTTACTTTTTTGGAAATTTAATAACTTGAATCACAAAACTATCCTTTAATTAGTTCTATTAATTGTGTTTTCTTGGCTGTCGTAAACATTTTTGAGAGTTTGTGATCTATCTTTTGTCTATCCTGTGGGCATCGAATTTTCTTCCCCATTGTAGATTGCTTTTTCATTTTCTTTTTTTCTAATCATTTTTCCATTATGGTAAGATAATGAAGTGCTAAGTGCTCAAAGTCTGAAGATTTTATGAAGTTTCCTCTAGTTTGCCTAGGACTGTGAAAGTTGTCATGGCATTTTGACAGCCAGTCACATTTCAGTGATACTGCTGAACATTTCACGGGATTTATCCTGTCAGCTTTGATTTAGGATTAGACATTATTATCTTTTGTATTGACTTGGTCTCTGTTTCCTTTCACTCACATATCCTGTAGTGAAATTACGTTTATACCAGAGTTTCCCATGGGAGTGAGAAAGGGTATATATTCAAAGGCAGCAAGTTTTGGTGTAAAGTCCATCGGTTGAGATTCTGACTCTTAACTTACCAGCTGTGTGAACTTGTGCAACTTATTTAACTTGAGTCTGCATTTTCTTATTTGCTGTCAGGTTGGGAAAATGCCTACTTTTTAGAACTGTTGATGCTTAGAAAGGAGATGCTTAAAAAATCATTTTTTCGGGGCGCCTGTGTGGCTCAGTCGTTAAGCGTCTACCTTCGGCTCAGGTCATGATCCCATGGTCCTGGGATCAAGCCCTACATCGGGCTCCCTGCTCGGCGGGAAGCCTGCTTCTCCCTCCCCCACTCCCCCTGCTTGTGTTCCCTCTCTCACTGTGTCTCTCTCTGTCAAATAAATAAATAAAATCTTTAAAAAAAAATCATTTTTTCATCAGTTATTATTGAACACCTGCCCAGTGCTAGGACTGTGCTGTGTGGTAGGCATGGTTTTTGCCTTTACTGAATTTAGCAGTAATTAATGTACAAAACCTACAAGGAACCAGGGAGCGGTGCATAAGTGTCATACCCAGCTGAAACTGGATATGTCAAGAAACACTTTCTGGTAGAGATACCTGAATGTGTAAGAACTGGGCAGCTGAAGAAGAATGAGGCATTCCAGGAGAGGGACTAGAGTGTGCAAAAACATTGCCACTGAAAACTGTGGGGAATTATAGGTGGTCAAATGCATGTTTAAGGTGGTGGTGGTGGGGGAGGGGGTGTGACAAAAGATAGCACTGGATGGAGAATAGCACAGGTCATATGAAAGAGTTTAGGGTTTTGTCTTGTAAGTGACAGGATAATTACTGCATAATTTCAAAGGTGATTATAGATTTTTATTCTGGAAGCATTTATTTGCGTTGGATGGGATTGACTACGGAAAGCATAGAAAGAGAATGTTGAACCAGTTTCTGTGGGGCCTGGCAATTAACATAGAAAAGTGAAGCAGGCAGAGTATGAAACAAAACTGGAAAAATGTATGCTTCTCTATAGTTACTCAGCCCCAAGTGATTATTTTCAATGTATGTTGTCAGTTGGTCCGATTTATTTTCCCCAATAGAAGTTAGAAATTGATTTTTTTGTTAAGATTTTATTTTTAAGTAATCTCTACACCCATCATGGGGCTCAAACCTATGTCCTGAGATCAAGAGTCTCAGCTCTTCTGACTGAGCCAGCCAGGCACCCCAGAAATTGATTTTGAATGATGTATTTCCACAGTTGGAAACATTGGCAACTAATTCAAAACACAAATTCAAATATGGTGGGGGGTGGCAAATGAAATATACCTGTGAGTAGGCATTATCCTGTTGTCTGCCCATTTATACCCTTTTTCTTAAGACTTTTGCAGTAATCTAGGCCAGAAACAATGAGAGACTGGAAAAAAAATTGCAATGAGATTAGATAAAAAAGGAATGAATAGATGAGATTTCAGAGGTAAAATAAAAACGTTAGTTGATTCTGGTAAATCACTGATGAGGGATAGGGTGATTTATTCAGGTTTATTGGTGGTAAGGACGTGAAATTAATGGATGTTTGGGAATAAAATAAACTGGACTCTCCCAGGGATTCAGGGGGAGTCATACTGCCAGGTTTGTCCTGTGGAGGCTGAAAGATATAAGGAAACTGGTCATATCCAGCACCAATCCAAGATCAGGAGCAGCAGTTTTGGGGACTCTCTTTATTTGCTGTGGCTTCCCTTTGCATCCACTTGCCCCTCTCCCAGATACCAGGATACCAGCCGGCTATCTTTTTTTCCCCTTTGCCTTACCCATGATTGCTCCTCCCTCACAGTTTTATCTTTAGGATGACTTTAGTATACTCCACCCAGCCTTGTTCCACTTTGACAGCTTTGGCTCTTTCTTTTAATTCTGGAAATGCCCCAGTTTTCCTAATTGAGATCCTTGAGAAAGAGAGAAATCCATGGGCCTCACTCGTTTTGTATGAAGTCTTGTCATACATTTCTGTTGGGATTACAGACTAACTGCCCCTGCACTGAGGAACCGTCTTTTTCAATCACCTGTGTCTGGTTGCCCGTAGGATCTCATAGTCAGATTGACTTTGTCTTCTCGGCAGTGCTTATAAGCAGAGCATTTTTAGTTAAAATGAACTGAGTGCTGGCAAAAATAGCAATTAATATTTAGATATAGTAAGTGATGAATGTGGGGAGTCACGTTGGATCATGACTTCACTTAGATGAGAAATATAAAAAGAGAAGTGGGTCTGATGGGTAATTTGTGTGGTCAGTTTAATGAAGTTGCTAATGTGGGAAACAAAGGCAGAAGAAAAATTATTAAATGTCTTTACTACTTACAGTCCATTGACAAGTCCTTGAAACGGGCAAAGTGACATTCCTCTAGGAACTTAGCTGCCTAGACGTTAATACTTGTTAAGGGCAAAAGGCCCGACCCCAGGATCCTGTAAGTCTACTTTAACATATAAAAATTCCTTTGGAAAATTCCTTTGTCTCTATCTCCCAAAATACATGTTGGCAATTATCCTCCAGGCATATGACCCACTGATAATACATCTGAAGGGTCTCATGACTGAGTCTTTATTAAACAGTAACAAATGACCTTTTCCTAACAATAGCTAGTCCCCTCAAGGTCCTGGAAACCTGTTTCCAAAATACCTGGGAGGCTTACACTATCCATAATCACCTCCCAACTGGAAAGTAAACAATGGGTCACTCCTCATGACCCTAGTACAGCTCTTGCTGCTCCTGGGTCCTGTCCCCGTGCTTCAGTAAAACCACCTTTTTGCACCAAAGACCTCTCAAGAATTCTTTCTTGGCCGTCGGCTTCGAACCCTAGCATCTTTCCTACATCAGTTGCTACCATTAGAAGCATAATAATAAGTAAGCTCAGACTTAGACAAATGTGTAAGTGTGGCATACATCCAGAATTAAAAATATATTGTTAGGGTCTTAATATTTCACGATTTATAATCCTATAATACGAAACTTGCCTTAATAATTAAATAATAAATATGAGTAAAGTTTTTGGAAAACTTTTAAGTATAGAGATAACTAGTTTTTAATTTCTCTAATTTGTGCTTTTAATTTAAATCTAAAAACAATGGCTGCCCTTGGATCCTTCTAGATATCAGAGACTACACTAGATTCTTTCTATTCATTGTGCTGGATAATGTTCTCAACAGCTCTATGGGGTTTGTATTATTTTCTCAAAATGTACATGAGGAAACTTACGCACAGATAGGTGACTTAGACAGCATTAAATCAATAATAAATGCAGAGATGAGATTCATTTGTCCACCAGGACTGTGTGACATGACTTCTTGATGATTTTTAATTTGCATAATAATGAAAATCCACTTTCATTTTCAGTTTTGGAATGTTTCTAGATGTATATAGTGTGGTGCCTGCGATTAAGCCATTTGTATTTTAAGCAATGCATATGTATAAAAAGGAAATGACTTGTAAAAGGTTCATTAATGTACATGCACTATTCAAAGTCAGGCTAGGTCTGTTTGACACCAGAAAGCCTATTGAGAAAATGGAAGATGTAGGCATTCAACATATGCTTTTTGTCTCTGGTGCCAGACATCCTACTTAGGTTTATTTTTTTACTTCGTTGACTACGTTGACACATCAGTAGAAAAGCCTCTATCAGCCCACAGATGATTCCTTCTGGTAGCAGTTCTCTCAAATTCACCATCCATTGACAGCTTATATGCAGAGAGGGGTCTGTTCCTAATCCATAAATATGCAATTGGAAGATTATATTGTGATTTGAATGTACCACTATTTTTTTATTTTAAATTTGTGGGTTCTTGGTATATTATAGTATTTAAATAAATAATTGAATAAATGAATGCAATTTTTAAAATCCATATTGTGACTTTAGAGAGAATATTATTGGCTCTATACCATTGATACAACCATTTATAAGACCTCTTAGAAGAATTATTTTTGTGCTTATATAGCAGTTAATCTTTACTCTTACAACTGTCATTTAAATCTTTACTGTTCTACGTTGAGAAGTGGCCCTTGAAAATGTATAGGAATGGTAAACATTTGATCTTAAATGGAAAATTAAAATTAGCGGTTAGTTTGCACTAGGGAAATAAGGAAATGTAAAGATAAAGATTGACTACATTTGGACTTATGGAGATGAAACTGGATCAGGGAGGATGAAAGTTAAATATTATAATGCTCTAACTCTCTGAGGTATAAGCAGTTAGTTCTAGCCATTGAAACCTACAGTTACTCTCCTAGGTTCAAGCAGTATTGGTTTAAATGAGGCTTCATGTAGAAAATTTGAAAGTCTACACATGACATGTTAGAAGGGAGAAAGCCAGACCTAATGACATTTAGGACAGAACTAATGCCATTTAGCCAATAGTACTACTACTCCTTGACTCTGTTTATTCATAGTCATTTGTCATTTCATTGAGCAAATGATACATTTATTGAATTTTTACTATGTGCAAGTTTTTTTGTGGTTGGTGTTGTGAAGAACTGAAACCAAGAATTTTACCTGTTCCCATAAACTTTCTCTTAAGGCAAGAACAAACGTATAATGAAACTATTTAGAGCTAAGACCTAATACAGTATTTTCCTAATCTTTGCTCTTTTGAAGCATGACATGTTCTCACCTCTTTAGAGATTCAGCTTGAATTACAACAGGGTCAATACTTGAGTTAGCATTTTACTTGCTAAATTATAAGAATTCAGGATGATTACTTAGATGAGGGCCAGTTAAATTTTAGCCCCCTTTAAAAATGATAGCAAATGGAGAAAGACCTGAAGAAAAATCATTTACAAAACCTAAAAGACACATGAAATGAACTGTACACACATTAAACACACCCCCCACCCATGTAATAAAGAGTAAGTGTGCTGTTTGTAATTTAGAGTGCTTACTTTCTATTGGATATGGCTTATTTTCAGCTTGCTATAGAGTTTTTATTTTAACATGCCATGAACTTCGTAGTCACATAATGTGTATCATCATTTATTTTTCTAACGTTGGAAAATGTTGATTGAATAGTTTTGCTGTGTACCTCTATGAAGTTAATTGTACAGAATTTAAGTAACTATGAACATACATATCTTAATAATAATTGAGAAGGATTGAGAAGATACTACCAATACAAGTTGTAAATAACTGACACAGTTTAAGACAGGAAGTAAATCATAGTGACTGAGTTTTACAATATTTTAATAATTTGAGCATCTTATGATTTTAAAACATTTGCCACTTTAATTGTGATATGATTGTGTATAAATGTTCTTTAAATTTATGAAAGAAATTGTGTTGTTTAAATCATTTCTGTCAATTCACCAGTATTACTTTTATTTCTACTGTGTAGTATTTTTTAAATGTTTCATTTTTCAACCTCTCCATGATTTGAAATTCTCTTAAGTAAAAATGACCAAAAAAATAATTTAACTATACTCTGAAATATTATTTAATAAATGCTCACTTTTGTGTGTGTTTGTGTGTGTGTATGGGTTTTTTTTTTTTGTTTTTTGGTTTTTTTTGGTCATTTGGACTGTCATATTGGGTGAGACTTTAAAAAAATATGTCATAAAGGGTTTTAATGACTTTATTGAATTCTAAGCAAATTTAGAAATCATAAAAAATTAGAAAGAAAAAAAAGGATTTGAAATCCTGATCTCAACAAACTGATGTTTTCTTGGAACATCTGTTAGTGAATTTTTTTAAATTAAAAAAAAAAAAAAGCACTTCTTTTTCTTTAAAGATTTTATTTATTTGTTTGACAGAGAGAGAGGGAGAGAGAGAGAGAGAGAGAGCACAAGCAGGGGCAGCCACAGAGGGAGAGCCACAGAGGGAGAGGGAGAAGCAGGCTCTTTGCTGAGCAGGGAGCCCGATGTGGGACTCGATCCCAGGACCCTGGGATCATGACCTGAGCTGAAGGCAGACGCTTAACTGAGGCACCCAGGAGCCCCATACACTTCGTTTTCTATATTTTAAAAAACAAAACAATATGTTCTTACTTTAGACTTTTTTTTAGTGTACATTAACATGTTAAATGTGTATTATCTCTAGCCAATTTTATAGCCACGTATGTCAGTTACTTAGGTCTCTGTATTAGCTGGAAAAATGTCCCATAGTCACATGACACAAAAGGTGCTTTAGGGAAAAAAAGTTTCTAGGAATACAAAATTTTGGTTCTTGGTCTAACTCAGAGTGTAGTTAGTTAATTTCTCTTTTCCAAATTTCCTAATACCAAAAGTTAAGAAATTTAATTGGAAGGGGGCCAGTATATATGCTGATTCTAAACTTTGAAATAAAGTTAAGTCTACTGGAGCAATATATTTCTTTCTAATTTTGAAAGTGTGCTTGCCTTTAGTATACTTTTTACTCATTGATGTTTTTGATTTTTTTGTGTATTACCACTTTTATCATGTGATAGGTGATTGTTCTTAAGCATACAGCTATTTTCCAGTTGCTTAACTCATTTTCATTACATAGCTGCATTAATTTTAGAACATGTGCACATTTCACTGACATTTTAATAGGATGATAAAGTATTTTACCCTAGTTAATTTTGCAAAGATTTTAATGTTTTCAATAATATTATATCAGTTAAGAAACTTATCTACCACTTGATAAGAGATGTTAGAATGTCATGGCAAGTTCTGCATGTTGGTTTAAAGGTGTTGCTATGCACTGTTGACCAGAGAAATATAAATTTCATTGATTTATATATTATATCTTACTGATTCTATCAGTATCACTTCAAAAATGCCTTTTAACATTAGCTATTGTTATTTATCAACAAACCCATGGATGTGTTTGGTTTATACCTTGGACATATTCTATTATGTGGTATTTTGTCATAAAAGAATTTAGACTGAGTATTTTTGTCTTACATCAGTCTGTTTATGTACAGTTTTGTCATTATAGAGTACAGCAGAAGGCAGTTTGTGAACAAAGAAATCCTATATTTATCCTGGAATTTTATTTCCCTTGCCAAAGTTAAAACTAGCAAAGTTTGTTAATTAAGAGAAAATTAATAATATGTACTCATCATACAGTATTATGTATTATCAAGGAATTTTTTTTTAAAGGAATCTAAGGTGGATGAGAGAAAAAAACTTAAGTTTTGAAAAGTAGATACTTTTTTTAGAATAGATTAACCATGTTTTTACATTATCCCTGTTGGTAAATGCACCAGAAAAAACATGAACTAACCCATAATGAGCCAACATCTTTAGCAACTCTTGCTTCCCTTTTAGTTTGTCACTAATTTTTTAACTTTCTTTTAGTCACCTAGTAGCTCCTATAAATTTTTTTTTTATCTTCCTCTGGACCTCACTATTCC
Source organism: Neomonachus schauinslandi (assembly GCF_002201575.2). Classification (NCBI taxonomy): domain Eukaryota; kingdom Metazoa; phylum Chordata; class Mammalia; order Carnivora; family Phocidae; genus Neomonachus; species Neomonachus schauinslandi. The sequence continues at coordinate 66,956,877 of NC_058406.1, forward strand.
TCTCTGATAGTAACGAGGTAACTATAGTCTTTTCATGTAATAAATAGATCTTGTTTGAAAGCTAGTTTTACTTAGCTTTATTCTAGCATTAGGAGGGCCGGGATAATGTCTTTTGCCAATGTGGTTCCCAGACCTCAAAAAAGGGCAAGGCACAACAAATATGTTTCAAATGAACAAATATTTGGTGAATGAATGACTAGATGAATGAATGAATGAATGACTATACTAACAGAGCAGATGACTGTATTAATAGAGCTGAGTAAGCCTTTTTTTTTTTTTTTAAAGATTTTATTTATTTATCTGACAGAGAGAGAGAGAGAACAAGTAGGCAGAGAGACAGGCAGAGGGAGAGGGAGAAGCAGGCTTCCCGCTGAGCAGGGAGCCCGACGTGGGGCTCGATCCCAGGACCCTGGGATCATGACCTGAGCCGAAGGCAGACACTTAACCAGCTGAGCCACCCAGGCGCCCCTGAGTAAGCCTTTTTTGGACTGGATTCACTTTATTTATAAACTCTAGAGAAAGGATATTAATTTTTCGTAACAGTTTTATTCTTTGACCAGGCAAGTGCACCTATCACTTTTCACATCTACTGATGTCTCCCATGCAACCAGAGCAGTGTACATCATAGAGAAGATACTACTAAATAAATACTTGTTGGAAGAATGAGTAAATGAATGATCCCTTCTCTAGTCACACTATTGTTAAAAAGAAAAAATAAAAAAAGACCAGACCTTGTTTTGGTGGAAAAAAACTTTCCATGAAATCAGATAACATAAAAACTATGCTAGTTTGTAAGTACTCAGTCACAGAGAAAAATAAGCAAACACTGGAAGGCTGGGAATATGATTTTTAGTGTCATAATTATACTTTCTCATAGACAATATTCAGTATAGATTTTACAAAGGCAAGGGGCCTCCGTTTTATGGGAGTTTAACAGTGCAGTTAATTTAGGTGATTTGTTTGTGATCAACAATTGGAGATAACTGGTGTCAGAACACGAATTAGAAATTGGTTTGTATGATTCCCAGGCTATTGATCTTTGCTGCGTGTAGGGTTGTTTCCTTTATGGTTTTAGGCCCTGTTCAGTCGAATTGAGGATAGACCGCTCATGTTCGTCTTCATACTGTATTGCAAGCTTTTGAAGTACCTACACCACAGTACTCATTGGATGTGACTCAGGGTTGCTTGGTTGTAGTATTTTCCTGTTGCCTTCTAAGTATTGCCTTTGTGCCCGAGGAGCCTGGGGTTTTAAATGATAATCCCAGAAAGAATCTTCTCCTAGAAACTGAAAAAATCATCTAAAGCCATGTTTGACAATCCTTTTCCACCACTCGCGCTGCCGCCCTCACCCCTTTGAAGAATATGACACTTTGCCCTAAACAACAGTGGCTCTCCTGTGATGATTCTTAAGTTGCTAATAGTGGATTACAGTGAAGAGATGAAAAGATAGCAGATTGGGTGGGATGGGGATAGCTCAGTCTCTTGCTGTTATTTACATTTGATTTAGTATAAAGTGAGATTTAATTGTTTATATTAGGGCCAATTAATGGGGAAACCCAAGAAACTGGTATTATATATCTAGAGCCTGCTAAAGAATGAGGAGCATGTTTTCTCACACAAAAAGGTTAGAGGTAGAATTATATACATTGTATATAAAATAAATAATGATGTTGTCTGAGAAGATTAGAAGTTAATACATTTGACCCGAACTTTTTGAATTGTGTGTCACAAGTATTAAATCATCTCCAGACTTTTGTAGTTCCTTAGTACTGGGGATTAAATTTATATGGATAGCAGCAGATATTTTGTTTTTAAACTGCTTTAGGTATTTATAGAAAAAAATGTTAGAAAGCAATTGTAATTTTCTGATATAAGTAGCAGCAATCTGTTGTGGAGGAAGAGCTAAAAATTCTGGAATTAAATTTTTCTTTATTATATGTCACTAAAACTGTGAAAACTTACATTTTCAGCATTTTGGGTCTTTTAATTTTATACTTTAGTATGCACTTATTTACTGTAAGTATGGATCAACAATGTTATGGCCAACAGTCACAAACATTCCAAAATAGTAAGTCATCACAATATATTTCATGGCTTAATTCTGTATATCCTTCTAACAGTAAGGTACTCAGTGTGAACCTCAGAACTATCAAGCATGAAAATTTGGTTGTATGCAAAATGAATTGCCAAGTGATGTGTCTGAAGGCAGCATATCACTTGGCAAATGTGTACTAAGTGAGGACCTCCTTCTGATTCAGAAAAAATTCAGTGTGTTTCCTATAGCACTGAGACAATGCGTAGAGGAATTCTTTTTCCTTTTCCTCCAAATAGCAGCCATTGACATAGGTACCATATTGCACAAGTGAATGAATTGGCAAGTGGCTTATTAAGATTAAAATTACATATGTGTATATGTTTACATGATTATTGCATGATTTCTATTTAATTTGACAGTCTCATTTGCATTTTTGTTAGTATGAAAGTTTCAGTCACTATAAATATATTTACAGTGAAGTAGGAAAATGAGATTTTCTCATCTCCCTGGATTTGACTATCCATTTTACTTTATTTCTAAAACTTGTGAAGGCTCGCATATACTGCTTTGCAGGTAGCAGATTCTCCATATGTGTTAGTATCTTGATCCTTTTTCTCTATTTACTATTCACTCTAAACAAACAGGTTTAACTATTTTAAAGGATAATTTAGCAAAAATGTTCCATTGTCTTTCAACTTCCTAGATATATTTCTAAAAATGTAACCTTTTTGTTTTTCCAAAGTTTAATTTAATTTCAACTGGTAGACAAAACCAGTTGTGGAGCAGTGGCCAACATTTTTTTTTCAGTTACTTCCATGCCATCTTTCTCTTCTGACTTGTTAGCTAAAATACATTGAAATAGGGGCGCCTGGGTGGCTCAGTTGGTTGGGCGACTGCCTTCGGCTCAGGTCATGATCCTGGAGTTTCCGGGATCGAGTCTCCCATCGGGCTCCCTGCTCAGTGGGGAGTCTGCTTCTCCCTCTGACCCTGCCCCCTCTTGTGCTCTCTCTCTCATTCTCTCTCTCAAATAAATAAATAAATAAATAAATAAAATCTTTAGAAATAAATAAATAAAATACATTGAAATATTGCGAGTTGATGAGTGAGCCATATCTGATTCCCTAATTAGAGTTTTACTGATACAAAGATAAATGTGAAGTATTAAAACTGGAAGAATTTTAACAACTTCACTACATTGCAGCTATTTTTTAATCACTTTTATTTGGAAATATGGAACATTCACATCGTATCTGTTTTAATGATTATAATTTACTCAATTTTCCTTCCTTCCAATATGAAGAGATCACTTTCCTCTGAGCACTATAGAGTAGGAGCTACCTGTTCTAGGAAGTAATCTCCAATTCTTCCTGGTTTCTTATATTTCCTCAAATGTGGGATTAGTAGTTTTAGCTACTGGTTTTGAGCCAGTAGTTTGTTTCTTCTAAGAAATACCCAGGGAAGTGTAGTGGCCTTTGTAAGTAACCTTTGTTGTATGCCGAATAGACAGAACTGAGAACAGAACTCCCAGGGAGACAGTTCCTCACCGTAAAGGGAGGGAGAAAGGTTTACATCATAACTTTCCGTGAAAACTTAATTAATTTTTGAGGAGCATTGAAAATTTTGTTTGAAATATTTTTATTTAAAATGTTCTGTACAGATTGTGAAATTTAAAAAAAACTGTGTTTGTTTAAAGTTCAGAAAGATAAAGGTGATACCAAGAAGGAACAGTTTATTGGGCATTTTTTGTTTGTGGAAGATTTTTTGTGCTAATGGTCATAAAATATGGATCTTATTTTCTATACTGTGTAGATTAGGGAAAAAATGTCTAAGTATTTTGGTAATTTACTGTCCAAGATCACATAATTTTTAAGTTAGTACAGCTGAGATTCAGATCCAGACTTTGCTCTGGAGTCCCATGTTCTTACTTTTAAGGCATGCTGAACTTAGAGGAATAGGGAAGAAATATTAACATTTCATACACTTGCCTTCTTTCTGTTTCTGGAACATGCCATAATTTTCTTTTGCCTGGAACTCATTCCTCAGGTTGTCATATCACTGATTTTTTTCTTATCCTTTAGGTCTTGGCTCTAATTAATGTCAACCCCCCCAGAGAGGCTTTTCATAACTATCTTATGGAAAGCACCTCCCAAGTTACATCATCCTATTTATTTTCTTCTTTAACAGTTCTAGTATCTGTAAGTACTTTTATTTGTATGTCTCTCCCCCTATAAGCTCTAGGAGGACAGGGATCTGTCATTTTCCCTTTTGTTTCCTCAAGTTTTATTTCGCATAACAGTACTTGGCTCACATTAGCATATTCAGTAGCTATTGGTTCAGTGATCAAATACAACTTTTTATATATCTGGTTCCCTTTAAATATGTAGAGATAAAGAATTACTATTTTCTCAAAAAGTTTTAAAGAAATAATTAAAACTGCACTTCAGTGTTAGTTTCCAGTTTTACTGTGGTAGTCAGAAGTTATTTAAAAAAAATAATGTTATATGTAAATTTCCATGAAAATTATTGGAAATTCTTATTGAAACGATACTGATATAAGACATTTTGTAATATTGCATTAATTTTCCATACAAGATCCACTTCTGCAAGCATATTTTAATTATTAAGTTATTAACTTGATTGTATATCTTACACAAAAGAAAGTAATCTTTCACAGATATTTGGGGTTTATGTGATTTCAGTTTTTGCATGAAATAGGTCCTCTCAAGACCTTGTGTTTAGCATCAGAATCTTACACAAGTCTTAACAAACATTAACTAAGGGTGAGCTCAAAATACAGAATTATAAGTGGCAAGTAAATGCTTTCATTGCTAGAATGCAAGTTGCTACCTTTGGTTACAAATAAATTATACTAAGTTATTTAAGAAGTGCATTATGTTTCTAGACAAAAGAATTTGAGATCTATGTTACATAGAATAGTGATTTCTTTTTAAACTGTGGAGAGTAGGAAAAAAAACCCCACTAATTTAAGTAGTTTTTCTTAAGTAAATTTAAGTGGGAGTGATTCCTTTCTAGTCTAATTAGCTAGACAGGATAGATGAGAGATAGAGTAACCTTGTAAAATATTTCTAGTGATCTTATAGTAGCCAATTGATTCTGCTTTAAAAATTATAATATTTTCATATCTCAAAATTCTTACACATCTTACTTGATTTTGGCAATAAGCTACTATTATGATTAGCGTTTGGTGATTACTGCAATCTCAATGTTTTGAAATGTCTACTTTCCAAAAATAACAAAACATAGCTTGGATGTCATAGTGTTTTGTGAAACTAGAGGGCAAGGTAGCGTTGTTGCTGAGCCCCATGGGAAGAGGGGAGCGCTGTTTTGGGTGCCTATAAAAACAAACCAAACTCCTTCCCGGGAGTGTTCGGACTTCCTTTGCTATGTGCAATGGGCCTGCGCCATGTAGCTCTTTTTCGATATGTACCAGAAAGTCAAAGAGTAGGAGGTAGCTCTACTGATATACAAGAGAAAAAACAAAATTGAGGCTGGTGAGTGAGTTTTGTATTTAATTCTATATTTGAAAGTAACTGGTTTTAAATAACTGTGCAATATCTGATTATCTGCAGATTAATACTTACCCACAAACATTTTAAAAAGTGTGATTGTATACTGCTTTTCCTTGGAATTGCTAAAAATGAAGTACCTAAATGAAATACAATTATAAAGGAAAACTAAATATTTGATTGCAGAGTCAAGAATAAGTAATGTTTTTAAAAATTTTAATTTGTATGGTATTTGCACTTCATGTGAGTATCAGGAATTAATTTACACGTCTGTGAAGAACCTAGATTCTATTCATTGTTCTCTCTATGTCCTGCGACAACACTACCTTCTACACTTAGGGTGAGATACAGACTTCAGTGGTTCTTAAAATTTTGGAGCTTCGGGAACCCCTGGAGAATCTGATAAAAGCTGGACAACACCTCCCGGGTAAATACAAAGATTGACACAGACACAAAATATTAAACCCTTAGAATTTACTTAATAATAAAGCTCCACTTTGGATAGATTGTGTGTGTGTTATAAATATTTTACTGTCTTTTTCTTTTTCTCTTTAAGGGTTTCATTGATTATATCCATCTTTGCCACTTGCTATATCCCAGACACTGGTGATATTGTTGTAGAAAAACCAGACAAGTTTTAACTTACACCTAGTTAAAATCTAGGGGAGACTGCATTAACTAATAAATTACAAATGGGGTCGATTCTACAATGATGTTTTCTTGGTGTAGTGGCCACTTTCATCTGAGTCCCCCACCCCCATCCCCTTTCCCTGTTCTTTCTCCATTTATTCTCGACCAGTTAACAAAAATTAGCTCTATGAAATGTAATTTGGGTCACTTTCTTTCCGTATTCAAAATTCTTTGGTGTCCTCAATTGGTGTAAACCCCTAAGTGATGTAACTTACGGTTTTCTCTCTGTCTTTCCATGGAGCCACTCTTGGATAGACTCCCTTGTCTTCAGGCTTACTAGTCTTACTTTAGTTCTTGTAAACATCTGAAGGCCTTTACACGTATAGTTTCTTTGCCCAGAATCATTTTCCCCTCACAATTACTTCTTTTATATTTTTTAGATTAAAATTTAAATATTCTTATCTTACAGAAGCTACCTGCCCAAATAAAATGTCCTCTTCTCTCACAACCTCCAGACATACAACACTTTAACTCCTCACCTATTTCTTTATTAGTACCTTCTGCAGCATGAATGTGTGTGTTTATTTTACATCTTTTGAGAGAGAGGTAGGTACCTATTATTCACACTAATTTTGGCTCCGGTGGCTGGGAATCCTATCTTTGTTTTAGCCAGCTCCTTGTATATTGTATGCTGTCATCCTTTAATAAATAAAGAGTTGGAATGTAGGTGGGAATGTTTGACCAAAGTAGGGGAGTCATGTTATTCTTCTCTGGAGAATTGTGAAAGGTACTTGGTACATTTGACTAATTGAAGTAAAGTATAGAGATCTTGTGTTCAGACCAAGTGGGACCCTGTGGCCTATGTTCAGGATTTTCATCTTCATGCTAAGAACTGGTAGTAACCAGGAGCTTGGCCTGATGAGGCTGTGTTTGGAAAGGTCATGATTGCTGTGAGGAGAAAGGCTTATGAAGTAGGGAGGTTGGAACTAAAATGAATGTGAGGAGATTTGAGAAGATGTTAGGAGAGTTCCGGCATCAAAGATCAATAAGTGGATTATCTTGCTAAAAGTAGAGACAAAGAAAAGGAAAGGCATGAGAAAAATAAATAAAACATTAAAACCAGCCAGAGTTTGAGGTGGGAAAGCTGGTGTCAGGTTGATTCTTGGGTTTCTTGCTTGTGCAACCTGGACGAATGTGGGTGTTTTCGGCTGAGATAGAAGAAGACCACATTGTTGTCCAGGTACAGATATAAATCTGTTTCTTGTGTTTTACTCTAGGTCTCTTTTTTCTTTCATTTTCATCTTCAGAGTGTGTTTTCCACTATTTTCAAAGACTGTAGGGGTAGAAAAATTGGCCACCCCTGTTATTAGCATTAGATTGCTATGTATAATGACTTCCAACGATGGTAAATGCACTTGAGCCTACATATGAAAGTACTGTAATAGAAAATTACTAACATATAGGTATACTTTGAATACTTCAACTATTCTCTTAACAGTTTATAAAGAAGTATAATTTCTCACTGTTGTGTAGAGAAGATGAATGTCAGTCAAACTGATCATCAAAACCATTGAAAACAATTGGTTTATTAAGTGTTTATGAAATGTAAAGTATAATTGTGATTTCTTAAAATTGGATAAGATACATTAAATGTTCAGATCATACTTTCCATTTACTTAGGTTGACATGTTAGCTTTTTTTTTTTTAAGGGAGATTTAAATGGACTCTTTATGAGGTCAGGTTTAATTTTGAATTCTTTTGTATTTACTTATTAAGTGTCCATATCTTTGTATGACAACTTGTTAGTCATTTGAGCTACATTGGCAAACACTACAGCTACATATCTTGAAAACTGTAGTGTTACACCATGTCAAAATTGAACAAGGAGGAAATGCACATTTTCCTGTATGAAGCAACAACAAAAAATTAGTAACACTCATTATGAGAGTTGTATGAAATTAAAGACTTGGTTTGTGCCAGACAATTATTCAGAGTTAATTTCATACATATTGTGTATCTGCACATAAAACTTTTTATACATATTCATGAGAGTTTTTTAAAAGGAGAATAAAATGTGGTTAATTTATTAAAAATACATTTTTTGATAACCTAACATTTGTTGAAGCTTATGACTTGTACAAAAACTTTTTTTAACTTCTAATTACCTAAATTGGAATAATTAGATTCCTTAGATCTTATTTAGTACATCTACTCAGTCTAAAAACAAGGAATTACCAGTGTTCTTTTCCCATTTGTACTTGAAATGCTCTCATAAGAAGTAAATACTGTTTATCCTTTCTTGCAACATCTTGATATATGTTAACACAAAGTAAGACTTTATAAGGTAACATTTCTAATCGAAAGAATCAGTTTTCAAGTAAAACAGAGGTAGATATGGGGACTTTTCTCTTTGTCAATTTCAAATAATAGCTTCATATTTTGGAAAATACCCATAATGATAATTTAATTGGGCTATGAAATTATTTTCAAGAAAGAGGAATATAAACTACATTTTAAGTTATCAGAATAGCTAGTCCTAATGAAAACATATTTACATTTATTTGCAGATAGTATTATGCATCGATCAAAGTTCTGGTTTTTATCGGTGTTATACTATCAAAAATAGTTTCTATTTGTACATGATTCATTTACATGTTAGCATAGTTAAAACAACCAAAACCATACTTTTTTTTTTTTAGGTTTTCCATTTTTCTGCTTATGAATACTTTTATACACTTGTATTGGTTGGTACTTATATAAAACTACTTTTAAAAACAGTTTCTTCCAATTTACCTAGTTAAAGTTATTACCTAGTTAAATCATTAGTAAATGATAATCTTTTGCCTCTTTTGGAGACAATATTTTTATTGTCTGGTTCTGAACTACATAACATAATTGTAAATGACTGTGTTATTGGTGGAAAATGAAAAATAAAACTGTACTTTTCAAGTCAGTGTTTTAATAATGTCTTACTTCATTTCTCATTGATTTTAAGTATTAATTTGTCACCAGACACTGATAGCTAAAGAGATTAAAATTGTTTAAAATTAAATTTAGCATCTTTTTTAAAAGATAAGGATGTAGATTGGTTTGTTCCCAACTATTTTGTATTCTCAAGGAAATGCATGAGGCCAAAGTAGTACTGAAAAACTTAAAAGTCAGGCCATAACCTTCTGAGTTGTAAGTTTTCATGGATTTGGAGACAGAGTTCCTTAGAAATCCTGACTTTAGTCTGAAAAACTGCAAGTAGAATCACTTCCCCTACCTCAAAGGATTCTTACCAATTTTTACAGTTTGTGGTTTAGATCTTGCACATTTTTATTTTGAAGGCGCTTCTGATGCTGATGATCTGAATGTTCCCTGTAACCTTTTTGTATTGACATATTCTTCTCAGAAAGACATTTGTTCACCCTGTTAGTACTGGTGCTGACAGACTTTTGTGTTTTAGTCTGGCTCTCCTAATACTCATGTCAGATTAAGTAGAAGGAGGCATATGTCCTTAGAAATTATATTAAATATTTTGTACTTTTGTTTCTGAAAAATCATTGCCAACAGATGACACTAAGATATTTTTATAAATATGTAGATATATTCTGGATATCTTAGGGATAGTACATAGTCTATATAATCATGATTTTCCTATTGTGTTGGTGTCAAAATCGTTTTTTATTTAAAAAAAAATTTTTACAGTCCCACCTTTTTTTTTTTAAAGATTTCGAGAGAGAGAGAGAGCAAGAGCAAGAGCACACGAGTGGGGAGAGGGGCAGAGATAGAGGGACAAGCAGACTCCCCGCTGAGCAGGGAACTCGCAGCAGGGCTCAGTCCCAGGACCCCGAGATCATGACCTGAGCCAAAGTCAGATGCTTAACTGACTGAGCCACCCAGGCGCCCCTAAAAATGTTTTTTTAATGTTCATCAGTAAAAAGGAATGCTGGCAAGTCTATAGTGTGCAAAAATAAATACAGTAAAATAAGACAATCAGAAACACTTGTAATTTATTACTAGATCGTTTTTTTAGCTTAAATGCTTAACTCTTTGGAGAACGTGAAAGATTAAAATGAGCAAATTTATGGTATGAAACCAGAATGTGGAATGTAGATTAAAATAAACTAAGTACTGTGTTTATTCTGTATTACTGCATCTTGTAGAGAAAATGATGAAGTTAAAGCTCAAGTTTATTTTTAATTCAGGGTCTTGACTGAAATGTAAAGGCACTTTAAGCCACCTACCTATTTCAGAGATGGTATGGATAGACCACCTGCTGTTAACACGCTGTAAGGAAAATGGAGGGATGTAAGTGAGTTTTGGTGATTTGCCTGCCTCTGAATATAAATGAAGCTGAAAATCTTCTGTCCTATGTTCTCAATAGTGAACTACTAGACTGTTCAAATCTTTGTGCAAAAATGAAGGCTGTTATAAGGGATTACCATTAGCTTCTTTTATTTTTTTTATTATGTGAATACTTGTTAACTCTGGATAAATCAAATATAATTCGGTTATAATACTCTTTAATATGTCTTTAAATATGGTACTTGGTGAAGGTGCTTTGACATATCCTGACTGAAATGTAGGAAAAAAACATTTTATTTGAATAGCATAAGTGATAGATCAGAGTTATGGCTAAGAATGAGAGAAAATGGAGTAGCCATAGTCAGCCTAGCTAAGGTAGTAAAAATATTTTTAGAGTTCAGATGTCTTCCACATGAGACAAGACTGGTAAAATTTGCTGAGTATATTAGATGGCGGGAGGCTGGAAATTTTTTGAAAACTTGGATAGTATATTCTATGAATAGTATTGTAATATCTGAGTAGAGAATGAGGGAACTTGAAATAATCACATGATTCTTAATTTCTCCCCAATATGGAAATACCTAATTCTTACCAGTGAACACATCCAAAGTGCTGGTGTTGCTGAAAAGAATTTCAGTTTTGTTTTAGTTATCTATTGATAAAGTTTACTATAGGTTCACATTCCTTCTGATGGTTATATATTAAGATGAGAAAAATATACAAAGCTGTCTAATTTTAGATGTAGGTAAAAAGATGGATTAGTGAGAAATTATATTTGTGAATAATTCTTTATCTCCAGGTTTCTGTGTGACATTGGGTGGTTTTATCCTAAGAATCCATAAAGAGTTTCCTAGATCTTTTCCCACTCATAAACTTTCAAAAACCACAAAACCATGCTTCATTTTGGATGAGCAGCTGCTCCAACATGCCCTCTTTATGCTCATCCATGGCATCAAAAAACTGCCATTCCACTCTTTCTGCATACCTGTCTTTGGAAACAACTTAATTGTATGAGATTGTCATAATGTTGCTTTAAGTCCTTCTGAAGATCATAGGTCAAAGTGAAAATTAAAGGTGAGCCTTGCTTTATAGTGTCAATTACACCTTTTGGAGCATTGGTGGAATATTGATCAAACATTTTAATAATCCGTTTCAGTCTGGATTAATTTATATATTGTGTAAAGTTCATTAAACGTAACAACATGGAATGAAATTGTGAAATTTTTGATCCTGGAGGTCCCTGCCTTATTACCCTTAATGAAATTAGACATAAATGAAATGTTTATTGATATTTAATATAAAAGAACCTATAGCATTATATCCTCAAGTTTTCCAAAAATGTTTCTCAGTTGCTGTTTTCCAGATCTGAACTCCCATTGTAAAATAGCAGAGGAACGACATCTTAGTATTTATTAATACGTGCTTCTAAATATTATTTTGCGATTAAGTCTTTTATACAACTGTCATGTAAATTTAAAGGAAATACGACTTATGGAAAAGTCATAATTTCTGATATAGCTTTAGGTTTTTGAAATTAGTATTAAAGGAGAAATGTTTGACTTGCTCAATGAGCAAAAAACTTTTTCTGTAGTCGTGATTTGCTCATGCTACCAAAAGAAAAATACCTGGCTTGCTTATGTTCTAAACTCTTAATTCTATAGGTTGCACATCCTTTCTTCACAAAATCCCTTCAGTAAGTGACCTTGTCAAACAAAAGTGGGGAATAATGGGAGGCAGCCCAGGGACAGTGGCTCATTTACAAGCAGCTGTTTGCTACTGTCAGAACAAAGGCAAATCAGAGTTGCATTAAAGGGATGTGACAGGCAGAGTGAACAACTGTCCCAACTGCCAGCCCACTTCCCTAATAATACTTATCTTTTACTGTTTGGTTGAAAAATTCACTGGCTTAAGTAGTTATTCATAAGGGAATGGGGTGAAAATGGATAAGAAAGATCCAATTCTGTCATTTAAAAAAAATACAGAATTATGGAGTAAAATTTATTAAAGCACTTGTATAATGCTTTTGAGTGACAGAAACATTATGAATACATTCCATTCCATAGACTTTTAATTGCATTGTTTCTTGTTACATAGGATTTGAACTATGATACAATTGTATTTTTAATATTGTACCAAGTTGTGATTAGATTCTTGATGTACTTTTATAAATTTGGAACAACAGTTAAATCTTATTCCTTAAAAGAGTAATTGAGCGCAGCACCCTTCTTACCATGTTCACATGGGAAAAGATTTGCCTTTTATTTGTGTCCTGATATACACTCTCCCTTTTTGTTATTGTTTTTTTTGGGGGGGGGAGGGACTTTAGGTTTATTGTGACTTGTGTGCTGATGTGAAATGGAGAGTATTGCCTGTATACAGCATTTGCATTTTTTAAATAGTGCTTTTAAAATGTTCCAGAGAGGTACATTTTCTTCCACCCTGCCTCTTTAATGCAGTTAGTAATATGTCCTTCAGTTGAACTTTTCCCCCATAAATCAATTATGCATTTGTGATAGTAGTTCAACTTTTTAAAGTGCATAAAGGAGATTACTGTATATCAAGGGCTTGTGAAAGAAGTCTTTATTCATTTGAATAAGAATCTAGACCTTGAAAATTTTCACATTTGTGTGTCTTTCACTGAATGGTGTAGGTAGTTAAAAAGTTGACATTTTCTAAAAATTAGCACATTTGAGCTAAATTTTTAAATATTTAAAGCTAAACTATCAAAATGCTTTTCACATATGACTTTATAGGATATAAATGAATTCAAAAATATAAAAAGTTTTTAATGCCTGGCCAAAGAGGAATTGAGGTTGGTTGTATCCTATGCTTTGAATATGATCTTGAAATATTTTTTAAAGCAGATACAGGTCTATTTTCTCATTTACTCGTATCATTACTTTGTATTCTACCTTGAAATATTTAAGAATCCCAACGTTTGTTAAGGCTATACCTTTGTTATATTGTTTTTCATTATTTTCCTGTAAAACTCTTAATGATACTAAAATGGACAACATGTGATCTTTTGCACTTATTCAGATGTACTACAAAATGACTTTTTTTCATTGATTCTGTTAGACCATTTTGGACCATGAGAGAAATCCTCGATTTACACTTAATAGAGCTTTTCATGTAATAACAAGTAGAGTTACCTGACTATCAATAAATGCTTGTTTAACTTGAATGATAAAGATAAAGATAAAGACTGCAGAATTTAAAAAGGACTTTGGAGATAATTTAAATCCTACCCTTTCATTTTTTACTTGAGGAATATTTCATGACTTGATGTTTGTTCAGGATAGCAGTAAGTTAGTAGCAGATTCAAAGTGACTCAAACCCTCAGACTGAGAGAAAAAATATTTAAAAATTCTTGACTTTCATTGTTATTCCCTGCCTTTGGTTTTTACACAGCTAAATCTACTGATTTTGGAAGCTCAGCTTCTAAAAAACTCTCAGCCGTGGAAAAAACTCTCAGCCGTGGTTTCTGAACTGTGGACTGGTGCAGGTTATATTTCATCAAGCTCAGTCTCTTACATAATGGAATTGAAAGTCGAATTGATTTCCTTTTCTGAAACAAGATTCCCTGGGTGCTCATCTTAACCACTCCTGCTCAACCCCTCATTCTACAATATTGAGTCTTAATTCCTATTCCTGTCTCCCTAATCACCCTTTTTTATAGTTCTTGTTTGTTTGTTTTGAGTGCCAGTGAAGTAACAACATTTTGTTGTGATAGATATTCTCATTTTAAGATGACATGGATTCTCAGGATTGATTTTCAAACTAAAAAGTCTTTGCCTTTTTCGCTGTGCGTCAGAATTTATTGCTGTGATTGACATGACTAAGGTGGCATGACAGTGCTTACGAGCATGGTCTGGGGCCGGAGTGGTTGAGTATGAATTTCAACCTGTTCAGTCTTAAACAGGAGTACTCTCCTGTACGTGACCTTGGGCTGCTTCCTTAACCTCTCTATGTCTGGTTTTACTTATCTTTACATGAAGATTGATTACAATAGCACTGTTAGGAGGATTAAGGAAATTAATATTTATAAAGCACTAAGACATTTTGTTTAAAAAAAAAAACTTGGTATTTTGGGGAAAGAAGTTTGAGATAGATCTTAAAAGAAATTTTGCCACCAGCTTAAACAGAAAGCTATAGGGATACTTGCCCTTAGAAGTTACTGATTGTGGCTTACCTGCTTAATAGCCGTCAAAACCACTGGAAATGTTTACCACGTGTTAATCACGAGTCAGGCTGACAAAGGCAGTTTAATTGTGTTTGAAAGAAAGAAAAGTCTCTGTAAATCGTGTTTACAGATTTAAAAAAACAAACTAGATGGGAGTATTTATAAAAATCTATAATTTTCCATTTGTTTTACTATATTGGAATATTATGTAGTCTTAATGAATAAGCATTTATAGTTCCTGGTCCTAAAATTGTACTACAATATGGGGGGAGGTTTGTTCTCTGGTAAGCTTCCCTAGAGATTCAGGGGACCCATAGTTTTCCAAGTGAGTAAGTCTCTTATGTTCAAAGTCCATCCCTTAGGCACAGGAAGACTATATAGTGGCCTTCCTTGTTCCTCTTCCCTAACATAACCTGATATGACGCGGTTTCTCGTTAGGTACACATCTTACATACTTGTACAGGTCCCATACTACACATACATAGAAATTACTATAATAGAGATCAGAAATCTAGTTATTAATTGATTTGACACTCTTACAATTATTTATAAATAAATATTACTTTATCCCACTCACTGAATACCGATGATACATTTTTGGAAAAATGTTTCAAAATATATGAAAATATAGCAGCATATAAAATTTAAGTTATTATGTGTATGTTTTTAAAATTATATGTTTGGCTGATATTTATGTTGGGCCATAGCTTAACTATGTATGAATAGATGGTGAAGACATCACATGAAAAGAAATGATAAGAGGTTTGATTTTTAGTTGTTTTGTTAAAGTATTCTTTTTGTTTTTAAGATTTTATTTATTTATTTGAGAGGGAGAGAATGAGAGGTAGAGAGCACAAGAGGGAAGAGGGTGAGAGGGAGAAGCAGACTCCCTGCTGAGCAGGGAGCCTGATGTGGGACTCGATCCCGGGACTCGAGGATCATGACCCAAGCCAAAGGCAGTCGCTTAACCAACTGAGCCACCCAGGCGCCCCTGTTAAAGTATTCTTGACTTAAAGTAAAAAATAGACTTTAGAATATTTATTTATTCTTTTCATTAAAGCAGGCATTTAAAAATTACTCCTTTGTTTGGAAGCTAAATAATGAAAAATGCTTTTTACATGGCACTGAATCAGTCTGTTAGTCATACTTCTTCTCATAGCAGAGGAGGACATTTATTCATTACTTTGCTGAATAGTACTAACACACTAGCAGATGGTATCTTTCCAAGGAGTTTGTCTTCAAAAAAGAAATTAAAATACTGTAATACCAGAGAGAGATGTTGTAATGTGTCCCTTTTAAATTAACTGGTTATTCTTTCCAACTCTTTTAAAATTATGAACTAGCTCAATGTCACATAAAAGGCGAAAAACTAGAGTAAGTGGCATTATGGGAAACTTGAAATAAATACAGGTTTATAGTTCTATTCTTGAACACACTAGGATGTATTTTCTTAAAAAGATAGCATGTTATATACTATAATTGATTCATATAAGAAGTTAGCAGTTTTAAATTATAAATAAATACACATTCTGAAAGAAGATACTTCCCCTAAAACCATTTAATTAAAACAAATTTGATAACCTAACAATGAAATTAAATATGAAAATAATTTCTCTGTTTCTTCCTTTTACTCATACCTGGACCCTTTCAAGGAATGATCTGTACGGCTGATTGACTTTGAGACCATTGAATTATTTCCAATGCAGGACCAGACTGTGGGAGTCTGTAGCACTGTAGGATTAGAAATGCGTCATATGGAGAAGTAGATTCAGAGTCCGTGTGATTAGGAAATATCTGGAGGAACGGAACTGTTCTTATAACATAGAGTTATTATTGAAGAGACTTGGGAAAAATCTCAAAATACTTAACAACTAAATGTTTGAAAAACTAGAATCACAGTTGAAAATAAATCATTTGTTTTGACCTTTTCCTGCCACTAATGTGCCCCTAAACATATCCTTGGGCAGAGACTTATTATTTCTGGACTATTGTTTCCTTATCTGGAACATTACCCAATTGGATTAGACAGTTCTTAAGGTGTTTTTAAAAGCTTTATAACTATTTGATTGGTGATTATTTTCTCAACCAAAATAAAAGATTTAAAATGAATTTGCCCAAGTGAGATAGGTATATCTGTAATGACATGTAAGGGAATTCTTATAGTGACTATTCTTCATACTTGTGGTTAAAAATCAAATGTTATGGAAGCTAAAATATAAAACAACTGAATTTGATTTCCAGTTCTTTTTATTTTAAAGATTTATTTATTTGTTTGAGAGAGAGAGAGGCATACTGAGAGAGCACAAGCAGGGGGAGAGGCAGAGGCTCCCCACTGAGCTGGGAGCCAGACATGGGGCTCGATCCCAGGACCTGGAGATCATGCCATGAGCGGAAAGCAGACGTTTAACCATCTGAGGCCCCGCAGGTGCCCCTGATTTCCAGTTCTAATTTCTAGTACTGTGAACAAAAACAGCCTTATAAATATGCTGAGATTTGTTTCCTCATCTGAACGCTGAAGATAATACTTCAAGTTACCTCACCGTGTCTAAAGAAATTCCTTGATTTTTTTTTTTTCCTTTTCCAAGAGTGATGGTTTGAATATATTGTTGGTGCCCTTGTTAGAATGCTTTCTATCATATTACTTAAACCTCAGATACTGCCAGGGGAGTTATTTCTCAAGTACTTGGACATTTCCTGTCTCTCTGAGTAAAAGACATGAAACGGCCTCCTCTGATTTTTACAGATAGAAGATTAAGTCAGCCTTAAGTTCTTTTGGCAATGAGAGTTTTTTGTAGAAAACAATTTTAAGATCTTTTAGTCTTACCCCTTCAAATCCTGAATTTAACCGATAACATCTTTCAGTCTTTAACATTGTGGTGGGATGACTCCCTTAGGCCCCCAGCTTCATTTCTTCATATATTTCTTTGAAATACCAGTGTACTCAAATTCCTATATTATGGGATTAAGTAGGTTTATATGTTAAGTGTGAAACTATATATTATTATGAAACAGTATGGGGATTGATGGATATGGCACTCAAAATAATGAGTAATAGAACTTTTTTGTTGTTGTTGTTAAGGTATTAATTCCTCTATATTTTAAATATTAACCCCATGCTAATGATTACATTGTTCCTGTCAAATCACTTTTGTTATTTTCAGTGTTGTTACAAACAGCACATAAGAGAGACAGACAGACATAAGAAAAGGAAGGGAGGGAGGGGGGAAGGGAGGAAGGAAGGAAGGAACCTACCTTTAAGATTGTTCTTAACTCCTGGTTGTCATCCTTTCTGTATTGTCTCTCTGATCATCCTTCAAGGTTAAAATGAGATTTCCTCTCTTCATAACATCTTATTTCACTATACTAGTTCTCATTAATCTTTCTTTACTCCCAATTTTTATACCATGTGCTGCATAATTAAATGAATATATATGTATAGTCTTTGTATAGATCTGTTTCTTTGCTCCCCAAAATTATCCAAGGTGAAGACAATGTCTTGTCTTAATCTTGCCCTAAATCCTCCTCAGACTGTGCTAAAGCACCTAAGTGGTGGTCAATGGATACTTGATTGATTCACATTTTCTTTTTTTTTTTTAAGATTATTTGTTTATTTACTTGAGAGAGAGAGAGAGAGAGCATGAGCAGGGGGAGGAGGCAGAGGGAGACAGAGAGAGAGAAGCAGACTCCCCGGCTGAGCAGGGAGCCCAACATGGGACTTGATCATGAGATCATGATCTGAGCCCAAGGCAGATGCCCAACCAGCTGAGCCACCCAGGCACCCCGATTCACATTTTCTTTCGGGGAGGGTGAAAATTGTTTAGAGACCTACCCATTTTTTCCTGAGTCTGCCATTTCAACTGACCTCCCTGCTTCTCTGATATGGCAACATAGATAGATGTGCTGTAGAAGCCTTTAGGTTACACAGAATTTGTGCAATTTGTCTTCTGATTTTAGGTATTAGGAAAAATGATGGAAAAATGGTAGAAAAATGATTCTAACTAGAAATGAGAAAGATGATCAAACAACCAAAAATTAGGGTGGAGATGGTTTTTCCCCCATAATCCTTGCGGTTTGCAGAGTTTACTGGTTTCTATAATATAGCTAAGAGACTGCTTTTTAGCAAATCTATTGAAGGATTTTGATTATGCTAAATATACTACCAATAATTAAAATGTCCTACATATTTTCTTGGCCCTTTCAGTATTCATCAGAGTAACTAACTCGAAAGTTAATTTTATTTAAAAAAATTATAGTAAAAACTTTTTTTTTTTTTACAATAAAAATTCATGCTTCCTGCAAAAGCACATTCAAATAACTAGAATTGTTTATATGGGTAATGACATAGTAAACAAATGTGAAAGCAGTTTGAAAAATTACAACATTGTGAACATATAAACTAGCTTTATGGTTAGAAGATACCCCTGAAGGAGAGATTAAATACCTTTTGTAACCATAGCATCTTTTAAACTTAAAAATACAGTCTGTTCTCATAGTTTTTAAGGGAGATGCTCTATTTACCCCTTTCAGCTAGTTCTGGTAGATAATTAAGACCCAACACATCCATTATATGTAATGAATCAACTTCTTTCCAATGCATTTAGAATAGCAGAATTGGGAAAAAAGACTCTCAATCATTTTATGTAGGGCTTTATTCTCTTATGGAATCCTAGTTGAGAAAAGCTAAAAAAATTTTTAAAAAATCTCTTTTAACCTTCTTTTGCATAAAACATTTCCCCACAAATATGTTTCTGTGAGCGTTTCCCTTCTAGATTATTCTTATTTGACCCAACTGGTTAGTGTTTAAGATGTATTGATACATACAAATCCAGTTGGCCTTATTTGTTTTTCAAAATTTTAAATGTTGTATCCATGTTTTATTGACAGCATTTTTTCTACTTAATTATGTCTTTTGTTGACAGCTCAAACTGCCTCTATTTACTCTTATTTAGAATACAGCTGGTAACAGCATTTTGTTTGTGAAACCAAAGCACATAATTAACTTACCCAGTTAAGTTATGGTGTGTTTCAGTGGGACAGAAAGGACTTCATAGGGTGTGTTGCTTTAGTCTGAGAAGTTATGCAGTTTATTTTCAGAATGGTGTATTTTATATGAGAGAACTTAAGCAGAGAATACGAATCATGTGTAACATCCTAACACTACTTGAGTACTAACTAAAGTACTACAAAAAGTACTTTGATTTTTTTTTTTAAGTTTATCAGTTGCACCAAGAAAATCAGATACCAATATTCAGTGTAAAGTTGAATTAACATGGTGTAGCCAACAGGAATGTTTGGGATCGTGTTCTTTTCACATCTAGTTGCATGATTACTTAAGCTTTGACTATATTGCTTTGATGCAGATTTTTGAAGAAATGTAAATACCTTCCTGCTCCTCCTATTTTCAAGGACACTTTGTAGTTACTAATTCTAAAAGAAAATAAGTAAATCCATTAATTTGAAATAATATAAAAATGAGGAGAAAATATTTAAGCAATAAATTTCATATTGTGTGATTTCTTTTTATTTATTTATTTATTTGAGAGAGACAGAGATAGTGAGAGAGAGCTCGAGCAGGAAGGAGGGGGAGAAGCAGGCTTCCCGCGGAGCAGGGAGCCCGATGCGGGGCTCGATCCCAGGACCCCGGGATCATGACCTGAGCCGAAGGCAGAGGCTTAACCATCTGAGCCACCCAGGCGCCCCGATATTGTGTGATTTCTTAACGTCCTTGCTACTTGCTCTGGTTTTCTCCTGATACTGTACCAAACTTTGATTCTAGATCCTTTTCTTCCAGGTATCAGCTAGTTCAACTTTATTATTTTTCCATTTCTAAAGCTCTGCCTGAGTTCCCATAATTATTACACTTTCTTCATTGGTTTTATTTAACTAGTTACTTTCCATGCTTAGGCAAGACAAGGTTTTCTTTCTTCCTTTCTCCTTCCTTCCTTCCTTTCTTTTTCTTTCTTTCTTTCTTTCTTTTTTTCTTTCTTCTCTTTCTTTCTTCCTTCCTTCCTTCCTTCCTTCCTTCCTTCCTTCCTTCCTTCCTTCCTTCCTCTTTCTTCTTTTTCTTTCTTAAGATTTTATTTTTAAATAATCTCTAAACCAATATGGGGCTCGAACTTACAACCCCGAGATCAGAGTCGCATGCTCTACCAACTGAGCCAGCCAGGCGCCTCTACCTGTCTGGCATTTTAATTTTGAATTGAAAATGGGGAAATTCCTAATGATGTTAAAAGCTAAAATTTATTGAATGCTCTCTGACTAAACATGCATTGAACAGAACTCAACACTATGAATGCATTCTTTCATATAACACTCAGAAACTCTTAAGACTTCTTATGATGTAGTAGTCAGTGTTATTATCTTTATTGCTAGGTTAAGTGACCAGCTCTAGAGAAACATATTGAATTTAAGTAAATAAGACAGAAAATATTGAGGACACTGAATCATGGCAGTTGTTCTCCTGATAAGATCATTTTGATTTTCAGTGTAGACTGATAGAATTTAAAGATAGAATGGTAATATTGCTTTTATACTATTTAGCGGTTGAAGTGAGTAGAGAGAAGCTCAAAATTTGAAAACGAATAGAATTGTATTAGAAAACAAATACTTTTAAGGAAATAAAAATAATAGAAACCAGTGGAAGCAATGTATGGAATTAGGGACATAAAACTGCCAATTTATTTCAGCATTTTATTTTAAAATAGTTATTATTTGAAAAATGACCAATAAAAAAAAATAGGAGAGATGAGTTAGGTAAACCATTTTGAGCTGGTTAATACCTATTTGGCACTGCTTTTACTGTTTTACTAAAAATACTCGGTTTGCCAATGTTAAATGTACTGTTTTGGTATATTTGTGTTTATTTTATACATATTATCTGATCTTTATTTTCAGAGGAATCAAAAGATGATATTTAACTTTAAGATATTAATGATTACTGGTTCACAAACAGGTCTTCTGATAATAAATTAGTAAATTGGTGAAAACTTCCTGTAAACACAGCTGCTAAGACCTGCCAAGGCGCCTTGGTTCCATTTCTTTTTGTTTTTTGTTTTTTTTTTTTAAAGATTTTATTTTTATTTATTTGACAGAGAGAGACACAGCGAGAGAGGGAGCACAAGCAGGGGGAGTGGGAGAGGGAGAAGCAGGCTTCCCGCCGAGCAGGGAGCCCGATGCGGGGCTCGATCCCAGGACCCTGGGATCGTGACCTGAGCCAAAAGCAGACGCTTAACGACTGAGCCACCCAGGTGCCCCCTTGGTTCCATTTCTTATCTAAAGCTTGATAGGAATATACTGCTGTTCACTAGTTAATTACTGTCTCTAGATAGAAAAGGAAAGGCCTTGAATTCAGTGTTTGTATGGTCGCATGGCCCTGTTCAGTCAAGCTCAATGCATGTTACATGATTGCCTGAAAGGAATAGAAGAGCTACTTTCTCAGTCTCTGACCAGAATGCATGATAAGGTTTGGTGTCAAAAAGGACAAGGTGGGGATCACAGCAATTATGGCAGAGGCAAAGTAGTTTCCTTGACAACCAGATTGAGGATTCATTGTGATTTATTATTTACTACTTCAAAACCTCATTCTGTGATTTAATTAAGCATTGGGATTTCCATAAATTCTGTCTTTTCCAAATTTGAACATCCTGTTACTATTGTTAAAATGTACATTGAGACAGTTCCAAGTTGATGTTAGTCTAAAACAGGGACAAATTAGGCTTAGCCTGTAGCTTTGTGAAAATCTAGGCAGGTTACTTAGATAACAGTTAACTAAAGTTAAATAGATCTTATATTAGGTGATGTTAATCAACACTCACTAATAACTTAGTAATGACCTCCCTGGAAATATTCAGAGCAGCATGGTTGCAACAAGTGAATTTTATCTTTTTTTCTTGAAAGCAGCTTTAAATAATTTGTACATGATTTGTATTTCAGTGTATCATTTTAGATGTAAACTACACATTACTTCTTTGCAGTTACAATCATAATTATACACCTTTTATATTGTCCAAATTATAGTCTTTTAAATTTGGTAGTAATCAGATGATTTTTACCCAGAAAGCCGTTGTATTTCAGTGTATCATTTTAGATGTAAACTACACATTACTTTTTTGCAGTTACAATCATAATTATACACCTTTTATATCGTCCAAATTATAGTCTTTTAATTTTGGTAGTAATCAGATGATTTTTACCCAGAAAGCCGAAGTTCAGCTTCTTAGAACAAGTTAACCATAGATAATTTTGTATTTCCCAAATATTCCTTAGATACTTATTATCTTTGCAGATGAAGCTCTTGGTTGACTATGTATTCTTCATTATTAATAATCAAATGCGATAAGCCTTTAACATGTGGTTTTTATTTAAACGACAAAACCTACCAAATAAAAATAATTTTAAACCTTCGTTGAATTCCTATGCAAAATGAAATATTTGCATGTACTCTTTTTAATTAAAATAGCATTTGCTTAGCTCATTTACATTCTTTCTGTCAGAATTTCTGCCTGAGGATTCTATATATAATTAATGTAAGAAAAACAAGATGGTAATCCCTTGATAGAAAACTGGTAATGGATTAAAAGACCATAGCTCTGACATTCCAGGAATGTGACATACTTTCTCAGAAAGATGCACTTAGTCCTAAAATCTAGAGATTTTGAAAAGTGCCCCCTAGTGTAATTAGCCAAAGATAGACATTCTGAGTATATATTGTTGTACGTTTAAGAGGGATTGTTACAAGTAAATTTATAACTGCTATAAAATGTGATTTGAGGAGAATCATTACTATGTCATAGTAGAGCTTTGAGTATTCAGTGGAAGCCTCAGATTTCTTACTGAACCAATTGATAGAATACACAAATATGCATGCTAAGGATGTGTAGAATGGTTGCCTAGGTTAGTATGACGAGGATCTTAGAATATAGTGTCGAACATTAACTAGTCCAGGAACCTCAGGGAATTCACATAACAATCCTGAGTTCCACTTCTTAATTTAAGGATTTACACTAGATCAGTGCTTTTCAAATTGTAGGTTGCCACTGATTAACGGTTTGTGAATACAGTATTTGGTGGGTATGATTAACACTTGAGTGAAAGAGAATGACAAATAGAATGCATTATTATATGAAAATATTTTTCATGAAATTTGTATTAATTGTATGTGAACATAAGTATATTAGGTCTTGATACTCTCTTATCAATATGTATATATATGAAGAAATACTGGGCTGAGTGGTTCCAAAGTCTGTCCCAGTTCATCCCCAAATGAAATTTTAATTGTTTAGGCTTTTCTGGGATTGCATTTTTTTTTAAGATTTTATTTATTTATTTATTTATTTATTGTGTGTGTGTGTGTGTGTGTGAGAGAGAGAGAGAGAGCACAAGCAGGGAGAGCGGCAGGTAGAGGGAAGAGTAGGCTCTCCGCTGAGCAAGGAGCTTGACACAGGACTCGATCCCAGGCCCCTGGGATCATGACCTGAGCCAAAGGCAGACACTTAACCGACTGAGCCACCCAGGCGTCCCATGAGATTGCATTTTTAAAAAATAGAACTTATCACAGGCAGATACTTTTAGGAATAAAAAGATAAATAAGAAAGATATAACAGTTCATATTCTGAAAGAGTAAAACCTATATAAATTGTAATTATTCCTAATCTCTAAGTGTGATAATTTAGGCCTGTATGAAAGCTATGAAAGCATAAAGAACAAGTGATTAGTTCTGATTGTCAGGCTCAGAAAATACTTCATGACATTAGAATATATCCTTGAAAGATGAGTATGATTAGATTCATTTTAGGTAGAGAATTGAGAGAGATGAGTCTGGACACTTTGGATGTGGCTAGAAAGTCAAGAGGCATTGCATGCCATACTTAGGCATGTGAAGTTTATTGTGAAGACCAGGGAGAGCTGCCAAACCTATTAAGCCTGCTACAGTTAGATCTGCTTTTATTTTTTTTTTTAAGATTTTATTTATTTATTTGACAGAGAGAGACACAATGAGAGAGGGAACACAAGCAGGGGGAATGGGAGAAAGAGAAGCAGGCTTCCCGCTGAGCAGGGAGCCCGATGCAGGGACTCGATCCCAGGACCCTGGGATCATGACCTGAGCTGAAGGCAGACGCTTAACGACTGAGCCACCCAGGTGCCCCTAGATCTGCTTTTAGAAAGAAAAAGGTAGTAGAGTGGTGGTTGAACCGAAGTAGAGAAAGATCAAAGTATGGAGATGATGAGTTATGGGAGAATTTCAGAAGGGCCATTCATGAATTGATGAGGGTGGGGGCTGTAGACAGTGAGAAACTCCTTTTTTGATAAACAATAGAATTGATTAAATTTACAGTCTTTATACAACACACTAATTGAGTTCTGTTGAGTTTCCCAGCACATTGGGTTTCATTTTATTATTTTTTTAAGATTTTATTTATTTATTTGAGAGAGAGAGAGCACAAGCAGGGGGAAGGAGCAGAGGCAGAAGGAGAAGCGATGATGGGTTTGATCCCAGGACCCTGGGATCATGGCCTGAGCTGAAGGCAGATGCTTAACCAACTGAGCCCCCCCCAGGCGCCTGAGTTTTATTTTAGTATTTTGGAAATACTGGAGCAGTTTTCTATACTTTGTAAAATACCCAAACAAACATATGAAATCTTGAATGACAAATGACCACCTTTGTTGGTTAAACAAATAATACAGTGAGAAGAATTTAGTTAGTATTCATAGGTTAAAAAATGAACTTGATATGGTCTTTCTCTCATTTCATTTCTGGTGAGATCCTTAACTGTTTGAGTTTGTGTATTGTTGTTATTGGGGTTTTTAAAACATTGCTTTCCCTGAGGAACCTTCCTCGATGTCCCTTTTGTCAAAACAGTTATCTGTCTTTTATGAAGTCATTCACCTTTCTTTCACTGAATGATGTGCTCCCGCTTCATACTTTTAAGACTGAGCTGCTTAAAACTAGAAACTGAAAAATTCATTTTAGTATATTATGTCTCGTGTATATGGTATGTGTATATGTACCATATTTATGTTCTTGTATATGGTGAGCAGTCAGTAAATGTTTCAGTGGTGAATAACTGAGCTAACAAAACTGAAATATGCAATAAAGGTAAGGGAATAAATAGGGAATTGAGTTTAAAAGATTAAAAATAGAATTATCTCAAGAAATTAAAATTTAAAATTTGATCTAATAACATACGGGCATATGATGGTTACTGTTGGTATGTTAACATGGATTTATTAAGTATCCACCCATCTTATAGATGCTGTGATTATGATTGTGAATGGAACAGAAACTACATGATACCCTCCTGTAGACTTGCCTTTTCATCTTTAGTCAGAAAGCATGTGAATGCAAATTGCAGCATGATGGACACTGAGAAAATGTCATAAAAAATTCCTAATTATACTTGAGAAAATAGTGGAGTTGCTTATTAACGGTAGTTATATAATTTCTGTTGCAGCAGTTACTGACATTAGACATTAGACAGCACAGTATCTCCTATTTTTGCAGACCGTGTAACATTTAACATTTTGAGTCTGAAAAAGTGAATGGTAAGACTGTTCAGAAGTAGTGGGTGCCATCTGATTATTTTGGCTCAGGTAAAATTGTTAGTGAAATAGGAGATTGAGATACAGGGGCTCAGGCAAGATGACAATTCCTACATAAAAATATAAGCACATATTTTCCAGCTCCAGAAAGCACACTCCACTGGGTTCCTCTTAAAGCTCTGTATGGCTTAGGAAAACTATCTGGGCTTCCTATATAAAATGATCTCTTTCTTTTTCATATCCACAGAGGGTATATCTATATAGACTTTGAATATATACTCTCTACAAAGTAATGTGTAGGCAAGCATATTTCCTCAGAAATAATGAAATGGATTTTTAGTGAGATGATTAATTTATTCAACAAACTGACTTTGTTCTAGACACTATGAAAGCAAAGGTGACCAAGGCAATAGACCAAGATATATAGACCCTTTTAGTCTAGTTCTTTTGAATCCTGCAGAGGTTTTATGCTCTTTGATCATTTGGTTTGGGTAATAAGAATTGCTGACATCTGAATGTTCAGAAAAAAATTGTAGTAATGTTATGTGTAATGAAGTTTTCATCATTATAATGTTTGTTACTAATGTTTGGATGACTTTGAGATTTTCAGATTTCCAAATAAATATTCTACTTGTATAATACACAGAAGTGTTACTAGGTGAGAGAATTATATATTCAAACATACAGTTCACAGAACAGGTTTAAAATAACCTATGGAAAATCTGAAAAAAAGTATCAGTGTGTCCCTTTAGTGTGTGTTTGATGGATTTAAATTAAAAGTCTGGGAAAGGTTTTGAGAGACTTCTTAGGATTGCAATGATGCCCATGGTAAAATAGGCTAAAAGAGTGTTGAAGTGAAGTGGCTTGGAATCCCAAAAAGTAACTACTGATAGTTGCACTTGACAAGGTATCATGGTATATAGAGAGAGGAGCATTACAGCCAGGCGTCAGAGTTCCTTTGCAGTGATGTGACCTTGGATCAGTACCCCAGAGCCTCCATTGTCTGAGCTGTAAAATTAATACCACATCTATAGTAAGTGTTTCCTATAACCAGGCACTCTGCTAGATGCTTGGGATAAAAATAGGAGTAAATATTCCTGCCTTCAAGGAATTTTTAGTCTTCGAGGAGAAACACATAACTAGATAAGCTTGAAGTCATGTGGGGCACCTGGGTGGCTCAGATGGTTAAGCGTCTGCCTTCGGCTCAGGTCATGATCCCAGGGTCCTGGGATCGAGTCCCGCATCGGGCTCCCTGCTCCTTGGGAGCCTGCTTCTCCCTCTGCTTCTCTCTCTCTCTCTCTCTGTCTCTCATGAATAAATAAATAAAATCTTTAAAAAAAAAAAAAAAGCTTGAAGTCATGTGATAAGTGCAGAGAATGCCCATGAATGCTTAGTCAGATTATGATACAGTTAGGAGGTGAAGTGGGAGAGCATGGTTATATGGTCAGAGGAGGTTTTTCCTGTCTCTAATGTTAAAAAGGGATGAGTAAAAATTCACTACGTAGACAGTATATTCTGTGGATGCAGCGAGGGTTATTGTGATAATTAAGTAAGATAATGTACGCTGTGTCTAGAATATGTTTGTAAGTCCTTACAAGTCCTTTTTTCCTGACCTGTCTACCAATGTACTCTGTGCACACACACTTGTGCACACATGCAGTTGAACACGCGCGCACACACACACACACACACACAATTAGCAAGTGAACTTTGTGCCCTCAAAGAAACTGTTGGGAAGAGAAATGGGAAGGACACGGACTAGCTTATTTCTAATTACCTATAATTATGATTTCATAATCTGCAAATTATCTACATATAATGAGTTATTCAGTCATATCTGGTTTATAATTTACCAGTTATGCTATTTCCTTAGTTTATTGGAGGTGGAACCCAGAACCTATGACTAGGTATCATGCATCAATCACTTTTTAAGAAAAGCGTGTTGGCAAAATTGAGCACTTAGAGTTGCCATGCACTGTTTTTGAATACTTTACATGTAGTAACTTATTTAGTCCTCACAAAACCCTATGAGGCATACGAGCTATTATTATCTCAATTTTACAGATAGGGACACTGAACTACAGACTTTTCCATCTCAACAACATCACTCAGCTAATGAACAGAGGAGCCTAGGTTCAAATCTAGACAGTTTGTGCTGGGCAGTGTTCATCTGAAAAATAGCATATGATTAAGAAGTTCCTAGAAATAAGCCTTGTCCCAGAAGACTAAGACTTTCAAGATATGTGGAACCAACAACTATGTTTTAAAGCACACAGGAAATAAGCAAATTAGTCAGCTTGTGGGATATAAGTGGATACTTTTCCTACAAGATCATGTGGCTGATAAGCTTCCAGAATACTTTTGCAAAGCAGAAACTGTAAGTCAAAAGTCACCATCATCAGGGTGGGTAGAGAGAGCATCTCACTAAAAGGGCAGAATTGGTTATTTGTCTCTGCATTCTTGGGGAATCCTGAGGATGGATTGTATGTATCCATAGGATGAATCCTATGGATGTATTGGCTCTACTCTTTGCCTTTTCAGTAAGACTCATTGTACAGAGTGCATGTGCATGTGGGTCACTATGATTCCCAGTGACCCCTCCTTTAATGCTCTTGTTACTTTGGCAATAAATTCTCTTTGAAAAATCTACCGTTTATTAGTGTGATTTTGGGAGTCTTGTGAATATAATTTGTATAAATATGAAACTTACTATCCCTTCTCTGAATCGGGTGTGCCTTCTGTTGGGTTCTGATGGTTTTATACCGTATCTTCTGCTAGGGAAGGCTTTTAGAGGAGGGAGCTCTTGAGCTCTAAAAGAGGGGGTGGCCAGGAAACTGGGCATATAGGAAGGAATTCCAAGAAGGGAGAATTGTATGAAAAAAGTTACAAAGTCAGGAATGCACATACTAGATTTTAGACTATAAATAAATTATTTAAGTCTTAGTTCCATAGTGTAAACAGATTAACTTTGTACATTTTAATACATTATATGGAATACATAAATTATTAGAATTTTCTACATAGCACCTTGATGTCACAAGTACCATTTGCTTCTTTCTTTTACATGAATAGTTAATTCCATAAAAATAGATTATTCATCCACCTTTCAGCATGTAAGAATTAACACAAACAACAGCAAAGTGGCCACCCTGGGATGTACTTGGAGGAAGTCTGGATAGAGTTGCAGGAAATTTGGAACAAATAGCGAGAAGAAAGTATGAGTTGGGAGAGGTGGGCAGTAGGAAAAACCCATTCCATTCAGTCTATAGAAGACAGGCCCCTGCATGAGCAAAATATTTCTTACTGAATAAGTGTGCTTTGGCATAGATTATCCAAGAAAAATGTATCTCAGATGCAGTGAGGGAATTGTGATGTAGGGAGTAGGGATATATGTAGTCTTTTGAAAAACTACCAGGATCTCCCATGTCCACATAGGCCTCTGTTATGCATAGTCTGGTAACTCAGAACCAGGAAGGTCAGGGAAGCACTTCACTTCTCAGGCTGAGATATGGTATATTTTCAGATTGTTCCCATAAAGGAGAACAGGATTTCTGTTATCCTCCCAGGCTGAGTGTTTTTTCGTTCACCTGTTCACTTTAACCTGAGTTCTGCTTCTTGGTATCTCAGGGTTGGTGGCCAGTTTTCTTCAGCTCCCAGTTGGTTACCATAATGGTCACTGCTATGCCAAAATGGGTTTCCACTTACTGGATTTTTTCCCCCTATGCATCTGTCTATCTATCTATCTATCTATCTATCTATCTATCTATCATCTATCTATCCATCCATGTTGAAGTAGATTTATAATTCTTTTGTACAGTTTCCTGGGAATACATTCCCAGGTTATTATTATTTATAATATTTACTGTTAGTTACTATATTTATAATGTTGTTGATTAGGTTTGCATCATATTCTATCAGTCAACTTTTAAATCATTTCCCTAATTAGGATCTTTAGTTTGTCTCAAATTTTTCATTATTACAAATATTCAAATCTTTGGCAAATTTTTGGGTTCTTTTTAGAGCATATTCTTACAAAAGGAATTTGATAAGTTTATTTTAGAAAGATTGTACCAATTTGTAAGGCCTCAGAAATATATGAGGCTGTTTGTTTTATAATACTCTAACAAATTTTTGGTAATTTATAGGAGAAAATTTGACCAAATTTTAATTTTTTGCCTTCTTTTTGTTCTTACCCATTAAATTGAGCATTGTTACATGTTTATTTGCTACTCACATTTATTTTCTTTTCCTTTCTTTTTCTTTACCTACTTTGAAATTAATACTCAGGGGTTTGTAAGCACTGCTTATATAAGGTATTTAACCTTTGATTATTTGTTTAGACAGTTTATCTTGGGAGATGTAATTTTCCTGAAACATTCCTGTTGTCATTATAAATCAGATTCACCTAAACCTACTCTCATTTTCTGATAAGAAGCACTGCTTCTTTTTGAGATTCTTATCAAGCTCTTCTTCTGTTTTTCTTTTTCTTTTTTTTTGTTTTTTGCCTTGAATAGTAAGGGAGTTTTTTTTTTTAATCTGGTAAAACTTCAACTTCATAAGGGTGAAATGACAAGTATTTGAGGTTGCAAAGGGAAATAAACATTTTTTTTTTTTTTAGAGTTTATTTATTTGAGAGACAGAGAGAGCACAGGCAGGGGATGGGCACAGGGAGAGGGAGAAGCAGACTCCTGGCTAAGAGTGGAGCCAGACACTGCCGGGGCTCCGTTCCAGGACCTGGAGATCATGACCTGAGCTGAAGTCAGACGCACTTAACCGACTGAGCCACCCAGGTGGCCCCCAGGGAAATAAACATTTTAAGTACCAGGGAAGCGGCATTAGAGTAGTACACCAGGGCATAGCAACACTGGTTCAAACAGGGTTTCTTGGAGCCTTTTTCCTGCCATTCCTTATAATTCGTTAGAATGTCTGAGTCCAGAAGTTGGAACTGCCCTGTTGTCTCTGCACTGTTGGTACCTGTAGGGAGCAAGTATGAAAGACAACAATGGGCTATATATGTAGGGGCAGGGTCTGTGCTTTTGGATCTGCTACCATGCTGTTTCTTAGTTCCCTTGATGTTTGGTTTGGCAGTTAAATATGAGAAAGGATGTAATTTTAACTCTGCAGAAAAGTAGTGGTATTTCTTTTTTAAGGCAACATTTTATAACTTTACAATGTCAGGTTAAAGTTACCTCTCTCTCTCTCCCTCCTTGCTTCCCTCCCTGAATGTTCTGGTGACTCATATTTGAGAATAGTCTGTGTGTTCTTTAAAACCTCATCTTTCATTAAAAATTGAACAAACCTCAACAGCCCAACACAAAAATAATAGCACCAAAACCAACCATGAACTCAGTGATATTGTCATTTAAGGAATTATTTGACAGCCTTCATAGCATTTTGGGACGCTGTCTCTGTTTTAACTAATAGCATCAGAGTTGGTAGGGGAGTGAGTATTTCTGTAAGTCATCTCTTTACCTCAGGGAGGACTTTTACCACCATGTGGGCTTTCTGTAGTTTGTAGAAGTAGTGGAATTGCCTCCAGTCTGAGGGTTGTTAGTTCCTTTTGCTTATTCCAAAATAGTCTAATGAAGGAATTCGAATGTGCTAGAGACACAAATACATAATGGATGAATGAATGAGCAATAAAGTGTTTGGGTGAGGCTGCCAAAGATGTTAGTAAGAGATAACATTACAAATGCAATTTTCATTTAGTGGTGCTTTTGATTATTTTGAGTTTGCATTTTGAGGTAAAGCTCACAAAATGGGCTCACTACTGCATTTAGTTTCACTCATTTTGTCATTTTGCAGTTTTTAATTTGTCCAGGAACATTCATTGAAAAAAGTAATAGCATAATAGTTCACTGGAGTAATTTTGTTTCTTATAGATAGTATTAGCCACTTGATTAGTTGTTTCCATAAGCTCCATATATCCTTTAGAAATTTATCTTTCTAAATTGTTCATGAGATAAAAATAACCTTCAGCTATAAAGGAATTCTTACATGTTAGGAGTGAGGGTTCAGAATTTGGGTTAAAAAAAAACTCATGTAGGGGCCCCTGGGTGCTCAGTCCGTTAAGCGTTGGACTGGATTTTGGCTCAGGTCATGATCTCAGGGTCCTGGGATCGAGCCCCGCATCAGGGGGAGCTAGCTTGTGCCTCTCCCCTTGCTCCTCCCCCATGTGTGCATGCACTCTGTCTCTCTAAAATAAATTCATAAAACTAAAAAAAGAAATTCATGTATGTAGCATAATTTAGAATAAAATTTTAAGCATTATTGGGCGCCTGGGTGGCTCAGTCGGTTAGGCGACTGCCTTCGGCTCAGGTCACGATCCTGGAGTCCCGGGATCGAGTCCCGCGTCGGGCTCCCTGCTCGGCAGGGAGTCTGCTTCTCCCTCTGACCCTCCCCCCTCTCGTGCTCTCTCTCTCTATCTCATTCTCTCTCGCAAATAAATAAATAAAATCTTTAAAAAAAAATTTTAAGCATTATTTAAGAGAAAAAGGTAGGAAATTTTAAAAATCAACTTTGGTGTCATGAGTAGCTTTTTTGAGGTGGGAAGTTACTGCAGTAAGCATTTTTTCCCCTAGGACCTTATTGGAAGATGCTTTCTCACTCCTAACAGAAAAGCCTTTCTATCATCTTCCATAGTATTATTGTGTTCACTAAAAAAAAAAAAAAGTTCTAACTTTCAGGAGTCCTGTGTGGTTTTAGGGAAAGAAGAGTACCTTTTACAGCATGTAGAGGAAAGACATGAAATTTCTCCCTTCTTCAGTGGGAAAAAGGTTAAATGGCTGACACTTTTTAAATGATCGAAGTGTTAGTGTGGGTGACAGTTTGTGAAGTCAAGATAACAGTTGAGACTGGTTTCAGGCTGCATTAATCTTTCCTACCTGAAATGAGAAATAAATACATCATAGGAATGTATAGGGAGATATAATGCCTTTCCTTCTAGGACACTTGTTTGAGTCACCTGTGGTTGCATGTGATTACCTTTGGATTACTGTTTGGGATTGAGAGAAAAGAGTGGGTGGTTTCAGTGCAGTTTCAATGTAGTTAACTCAAGTTTTAGAATTAGTATTAATTTGGCCCCCTTATTAGATACCTTTAATGAGGAAGCCAGTTGTTACACAGGTAACTTCTTCACGGCTTTATAGAGTTTATTGTTGTCAAATAAAGGTAATTGACATGGGAATCTTATATTCATTTACATTGTTGTCCCTCTTTGATTCTACTTAAATATACCTTTTAAAGAATGAAATAATGACTGGTAGTTTTTTGTGGGGTTTTTTTTGCATTTAAAAAATATTGATTATGTTTAAATACACATAACATTAACAAAAAGACTCAGAATCCAAATGTTGACTCTCCTTGATTTGAGAGACCTATAAGTCAAAAGTCACCATCATCAGGGTGGGTAGAGAGAGCATCTCACTAAAAGGGCAGAATTGGTTATTTGTCTCTGCATTCTTGGGGAATCCTGAGGATGGATTGTATGTATCCATAGGATGAATCCTATGGATGTATTGGCTCTACTCTTTGCCTTTTCAGTAAGACTCATTGTACAGAGTGCATGTGCATGTGGGTCACTATGATTCCCAGTGACCCCTCCTTTAATGCGCTTGTTACTTTGGCAGTGACAGGAAAGGAATAGAATCTTAGCTAGTATGGCTTGGGGTAAGTCACTGAATGAGGGAAAAATCACAGTTTTGCATTTTTGCTGCTTGTTTAACTGCTTTTAAGAACAAACTCTCTTGAGACTTGGTGGGGTGGGAGTTGCTATGGAATTTATAACAAAATAGTAAGAGAAATAAATAAAATTGTTAGAAAGTTATATTAATCAATGTGAAAGTAGAAATGAATTGTTGTACCTGAGGAGATGATGGAATTGTTGTTTTGTTACTTATTCTGTGATTTTGTTGTCAATGAATAAATTACACAGAATTACTTAAGACTTTTTTAATCGGATGATCCAATGTGAATGACTTGAGAATTGCATTTCTGATAGTAACTTCTTAATGTTAAACTGGTATTAACTAGTTATAAAAAGTAATAAATGTAAAGAGTGTTTCCTATTTACTGGGGTAGAGGAAAGAGAGGGATAAATTTGTTATTCTGTAATGTTTTTATGTGGATTCCTGGATGTTTGTGAACTCCAGCAGATGGTCGGTCATTTAAGGGTGCATTTCATAGTTGAGGCCCACTGATTTGGGGACTCTAGTGAAGATGTCATCTTTGTTACATTTATATTTTTTATTTTCTGATATCTGGATTTTTGAAACATTTTAACATTTATAAAAAGATACAGTTGTGGTGTATGTTTTTTTCCCTTATAAAAACATCTTCATTTTATGTTCCTGGGAATATTTGACATCTTTTTGTATGAGGAATTAAGGTATAAAATACAGCACAAAATAAAATTAAGTAAAAATTGAATGCCTATTGTGTGTTACACATTGTGCTGGAAACCAAGGATACAAAAGTAAATAGGATTCACTTTTTTCTGTTGAGTAGCTCAGAGTTCAGTAGGGGAGGAATATTAAGTAAGGAGACTGTTAGAAGCATGTTGCCTCCTCTGACAGGAGCTCATAATTGTTCATGCACTTAGTTCATTCATACATCCATTTATTTAATATATCTTTATTTCATGCCCTCTATAAAGAGAGCACTGTCAACTGACTGTTAGGTTTTGGCATTATAATGGTGAACTAGAGAGATGTGATACCTTACCTCAAG
This sequence comes from Neomonachus schauinslandi, assembly GCF_002201575.2. Lineage (NCBI taxonomy): Eukaryota > Metazoa > Chordata > Mammalia > Carnivora > Phocidae > Neomonachus > Neomonachus schauinslandi. Next base: position 66,991,807 of record NC_058406.1, read on the forward strand.
GAGAACTCACTACCCATGTAAATTGCCCAGGCACAGGGTCATTGTCATGTTTCTTCACTGTTATTTCTCAGTGTCTAGAAGAGTGCTAGGTACATAGTACGTGTACAGTAAATATTTACTTATTGGAAGAAAGAAAATAGATGACCCAAAACCTGAGCTCAGATTCTCTTTTCCCCATTGTTGGAGAAGGCCTGATAGGAGTTTGGAGAGTAATTGTTGCCTAAGAGAATAATGAGTAGAATATTCTATACAGAGGGAGTAGTTTAAACATAGGCAGTGAGTAGTAAGGGTAATATTGAGGCTTAATACAAAATTCACTAATTTCTTTAAGAAGTAGATCAGAATTAAAGTATCCTATATTTCTGAAATTTGAAGAAGTCATAGCTTTTGTTGAAACAAAGACATCTCTTCATGTGGCATGTATTATTTTAATAGACATGCTTATCAGGAATTTTTATTTTAGGGCTTAATATTAAACTGATAGTATTATATAACTAAATTGCTGTATTTTAGTGGCACTTGTGACTTAATCAGTGGAAGATAATTTACAAATTTTTAAGTGGGAAAGATCAATTTCTTTTTAATAAGGAATTTAATCCCAAAATGTTTTGAAGGACTCATAATGCATACTTTTCTCCTTAAAATATCCAGCGGCTTTTCACAAGTGTTAATAATTGAACCTAATAGCTGATGGCATTAGAAAAGTACTTTTACCTTGAGTGTACAAAATGTCCAGAATTTTGTTACTCTTAGCAAGTCCCAAAGATAAAGGTTTCTTTTCCCTTTTGTTGTTTGTATAATTGGAGTTAATTATGTATTATTTTTTTTATCCCACATTTATTTATTAGGATTTTTCCAATGTAAGTCATAGTGTTTTGGATATAAGTTGGATATAAATAAGAAAACTATAAATATACTTCTTAAAAATTTTTTGTTTGAAATGTCTCATAATTTAAAATATATCCCCCCTAAAAAAACAGCTTGTAAGCCAAAATGACACAAGAATCTAGGCATTTCATTTATAAACGGTGAGATGATTAATTTGTAGTTTCATGATCTTATTTGAACACTTTCTTTTACAAGAACTTTATTTTTCTGTAAGGATTTGATTTGTGTTTCATGCTAATAACCAAGTTTACTTACACAAAAATTGCTACATTTTCAAAGCCAGTGTGCTTATGCTAGAAAATGACACTACATTGCTTTATTTTCTTTATTCTTAGCATGAAAATAAGTTCAAAGGTGAAAGTTTTTTGTACTCTCTGCATGGCAGTTTTAGTTACCTCACATAAGATGGATAGGTTAAAAGAACTATATTTTAATAAACATAAAAATATTAGATGTTTTAGGAGTTGATTGGTAAAAGTTATTTCTTAAATGGACTAATAGAATAACTAAAACAATAGAGTGATAATCTGTAAACTTATGTGAAATGAGTTTTTAACACATTGCCTTTTCACATACAAAGAAGTTTTTAAATTTTATTTATTTTTAAAGTAAACTCTCCACCCAACATCAAGCTTGAACTTAGGACCCCAAGATCAAGAGTCACTTGCTCTACCAACTGAGCCAGCCAGGTGCCTCTACCAACAAAAACTTTTTTATACATCCTTGATTTTTAAAATTTTGTTTTGATGACCTCATGAATATTCAGAGAGAAATAGAAATGTTGAACCATTAGTGAAGTAAGTTATCTTTTAGGCTTATTTTTGACATTTTCTTTTCATCTAAACTAAAATGAAATGGAAAAAAGTTTTCTGGAAGCTTGTAAGCTGTAGGTCAGCCTGGTTGAAATCATGTCCCCTCCTCATTAAGTATTTTATTCTCATTTCCATTTTAGGAAAAAAAAAATCTCATTAACATATATAAACAGAAATAAATCAGATTTCAATATGCCAGCACTCATAGTAGACTGTGGCTTGCGTTAATTGTTTCAGTAGAGCTTGAAGTCACAGCCTCAGTTCCATAGAGGTCCTTGATAATCAGAAGGCATGGTGCTTACCGGGACCCTGGAGAGCATGAGCATTAGCGTCCATGACAGGGTTTAGTTCAAAGTCATTAAGAAAAACAGTACCAGAAAAGTTGATGTTTTTATATTACAGCTTAATAAGACTTTTATAGGAATGTGTGATTTTACAGAAATGTATATAAAGGGCAAACTGAATGGAGACAATGTTAGAAAAATAAAGTTTTCATAATCAAGTGCCTAAAGTTTATCACAAGTATAAACTTGTGGCAGAATATACTGTTGTGAGAGTAGCATATATTCTCGCAAAAATGCTCATATGATGCAAAATCCAATGACAATTTCAATTCCGGTCTTACAAATTTCCATCTCAGAGCGGTGCATCTGTTTATTGGGAGTATCCTCCGAATGTGAATGATTTCAGTCCTAAGTCACTGCACCTGTTACCAGGAGGCATTTACTCCAATCACTAGCCTAAAGCACAGAGAGTTATTGCTTGACATTTTATAGCCTGGGGGGGGGTGGGCGGGGAACCTGTCTTTTCAAAATCATTTGTTCAGAGTGGAGAAAATGGAGCAAAACAGTTCATTTTACTCTAAGCACCGCTATTTGGCGATATTCACATTTGCACAGCACAAAGCTGCAATATTGATTTTTTGCTCACAGGGCCTCCTACAAGTTTTTTCTTTGATTGTCAGGGCCGCAGGATGGATTGGATTACACTTTGTTTGTTGGGATGCTTTTTTTTTTTCTTTGTTGAAATAGAAATAGATTGAAAGTACAACTTGGAATAAATGTCATAGTAATAGTACGATTAAAGGGCTTTAATTTGGGAATTTCTTTATGTTGATTATGTTGATTGGACAGGTTCATTGAAAGCTTGGCATACAAACAGACTATTACTTCCTTTCTTGTTCTTCTTCCCCTAAGACTGGAAAGCACCCAGGACACCTTATTAACTATGTCCTCTGCAACAAGGGTCTGCAAACCTGCTTCTAACTGAAGAGGCATTAAAGTAACATTTAAGGATATGAACTTGGGAGCTGCATTAATGTATCTCAAACCTTGATTTCATTCTTACTGGATGGTATGATGATGGAAAAAGTAATTTTTCTGTGCCTCAGTTTCTTCCTCTGTAAAATGGTGATAATAGTAATACCACCTATTCAATATGGTTGTTTTGAGCATTTTAGTCAGTAAATATTATAAAGTCCTTAGAGGAATTTCTGGAGATGATGGGGTGAAGAGGGTGGCAAATCCTCTCCCAAAACAAGTATAAAACTGAACAAATTGTGAACCACAACTATTTAGGGCTCTGGAAATTAACCAGAGCCAAATAAGAAATTGGGAAACATTTATTTATGAAAAGCTATAGAACTTATGATATGAACAGTGGAAGTTCAAAGCCTTCTAGCCTGGGGTTGCTCTTACCCTCCACCCTCCACTCCTTAGCTAAGTCTTTGTGGTAGTTTCATTAGGGCAAGGCTGGCCTTGAAAGTCAGTGACTGCTGCCAGAGAGAGTTGGCTTGATTTGGAGTGGAGGATGGAAACCCGTGCCCAGCAGTGTTGCCAATAAAAGTAGTAAACACTGTGGAAAACAGATGGGAAAGACTCACAGCTCTGCTAGCCTGAGATTGTGGTCCCTGTTGGGGAGATTGGAGGGCCAGTCTGAAACAAACCCAGGAAATCTTTGAAATGAAAGAGCCAAAAGTTCTCTGTGCATTCTTGACTAAGTGGGAAGCTACACACATGCCAAAGAGATGTGAGAGGAGTTGGCAGAAAGTAAATAACCGAGGCTGGCTTGAAAACTGCCTGAACTTTGAGCACTCTCCCTAACACACACACACAC